>NC_056734.1:973315194-973688528 GCF_019279795.1 Protopterus annectens | reverse complement strand
TTCCCATCCTCCTCCTGATAAGAGGTCTAGGCAAGAGACAGACTATGAATCTTCAGATCAGGTTTCCATTTCTTTTGATCAGGAATATTCTCTTCCCCCCATGAGGATTCTGATGCTGAAGAATCAATTCCTTCAGCTTCTCCTCCTGAGGACTACTCTTTTGGGGAAATCTTGCATACTATGAGGGAGCACTTCCACTGGGAGAGCCAAGATTTTTCAGAATCTAAGAAAAGGCTCAGAGACTTCCTTTTACTACCTCAACACAGGCCTCTAGCTATTCCACTTGTGTTGGACATTGTAGATGATGTGTTCTTGGAGTCTAGTCTGACCCCTGACTCTTTACCTCCAGCTCCTGTTAAGCCGGACAGATACTACAGGGTCCCTGACTCTCCTAAATTCCTTTTCAAAAACCCTTCTGCAGACCGAGAAACTGTTTCTCAGGGTCCAAAAAGGGCAAGGCTTCTACTGCAAAAAACCCTACCCCCTCTGACAGGGATTCTAGGCACTGGATAGATGGGGAAAAAAGATTTACACATCTGCTACTTTGGCTATAAGGGCCTTAAATTGTCAGTTTCATATGCTCAAATATCAGCAATATATCATGACACTGCCTAAACAGAAAATGATGGCAAATTCTGATTGTGCAGAAAACAAAGAAATGCAGGTTTTATTGCATGCAGCTGAACAAGTTGGAAAGCATACTTTGCAGTGTGGGTTTGATTGTCTGGAGGCCTACTGCAGGGCTGCTGTTACGGGATCTATCATTAGGAGGCATGCTTGGTTAAAGGAACAAACTCTGCCTGACCATGTTAAAGCAAAATTATTAGATGCTCCTTTACAACATCATACCTTGTTTGGTGTTAAGGCAGAAGAGGTGTTAAAGAACATGGAGGACAAAGCTTAATCTATGCAAACGGTCAAGGATTTTTTACAGGTACAGCCACCTAGATTTAGCAGACACTGGCCTACAAAGAATTGGTCCTTTCCAGTCTCAGAAAGACCTTAAAGGGGCAGATCCAGATGCCCTAGAGGCAGATCACAGCCGCAAGGATCCTACAGGCCTAAGCAGTGGAGTGCTTCTACCTCCAAAGGTGGAGAAGACAAAGCACAATCATACAGGAAACAGTCCCAATGACTTCCCCCTGCCTGCACCAAGCACTTATCTTCTGGCAGCACCCTTAGGGGGAAAACTAGCACTTTTTTCTCAAAATTGGCACATTATAACCCAGGACAAATGGGTTCTAGACATAGTGTCATAAGGCTACAAGTTTCATTTCCATACCCTGCCAAGGGCAAACGGCTGGCCAGACCTGCCAAAAAATCAATGGGCAGAGGCTCCAAAACAAGTCGCAGCCCTCATGAACACAAGGGCTATTCAACAAGTGCCACAGCAAGAGCAGAGACAAGGATTTTACTCAAGACTGTTCTTGGTACCCTGAAAGGACAAAGCATGGAGACCAATACTGGACCTATTTATTCTAAACACTTTCATGGATGTACCAAAATTCAAGATGTTGACCTTACAACAGCTTCTGCCCATGCTGGGCAGCAAGGCTTGGCTCGTGACTTTAGACCTAAAAGAGGCATACCTGCATGTCCCAATCAGAAGATACCTCAGATTCAAGGCTGGCTCAAAACATTACCAATTCTCTGCACTGCCCTTTGGCTTATCTACTGCGCCCAGGGTCTTCACAAAGTGCCTGGCAGCAGTAATTGCTTACTGCAGACAAAGAGGAATACAAATATATCCTTACTTGGACGACTGCCTCATACAAGCAGAGAACAAGGACCTTCTACTACAGCATCTGACGTTTGTGAAGATTTTTAACATGCCTAGGGTGCACAGTCAGCAAAAAGAAATCAAAACTAATACCCTCTCAAGAGATAATATTCCTGGGTGCAAGTTTAAATACAACTGCCCAGATGGCTTATCTCACTCCAGACAAACAAAGACAACTGACTACTTATTTCAAGGAAATGGCAACAAAGGCCCAGTTATCCGCAAGAAAAATTCTGCAGGCTTTGGGCTTCATGGCATCCTGCATTTTACTAATTCCATATGCAAGACTGCATATGAGGAAAATTCAGTGGTACCTAAAAAGTGTCTGGACACAACATTGCCACAGTCTGGAAACAATGATTACTCTAATTCCCTGCCTGCAACAGGAATTTTGATGGTGGACAAAGGCTTGTCACCAAAACAAGGGACAGCCATTCTCACTACCCCCAGCCAGGCAGAGCCTAACGACGGATGCTTCAGATTATGTCTGGGGGGCACACATGACAGGAAGAGGCATTCAGGGTACCTGGTCCTCAAACCAAAAGCATCTATATATCAATCAAAAAGAGATGCTTGCTGTTCAAAATGCCCTGACAACCTTCAAGGACCTACATCATCCGGGACAACTACTGATAAAGACAGACAACACCACGGCCATGTGGTACATAAACAAGCAGGGGGGGCACTCATTCTTATCCCCTGTGCAGACAAGCCATGGCTTTATGGGAGACAGCATTGACTTACCAAGTTCATCTGCATGCACAATTCCTGCCAGGAAAGGACAATACTCTGGCAGACGAATTAAGCAGAAACCTCATGGATCCCCACGAGTGGCACCTGGATCCACAAGTCTTCAGCATGATAACAAAGAAATGGGGATGCCCAGACATAGATCTATTTGCCTCCCCTCAAAACAATCAACTAAAAAGGTTCTGCACAAGGGCTTATCACAAACAGGCTTGGAAATTGGATGCCTTATCTTTCAACTGGACAAACCTATCAGTATATGCCTTTCCTCCACTGCCTCTCCTCTCCAAGATACTCCTAAAGGTCAGGCAGGAGAAACCAAAAATTATTCTGATTGCCCCAGACTGGCCACGCCAATAGTGGTATCTGATCTTAAGGAACTTGTCCCAATGCCCAGCCTGGACCTTACCTAAAATACCTCATCTACTGTCTCAGCAAAACAATCAGATTCTGCACAGCCAACTCAGGACCCTAAACCTGGCAGCATGGCGGATAATGTAGCCATACAAACCACACCTCTCAGTAAAGCTGTGATGGATGTCATTTTAGAAGCCAGAAGGCCTAGTACTAGAAAATCCTATGCTGGGAAATGGAAAAGATTTTGCGCTTGGAACCAAGCTCAAGGAACAGATACAGCTGTTCCAAATATTCCTCAGATTTTACAATACTTAACTGAGATGCTGGACAAAGGCCTATCTTTTTCATCAATTAAAATCCATGCCTCTGCCATTTCGGCTCATTACAATACAGAGCCACCACTCTTTTCTCATCCTTTATTAAGACAGTACCTCAGAGGAGCCAAAAACTTAAGGCCTCCAAGGAGAACGCCAATACATGCATGGGACCTCAATTATGTCTTGGAAAAACTCACCTTACCTCCTTTTGATCCAGCTGCTACTGCGGATATAAAGTTCTTATCTTGGAAAACAGCTCTGTTCCTAGCAATAAATTCTGCAAGACGAGTTTCAGAGCTACAGGTTGTCATGGCTGTGGAACCCTTTATCATTTTTTATCCGGACAGGGTCTCTCTAAGAACAAACCCTACATTTATGCTTAAGGTGGTATCCAGTGTAGCCCTTAACCAAACAATTCATTTGCCAACTTTTTATCCAAATCCACAGAACAAGGGGGAGAAAATTTTGCATTCTTTGGACGTAAACAGACAACTTAATTCTACTTGGACAAAACTAAAGATCTGAAGTAGGATATTCATTTGTCTGCAACCTGTGGGTTATGGATCCGACATCGGATCCGAACCGGCATGGTTTTCCAGCTATGGATCCAAGCTCTCAGCTCCTCCCCTCACCCATAATGCCCTGCTCTACCCTCATGACCTCAGATCACGTTTGCCGCGCTGGTGACTGGATTGGTATTCATAGCTCTCAGCTAAGTGCTAGTTTCTTAACTGTTAATTCAGAAAATTTAAAGTTTTGTGCATTTTGTGTGAAAGTTTAGGTTTCCCTCTTTGATAGTTTTATTTAGAGTTACATTAAGTATTTTTTTTCCCTCCCTCGCTGTTGGCGAGTGTGTGTGTTGGGCCTGTGTGTCTGTATTAGTTTTAGTTACTTTATTTTAGTAGCTTTATAGATTTGGATGGCTGATCAGCCCAAATCTGTTTTCTAGTGTGGCCATAAGCTCTCCCGCTGATGGCCACACTGTGTGTTAGTGCCTGGGGTTGAACACCTCACATCTGGATGCTCCATTTGTGCAGGGTTCAACGGAGGTCCAAGCTTGTCTTGGCGGGTCTTTACCGCCAGACTCGGCTCCGCCTCCGCTCCTCGAGCAACCGTGGTTCGGTTATTCCCTCGTGGCACCCCTCCTGCTCCTGGGACTCAACCTCCCGTTTCTGGAGAGGAGAGGGATGCTAGGAAAAGGACTGGAGGGAGAAGCACGGCCGAGACCTCTGTTTCGGCCCCGCCAGCCAAGAGCTTCTCCTGGTCTGGCTCGGTCTCCTCCTTCTCGGCTCCGGTCCCCTGTGTGCTTTTCACGGGTCCTGAGGAGGAGGAGACCCGAGAGGCTATCGAGGAGGCACTCCAGGCCTACGTAGCCTCGTCAGGCCCGATATAGCCTTTCAGATGCTGATCTGGACCGGATGATGAGAAGATTCATCCAGGCCCAGATGCAGATGGGAGTGGGAGCTCAACACCTTTTTAAGCCTATTGCTCCTTCTCCGACCCGCTATCCGGGTTGAGCAGCTGGAGCCGAGCAGCGGGTGGGTCGGCGCCGAGGATCCGACCCTGCCCTCGAGTGCGTCGGATCCGACCTCGGAGCCTGGATCCGAGCCTCGGATCCGGGGATCAGTGCTCCTTGGCGCTGTCTGTGTCGGGCGCACTGTCGCCGGATCCGAGCGCCCGTCCGGATCCGAGGGGAGCCGATTGTCGGATCCTTTGGTGCTCCCTTTTGATGTAGTGGAGAGGGCTCTGTTGAGGGTCTCCGGACCCCGGCACTTGTTCCGGCTCCGTCCGCTCCCTCTGCACTGGGCCAGGCTTCCACCATCCGGCCCCTGGGACAGCCCGCTCCTGTGCCCCAAGTTGCTCCTATGGAACAAATTGCTGCTTGTGAGGACTCCTCTGACAGCCCCAGAGGATGTCCCTGCAAGCTACGTGCAAAGGAGGCACATTGACTCCCGAGTCTCTCACAGAAGACACGGACTTGGAGGAAGGGAAGGCTCCCACGGTCACCCCCGAGGATGTCTCATTTGGAGACATCATGGAAATGCTCGGGGTGGTCTGCCCCAAGTCTTCCTCGGACGAGTCCGTGTTCTTGGAGGCATTTGAAGCGGGCCCGTCTACCTCTTGGGTGTCCCCCTGCCGACCCCTGGTGGACCTTATTACCACCAGGGCGTGGAAGGAACCGGACACTGTGGAGCCAATTCCCAAGAGACCAGATAGGATCCTTAGTCCGCCATCAACCGGGCCCATTGGAGTAAGGGGCCTCCGGTAGATGCCATGTTGACGGCGGCCACCAAGAGGGAACTGGCTCAGGAGAGTCCTCAGTCCACCCCGAGCAAGGAGTCTCGGATGATGGACCGTTTGGGGAAGCGGATGTTTAGTTCAGCGACCTTCTCGGTAAGGGCGCTGAACTATTTGGCACATGTCATTAGGATGCAGCGAGATCTTATTAAAGAATACGCTGCATCCCTGAGTCCATTTCGAGGAGGACAGGGTTCTGCACTCCACCCGTATGGCCACTCTTAGGTCAGTTACTAATACTTCTATGCGGCTACTCTCCCATGCACGGAAGGCGCCGCTAGAGCTGCGGGACAGGACTAGTCACTAGACATCAGGCCTGGCTCCGTCACTCGTTTTCTGAGCCCTTCAAAGCGCCTTTGATGGTTCTGCTCTGTTTGGCAAAACCGTTCGTTGACCCAGAGCGAAAGGACGGAAGACGCTGTCTGCCGTGAATCCGCTTCTCTGCACCCCAGAGGCCCTATTCTAGGAACCAAAAGGGTCAGAAGAAGATGTGGTTCCGGAAGTCGCAGCAGTCCCAGCCTGCTCCGGACAACCAGTCCTTCCGTGGCAGAGGAGGACAGGGAGGACGCCGCCCTAGAGGCAGAGGGGCTCCCAGAAACTTCGGGTCCAGGGAACCTTTCTCTGAGCGGCCCGCAGCAACCCTGAGGGTTGCCCGACTGCTCCACTCTGGAGGCAGTCGGGGGGCACCTAGCGGCATGGGAGTCCATAACATCGGACCGCTGGGTTCTCCAAATCATATCCAGAGGATATCGCATCCCTTTCCTTCACCTTCCAAAGTTGAAGTCCCTCCCAGGCGTCCCACCCGGTCAGCGGGAGGCCGCTTTGGCAGAAATTGGCCATCTGCTAAAGAAAAGAGCCATCCAGCCCGTCCCCAGACCAGATCGGATCAGGGTTCTACTCCAGATTCTTTTAGTGCCAAAGAAGACGGGGAACTAAGACCAATCCTAGACCTCTCTCTCTTGAATCTGGCAGTCCCCAAAGAAAAATTCGAATGGTCACTCTGCAATCAATTCTCCCCTTCTGGGAGAAAATCACTGGATGTGCTCGATAGACCTCAAGGACGCGTACTACCACATCCTGATGGACAGGCGCTCAGGAGGTTTCTCCGCTTCGGCTGGGAGCCAGTCACTACCAGTTCGGGTCCTTCCCTTTGGTCTCACCACAGCCCCAGGGTGTTCACCAAAGTATTAGCAGTGGTAGCGGCCCACCTGAGGCTTCAGGGGTGCAGGTCTTTCCCTATCTGGACGACTGGCTTCTTACCGCCCCAACAAGGCATCTACTTCTATTGGCCGAGACTCCTTTCTCCATCTTGCTCCTTTTCTGGGCATCACAATAAATACAAAGAAATCCAACCTGGCCCACACAGCTCTTAGATTTTATAGGGGCCAGGCTAGACACAAGGAGTTTCTGAGCCTTCCTCACTGCGGACAGAGTTCAAAATCTGCAGCTCCAGGTGCGGGCCATTCTCCATTCAAGTTCTGTTCGAGTTGGTCCTGAGGGCTCTAGGGTCCATGGCATCGGCTATAGCACTTCTTCCTCTTGCCAGGCTCAATATGCGCATTCTACAGTGGGCGCTCTTAGTACAGTGGTCATACCTTGCTCTCCCCATGCATCATCCCATAGCGATCAGCAAGGCTTGCAAGCGGTCCCTCTTGTGGTGGCTCCACTCCCGGATCTCCACAAAGGCCGCCCATTTTGTGCTTCTCCTCTCGCCACGGTGACCACGGACGCCTCCGCCTCGGGTGGGGGCACTTTGCGGACCGTCCAAGGCACGTGGGACGATTCAGAGACCTTACTGCATATCAATGTTCTAGAGATGAGAGCAGTGCTCTTAGCGTTGCTAGCACTTCAGGACTTTCTTCCCTTGGGAACAATTGCGATTCAATTGGACAACATGTCTGTTGTCTGGTACATCAACAAGCAAGGAACAAGGTCTTACCCTCTTTGTCGAGAAGCCATGAGAGTTTGGGAATGGGCAATCTCCACCAACCGCTTTCTAATAGCAACGCATTCCGGTCGGTCCAACATCCTAGCGGACAAGCTCAGTCGCACCATTCTGACCCCTTACGAGTGGTCTCTCAATTGTCAAGTAGCGGAGCATATTCGCACAGTGGGGAACCCCTTCATGCGATCTTTTGCCTCTCCCTCAAACACCAAGTGCGACAGTTTTTTCGCTCTGATACCTCCTCCGGAGGTACCCCAAGAGACGCTCTGGTGCATGCTTGGCCACCCGGTCTCCTGTATGCTTATCCACCCTTGCCTCTGATGCTCCAAGTTCTTCAGAAAGCCTCTCGGGTGGGTTGCAGAATGATTCTCATTGCTCCGTTTTGGCCTCGACAGATCTGGTTCCCCTTCCTAAGGTCTCACTCCGTGAATCCTCCTTGGATTCTAGATCCCATCCGGATCTGCTATGCGATCCAGCTTGCACTCCTGCTCCGAATCTGGACAACCTGAAGCTGACCGCGTGGCTGCTCCAGTTCCACCCTTGGTTAGGACTCGGTATTTCGTCACCGGTTAAGGCAATTTTGGTGGCAGCTCATAAACCATCCACTAGAAAGGTTTACGAAGCAAGTGGAAACGTTTTTCTTTGTGGGCGGAGCGGCAAGGCCTGAATCCCTTCACGGTTCCTCTTCCTTTAGTGCTTGACTTTCTAACCACTCTCTTTAACGATGGTGCCAGCAGTTCCACAGTCAAAGTACAACTGGCGGCAATTTCTCATTATCACATTGGCCATGACTCTAATCCTCTTATGTCAGCCAAATTGTGTAAAATTTTTCTTAAAGGTACTTTTCTTCTCAGGCCGCCTATAAAACAAGCAGTTCCTCCTTGGGACCTCTCTCTGGTCCTACAGGCCTTGACCGCCCCTCCTTCGAGCCAGCGGCTACGGTGGATCTCAAATTCTTGTCCTACAAGACAGCCTTCTTGGTAGCCATTACATCGGCCAAGAGAGTTTCTGAGCTTCAAGCATTATCAGCTAAACCTCCTTACTTGGTATTTCATCCGGACCGTGTCTACCTCAGGACCAACCGTCCTTTCTTCCTAAAGTCGCTTCTGAAGCAAACATCAATCAGTCCATTAACCTCCCTGTTTTCTTCCTAAATATGAAAACAAAGGTGAATATAAGCTACATTCATTAGATGTTCACAGGCAACTTAGATTTTATCTGAACAGGACGGCTGGTCATAGGCAATCCGACCAGTTGTTTATTTCCTTTGCAAAATTCAATTTGGGCAAGCCAATTTCTAAAGTTTCTCTGTCCCGCTGGATTTCACAGTGCATCTTATTGGCTTATCAAGCTTCAGGAAGGCCCGCAGGGTGTTCATGCCCATTCAACCCGGTCAGTATCTACCTCGGCAGCCTTCAAGGCTAGGGTTCCTCTAGATGATATTTGTGCAGCAGCCACGTGGGCTTCATCTCATACTTTTATTTCCCACTATAAGTTGGATCTTGCATCTAGGGGTAGAGCATCCTTTGGCTCCGGAATATCCTTCCATGATGGCGCCCAAGATTCAGGTAGCTGGGGACTCTGTCCCACAGGTTGCAGACAAATGAATATCCTACTTCAGATTTAGAAGTTATGTACTCACCATAATGTTCCATCTGGTAGGTGTATTCATTTGTCTGCAACCATCCGCCTCCTATCCCCTGGCCTTTCAGTTTCCTGCATATTCTATGTTACCCTTTTCAGGGTGTTGTTGCTTTGGCAAACTCGATCTGAGGTCATGAGGGTAGAGCAGGGCATTATGGGTGAGGGGAGGAGCTGAGAGCTTGGATCCATAGCTGGAAAACCATGCCGGTTCGGATCCGATGTCGGATCCATAACCCACAGGTTGCAGACAAATGAATACACCTACTCAGATGGAACGTTATGGTGAGTACATAACTTCTAATTTTCAGAAAGACAGAACAATTACTAGTGGCATCTGCTACAGCATCACAAGGAAAGGCCATCTCCAAGCAGACTATTCAAAAAGGATAGGTCACTGCATTTGATTCTGCTACTCACAGCATGGCAAACCAGTGCCTAAGGGCATTAGGCCACATTCAACCAGAGCTGCAGCCACTTCTGCAGCCTTTCTCAGGGGAGTACCAACCAAAGACATTTTAGAGGCTGCTACTTGGGGTTCAGTGCATACCTTTACAAAACATTACAATCTGCTTCTTTACTCTAAATCCAGGGCAGGCTTTGCCACTGCAGTTCTGCAGGGCCTCATAGCCGCTCCTAATGCTGTTTAGCTCCAGCCCTCCAACCACAGCTTTGGGACTTTACCCAAATGTAATGATTGCAACAGTGAAACATGAAGAACATAGTACAGTTGTGTACACTTACTATAAATGTAGTGTATTCACTGTTGCAGTCCAGGTTACCCCCCGCCACCCCCCTTATTTTTGCTGGAACTTATCTTTACTTCTCTAATCTATACAACCTGGGTGGTGTATTTGCTTATCGATGAAGGTAAAGCTTATTTTGGTGCATGTATGTTTTATTTACATAATTTTAGCCTACCCTTTTGGGGGCACCTGACATCCGGGGCAAGAAAAACTGAATAAAATGGCGTCGGCTGTATCTTTTATACCCCTGACGACCTGACGTCAGGGAAGAGGTGACAGCAACCGACGCAGGACCCAAGACTTTGGAATTCAGGCCGACTGAGGACAACCTGCCAGCAGGATAACCCAAATGCAATGACTGCAACAGTGAATACACTCTAACATCTACATTTATGTTAAGTGTACACTACTGTACTTTACCCATCCACTCGTCAAGGTTTGTCTTGAGTGTTAGTGAGGGGCTCTGCCTAATGTAGATAGGAATTTTGTTCCAAAGCATGGGGAGTCTCTGTGACAGGAATCTTTCCCTCCAGCATGTTCTGTTTATTGTTGTGGTGAGGTTTAGCTTACTAGAGCGTGTGGCTCGCAGTGACTTGGATTTCTTTTGGTGGAGCATGTCCATCACTTCTGAGTTGGACATGTCTTTGTAAGTCAGGCAGAGCTCACCTCTGAGTAAGCAATATGCCACTGAGTACAGCCGGAGTTTTCTCAGTCAGTCTGCATAGGACATATGTTTGAAGCTAGTAATCCTGTTGGTGAGGCACGTTTGTGGTATTTCTAGCTGTTGGAAGTGTCTTGTGAGGTACATCCCAAATGGGGCATTGTACTCTATGATGGGTCTGATGAGTGACGAGTAGAGGAGCACTATAACCTCTTTATTTCTAGATGCGAACCCTTTAGTAATTAGATGAGCCACATAGAAGGATTTCCTAACTACTTTGGCAATATGATTGTCAAAGGAGAGATTACTGTTTACCTGGGTCCCCAGAACTCTTATTACCTTTTCTGTATTAAGGGGGCTGCCACCTATGTGGTAATTTGTGGGTGCTTTGTTTTTCCCAAATGGGATGACTATGCATTTTGTGGTATTTAGCTTGAGGCCATGACTTTGACACCAGGTGTCCGTCTTAGTAAGGCCTTTTTGGAGGATGTCCGTGTCAGCTGGAGAGTCAGTTATGGTCCCCAGTTTGCAGTCATCGGCGAACTTATTTAGCCATAGTCGTCCTGTGTTTGCCTATACTTCTGAGAAGTATATGCCGAACAGTAGGGGTCCCAGGACCGAGCCTTACGGGACACCACTTGTGACTGGTTTATAGTCGGACCTGGAGCCTGCTATTCTTACCGCGTGAGTTCTGTCTGTAAGCCAGTTGGCAACCCATCTTGTGATGTAGGGGTTTATGTTCAGTCTGGTGAGTTTTTCTATAATACCTGAGTGAGGAATGGTGTTGAACGCCTTGGCGAGGTCAAGGTAGGCTGTGTGAACCACCTTTACCTCATGTATGGCCTTGTTGACTGTCTCAAAGAAGTCAACAAGGTTTAGTAGGCATGATCTGCCCTTAACAAAGCTGAACTCGGTCGGGTCAAGTGTTTGGAGGTTCCCAGTGTCTTTGTTAATGAGTTTCATGATGATGCACTCCATAGCCTTGCAGAGCAGGGTCACTTGTGGCCCCTCCTTTGTGGAGCGGAATAACCGTTGCTGTGTGGCATTCTATGGGCGCGTAGCCTGTGGAGAGGCTGAGGTTGAATAGCGTGTTTAGGTGTGGGGTTAGTTCATTCTGTAGTTTGTGCAAGACGCATCCTGGGACACCATCTGGCCCCATTGACGCTGTGTTTTTGGCTTTTGAAAGGGCTGTTTTCACCTGTGCGTCTGTGATTTCCAGGACACTGCATTTTCCGGTATTGTTGTGGGCCCTTTTGAGGGTGAGAGGGGAGTTTGCACTGAATCTATCTGCCAGGATGTTGGCAATATCAGTAGGTTCAGTATATTTTGTGCTATTTTGCACTAGCTCAGAGCATGTGATAGGATTCGTGAAACAGAATGGCAGAGAAGTTCAGTCTTGTATTGCATCATCCCTGTAGTTTTGTTTAAAAGTACATTTTGAAGATATGTATAAATCGGAGTAACTTAAAGTAGTCTTATTAGTATTAGAGGGTGTTTTTTTTGGTGTTGGGTTTCAATATTAGTTGAGTCAGTGAGCCAAGCCTCTAGATTGGAGAAGTCAAACTGAATTTGTAGTTGATCAAGAGGGTTGGAAGATATCATGGTAGAGCTGTTGGCTTATTGTACAATGTCTCTTACATCAACTAGTTTGTGCATATCATCGATGAGAATAAATGATAGAGGACAAAGCCTTGTTCTCTGGGGAACAGCTGTTGTAGTTGGAGTGAAGATGGAATAGGAATATTTCCACTTTACAGACTGGGATCTGTTGCAGAGGTAGCGATTCAGTCAAGTAAGTAGAATTCACAGTCAGCCTTTTTAGCAGTACTTTATAAGAGTTGGTGTCAGGGGCTTTTTCGAGGTCTAGAAAGACTGTAGCAGTTATAGTTCAGTGATTCAAATGTGTATATGTTGTGTTTCAGAAAGATAAGAAGGCTATATCTGTATTGTAATTTGACCAGAATCTGTGCCAAGTTGGAGATTGAAGGTTTTAATCAATGAAATGGCCAATTATACGTTTATGCATTTATGGAGTACGGGATTGCTTTTTGCCTGAAGTTTGTTGTACTGTTATCTGGCTGTCATTAGGGACAAATGAGGATAAAGGTGCAAGGAGTGTAATGTGAATTCTGCATAGGATCCTAAATGGAACTGCTGCCATATTGAACAAATGTTTGACAGAATTCTGCCAGAGGTCCTTTAGGAAGCAGCTAGTCCTGGAAGGTTGAAAGTAAGCAGTAAGGTTACTATTGTACAGAGGAAGAGCAAGGCACAGCCCACAGAAATTTGTATTGACTGAATTTTTAGCAGTTTTTCAGCCTATGAAAGAGGTGCAGAAGTTGTGGGTTACAAGTCTCCTTGAACAAAATAGACTGCTTAGTAAGTTTCACCACAAACTCAGAAAGAGCAGTTTCTTCATCTCTTATTCTGTACGATTCAGAGCATGTGCATTGTGAATGGGGATTTAGATTTTTCTGTGCATTGAGTATTTGTCCATCCCTTCTCTTCCTGTTTGGCTTACTGGGTAGCTGTGTGGTAATGAAGTGCAAAGCGTCCAGCCTGTAAAGAGGAACTTGCTTTAGATTTTCAAGCAATGTGACATTTTTCACATCTTATCTGATCTTTTTTCCTTTGTCTATATGACGAGCAGTTTCTGTTTTGTGCAGTGGATAAAGTTGCTTTGTTTTAAATTGAAAAGCAACAAACATTTGTCAGTGCTGAATATGTTGGTTTCCATTGAAACAGGACTGTATGTGGAAATGGGTGACTGATTCACATTCTATAGCATCTTTTTTATGTGTACTTTCATTTAACACTGATAGCTTGTTATGGTGTTCTGACATTTTTTGGGACCTGGCTTACTTAACTGAGTTACCTACTAATCACAGACAACATAAGAAAGGGCAAGGTGGACGGAACAAAATGACAACTAAGAGTGTTCGTCTAGTATAAACTGCTGTGGCAGCATTAATCACTGTCACTTGTTATGCATATGTTCATAGCGGGGGAGCTGTTTTGTTATTAAGGGCCATGAAGTGAAATGTCAAGGTGGGAGACAAAATGCATTATCACTCTCCCTTTGTAGTGCATTGTACTTAGTGATGCTTCTAGTTATTTGATAGTAATTGTAAAGGTGGGCAGTATTTCCTGTGTACTTTCCAAAACTTAAACTATTGCTTGGCATCCAATAAAACCTTACATGATGATGAAGTAAGTTGTCATTGGTATTTGTTCTGTAAACTGTATACCTTGAGAGATGTTGTGTTTATTCTGTTAATTATACAAATAAATATAATTTCATATTTCTGTAAATATTTCAGTAAATGAATACTCAGAAAATGTCTTGTACTCATGTGAAAGCTAAAGTCTGGCTGACTAAAAGCACTTTGATTCTGTGCATCTACATTGTACAGTTGCCAAGATAAAATGGTTTGTGAAACTTTAGAAGAAAATGTAATTACAGTCTAATGTATTACAGTATTAAAATAAAGAATGAAAATTCATTGATTCTTATTGTAAAAAAAAACTTATTTTTTGCAAGATAGCATTGTAGTTTGCATTCTTTTAATAGCACTTAATGTTCACAAAATATTTGCATTAGTTTAGCTTGTGCTTTTTAACTTAATTTTCAGAAAATGCTCAGGGATCTCAGAATATGTATAGCCTGTTAAAGGTGTGAGATTCTGTACATGCTAAGTTTGAATTTGTTAGAGATGTACATGGACAATGAAATACAAATGTGTGTTGCAGTTGTTAAGGTGAAATATAGACAGTAATCCTGTAGTGCAGTCAGAATTCTGTGATATGCAAGTCTCTCTATCTCTATACCAGTATTAATTTTGCTTTTTGTTAAAGATGGCCGCTGAACAGTAACTCGTAGTCTGGTGCACCTCATCATACCTATAGTTTTCTGTTAATATAGTCCACTGTTTCACTTCCAGTAAACACCAATGAACGTCCACAAACTGCAGAAGCTTCGGTGCACCAAAGCCCCAGAAAACGGATATAAAAACACAAAATTTAATGTTCAAATGTAGTTTAAAAAAACAATCACTCCAGGTCCAGTTAATAAGGTGCTTCGACACCCAACACGAAATCACAAACAAGTAGAAATAGTATTATCCAAAAAAGTTAAAAGCACACAATTCCAACCCTGGTTTACAAGGCAGCCAAACAGAAACTAAAATCCAGTCCGAACTTCTTCAGACAACCTTCTCAAGCAATAGTTGAATTTAAATAGTTCTTTTACAACACCTTTGGTATAACCTAAAACTCTTCGTTCAACAACTAAGAACTTGGGTACTAGCCACTTAGAATATTTGAGCACTCAACATTTGAACATACAGTATGTAACTTAACATAATGTAACTTAATGACTCTAGTAGTTTATTTTAGTTTATTTTTCTTTAATTCTAAAGTTATTGTTAGAAAACAAATTGATTTGAGCCTTTTCCTAATTGGACAGGAACGAAAGAAATAACTATTTTAACTATTTAAATTCAACTATTGCTTGAGAAGGTTGTCTGAAGAAGTTCGGGTATAACCCGAACGAAAAGCGCTTTACATACTGGATTTTAGTTTCTGTTTGGCTTTGGTGCACCGAAGTCACTTCCAGTAAACTTAGAGTTGAAACTTCTACTGCTAACCCTTGCCACTAATCTGGTCAGAGAGAAACATGATCCTTGATCATATCTAGGGTCACTTTAGCTAATCCCAACACCCAACACACAGAAATGTGTGCAGTGGCAGTTGAGGTTTGCTAATTTACTTAGAAACACATCTTTGAGAGGAAACTGGAGTGCTAGACAAAAACCCCTCATGGGCAAATTAAGGCAATTCAGACTTTACACAAAAGGCATCCTAACTAGATAGTGTAGCAGAAAACCAAACAATGAGACAGCAGTGGTATATGATGAATAAGAGTGCCACAATTGTTTCAGTACAGCCAGATAGAATTATGTAAGTATTTTTTTATGTTTGTCTTAAGAGGGTTAGTCCCTCTAGGCCTATGTACCCTTTTCAGGGTTGACTAGATGTATTCATTCTGACTAAGGGGTATTTGGGTGGGGCAGTGGTGGAGATTCCTGTACTGTTTTCATTAAGTGCCATGGGATCTTGTAATACCTGAGCTACTGCTACTTCAGGCAGGTGAGTTGTTGGTCTAATGTCTCAGCCATCAGACTGCACACTCAGGAATGCATCACCTGCTTCTGCTGCACTACAGTGTAAGTATTGGGAAATTAATCCAAGCATCTGATACAGGAATATATAAATATTGTCAAGGCCATTTGACTGACTAAGTTTGCAGAAAGTTGCAAATTATGCACAGTCATAGAATCCCCGAGTGACACAAATATCCTCCAAGAAGGCCTGACACAGACTAGTAACCGGTGCCAGATCTACAGTCTAAAACTCTGTGCCAGCAAGTGCATAATTAGGATCCTTTGGGAAAACAGCTAACTTTGGAAACTACCACATTGATAATAGAGGCCTTAGAGTAAACCCAGTGGTCAGGGATTTGAGATCACATGTAGACAGTAATCTGGCCTTTGTCCATTATGAATCTTTGGTAGTAAGGAAGTCATTTTTATTGCTCAACTTCTAAGCAAGGAGTATGTACATGGATGTCATTGTTCTGCTGTACGCTGCCCTTTTTAGACCAATCACTGAATAAATACAGTGCCCCCTTTTGTAAGTACCTGACCAAGAATATGCAGCAACTCTAACATCAACAGAGGTTTCTCACAAAAATTATACATAATCTAAATAACATGTCCTACACTGACCGCCTCGACACTTTATCCCTGTACTCTGTCTACTACAGATTGCTGAGAAGCGATCTATGCCTGGCCTACAAAGCATCCTTGGATCCCACACCGATGGACCTGTTGTAATCCACAAAACAAATAGCATCTGAATTATCTGACCTAGGGACTTAAACCTGATGTGCAGCATAAGTAGGGCATGTTGGAGAGACGGTTATTTGTCTCGGAGACTACCACATCTGTGGAATAGGCATCCATGTAAATCAGATTTCTTCCCTACCCCAGTTCAAGTGTAACTTGGACTAGAGGGGGACCTAGTAATTTACCCCTGTTCTGCCACCTATGTGTTCAGTAGACAGAGGAGCCTATAAATGCTTGACCACCCATGGCCTAGTCTAAATATAACCCCTTAAAATAACCCTAGGGTATCAGATCTGTTCAGATATATTTAGGAAGCATGATTTGGCTTAAAAAGGCCCGCTGGGGTTGTTAGCCTAGTAGTCACCTGTGAACCTATCTTAGTCTTCTGCTTGCCACACACACGCTGCAGTACTATACTACTTACAGATTTGTTACAGAAAATGGAGAGTGGTAGAGTTGCTCACTGGAAACCCTACTGTTGGTTTTACAGTTTGTGCATTTTTTTCCTTAAACTTTCTCTTGACAGAGATAAAATGAGGCATACATTCTTCTAGTTGATCACCCATACCTTTTTAGTGATATACACATTCCATGTTATGCTTTTCATTGTCCAGTACCTGTGATTTAAAATTCCAAAAAGTAATATGGGTGAGTCTTAATTTTCCATGTAAACTATGATGATTAATGCTTGCCCTTGGAGAGTACTTAACGAGGTATGTTTATTAGTCTGAGTGTGCTTTCGTTTGGGAGTTGAATTGACATCACATCTCATAACCATACCTGTCAGTCTCTCAGAGCAAGAAATCTAGACAAAGCCAAACATAGTGATGGGGCAAAGGCCCCAAAATAGGGACAGATTTTAAATACTGCTCCTGTAAACTCAGTTGCTAGAATAACAGGTTTTGCATTATTGTGTATTTTCTGAGGGATATAAAGTCTGAAATTCAAATGTCTGGTATTGTTTATTATTTAGTGACTTCAATCTTCATGTTGATATCCCACAATTCCACTGGAGTGGGAGGGTTACATTATTATGTATGCACATTTTATGTTAATTAGCATCCTGATTTTTGGCCAGTTGTACCTACTTTTCATGGGCCTTTGTCCAGATTTTTGATGCTTCCAGGTTGAGAGATAGCCCTAAATAATAATTGCAGAAAAGACTGAATGGTAAGCTGTCTACATAACAAAATTTGGTTAAAAATGAATTGCACACATTCACCTTCAGCTAGAACTCCTTATGAATCTATAAGAAGCAGAAATAATTCTTTATTGGATGTTTCAAAATCCTGTTATCTACATATTTTTTTTTCAATTTACTGTTTGAGTTTTCTACTTGAAACTGTAAACTACAATCGAAAACTATGCCAGTATCCTTTAGGGAAGTTTTTCACAGACTATATCATTTTTCTTCAGGAATAGCATTTGCTGTGCATTACAGATTGTAGAATTCCAGTTGCTGGAACAACATCCAGTCCATTGTAAAGTTTAAATGCAGTATACTAGTTATTAGTCACTGTTTTTTCCTTGCATGGCTGCTCTCCCCTTGAAAACAAGCTGATAGTAAACTGCAGTGATCTGGGTAATAAACTGTGTCCAGAGCAAGAAGAAAGATTTACCTGTGAAATAAGAACAAATGTCAATCTATGTAATTAATGTTACTCGCACCTAATTCTTAAAGTTTATATTTGAAGCATGCCATCTCATTTACAGCATTGATCATATCGTTCCAACACAGCTTTTATCGTCATAGTATGTAAAACCTCATTACAATGTCTCCAAGATAGCAATATGCTTCTCCTTCCTAAACTAAATGCAATCTTGAGTGATTAGTATGTTTAGTTGTCATAAAAATGCATTTATGCAAGTAAAATAAGCCTGTAGTCTACAACAGTGACATGTGATCAGTTTGCTTTACTTCTGATATCTATGTTATTCCATTAGCGTCATCTTAAAGTACTATGTGAATAAAATAAAATCAGCCATTTGATATTTAACTGCACACTTTTTTTAACCAAAGCATTTTGGGAATGTTATAGCAGTGCACTAAATTCATCAAGCCTGTAATTGTGATTGCCTTAGCTGAAACCTTTTCAAATGTATTTTACCAGCAGGACAAATTTCTAAGATGGTGTGCACATAAAACATTTAATGGCATGTGTAGTAACTGATTGATCAACATTCCTAAACCATTCTCCAGATTTTATTGATTAGTGAATTTTTGGTAAAAGCAAGGATTAAAATTTGCATTTTGGATTATTCTTGTCATTCAAAGCATTCATTTGTTTTATAATGAAGGCTCTCAGTGCTTAATGGTCCGGTTCCGCAGCAGCATGCTTGATTTCACCCGTGATGCACGTGGGAAAGAAAATCATTCAACATACAAGCTTTCATCCCACAGAAGAATATTGATTTTACTATATAATGTAATCATAGAAACAGTAACTTTGATGTTACAGATCTAAACTTCTCTTTTTGGTTTAGAAAAGTTCATAAATAGTCAAATGCATTTTACGAGAACAATAAACAGAATCTGTATGCATTTACTAAGTTAGTACATTACACTTTATTCCGTTGATTCATTTTTCTCATGTATTTGTTAACTTTCCTACTAATTAAATATTGCACTATTGATGTTAAGTTGTCAGTCTCGCCTTCATTCTTGCTGGATGGGTTCGGAGCCGATCCTCGGCTCCGACTCTGCACTTGCTAAGCTCAAGAGCTAATTTTACCAGCTCGAGGCAACCCTATATCCCATGATGCAAGGCGGAGATTACCCAGGTCTCGTTTGCCGCTTCACTAACGAGGTGCCTTCTTTTACCAGCTCTAGGTAAGTGAACAGTTTTAGAGACTTTTCGTCTACCCCCCTTTAAATTTATATATATATATTTGTATTTTGTTAATTAACGACTTACTTTAGCCCTATTCCCGTCAGTGTTCCCTTCCTTTTGAGTAAATTATTCCCTTGTCCCTAGTTAGGCCTTAGGCCTTCCCCTCCCTAAATTTTTTCCTGTCAGGGATTGTTTGTGTATGACTGTGTGTTATCCCTGTTTATTTTAATTTGTTGGACTGAGTGTTTTTGTGTGTGAGTGTGTTAGTGGTGTTTCATCGACACAGTTATGTTGAAGGACACTAAGGTCTCAGGCTTCAAGAAGTGTGACTCGTGCTGTCAGAAGATGTCTCTGACAGACGGTCACACTTCTTGTGTTTATTGCCTGGGACCTTCGCACCTGCAGGACTCTTGTGCTATCTGTCATGCTTTCAGCCCAAGAGTCCTGCAGGAGCGAAAAAATAAGCTGATATTAAGGGGCTTATTAAAGCCCGAGAGCTCCCCGACTAAGTCGGCGCCGGGGAAGCCCTCGAAACCTGTTAAGCCTTCGGCTCAGACTTCCAAGCCATCAGCTTCAGGTTCATCCTCTCCAGGTTCGAGATCGGCTCCGGCCGGAGCCGATCCTTCCATACCAGTCTCAGTATCGGCTCCATCCGGCGCCGATACTGTCAAATCCAGACACTCAGTGTCGGCTCCGGCTGGAGCCGACGTATCTTTGGCTACGATGGCTCCATTGATCTCAAAAAAGAGATCTCGATCCCCTTCAGTGGAATCTATACATTCGGCTCCGAGATCACCCTTGCTCTCGGAGCGGAGCCATCGGAGCCGTTCTTCTCGGTCATCCAGGCTATCTGATCACGACCTCGAGAGAGTGGTGAGTAGACTATTAAAGTCTCAGGCATTGGCCCAAATACTCCATAGCCCATCTCAACAGACGGTAGCTATCTCACATCCACCGAACATTCCTCCTTCGACTGTCTTACAGAGCACGGAGCCGGGGCTCCTCGGAACTTCGGAGCCGATACCACCCCTTTCGGCTCCGTCGTCCTCTGCTCCGATTTCCTCCTTGAGACCTTCATTGGAGGGATCCGGGCGTCTGGTCTCTCTCGTTGGCTCCGAGGGGGCGAGTGGCATCGGACCCTTGTCCGACCCCCGTTCTCCCTCTCGGAGCTTCGGCGTTGGTGAGCTCGGCCCCGACATCTGCCTCGGAGCCTTCCCCCTCTAGGGGACTGGAGACCAATATTTGATCTGAGCAAACTCAACAAGTTTGTAAAGAATTCAAGATTCTGGATGGTCACGCTTGTACATTCTGCCCTTTCTGGGCAAGGACAATTGGATGTGCTCGATAGATCTTCAGGATGCGTACTATCACATAAAAATTCACAGACTCTCCAGAAGATTTCTCCCCTTTCGGCTGGGGACCAGTCACTTCCAATTCAGAGCCCTGCCCTTTGGACTGACTACAGCCCCCAGAGTGTTCACCAAATGCATGGCAGTGGTTACGGCTCACCTGAGACGTCAAGGATTCCAGGTGTTTCCATATCTAGACGACTGGCTCCTCACTGCCACCACCAGGCATCAGCTTCTCCAAGCCAGAAATTACACCATTCACACTTGCAGAGGGCTAGGAATTTCTATAAATTTCGAAAAATCTGCCTTGTCGCCTTGTCAATCTATTACTTTTATAGGCGCAAAATTGGACACTGTACAACTTTCAGCAAGGTTAACAGACCAAAGGATCTTGGACATTCAAGGACTTGTCCAAGTGATTCTCTTTAGCAACAAAATTCAGGCCAGGTTTGCTCTGAAAGTACTGGGTCTTATGGCGGCCGCCATAACACTTCTTCTCCTTGCCCGCTTTTACATGCGGCTTCTACAATGGATGCTATTCACCCAATGGTATTTTCAACAACTTCCCATGCGTCACGAGATCATAGTAACTCCAAATTGCAAAAGACATCTGACTTGGTGGATATCATCCCCTCAAATCCATCAAGGCAGACCATTTGTTCCTCTTGCCCCGGTTGCCACGGTTACATCGGATGCCTCCCTGATCGGGTGGGGGGGCATTATCAGGGCAGAATGGTCCATGGCACTTGGCAACCTTTCAAGTACCATCTGCACATAAATGTTCTGGAGATGAGAGCAGTGCTTTTAACGTTGCAAGCCCTCAACGACTCTCTTCCCCTGGGAACTATTGCAGTCCAAACGGACAATATGTCCGTAATGTGGTATATAAACAAACAGGGCGGAACCAAGTCCTATCCACTGTGTCGAGAGGCTCTCAGACTTTGGCAATGGGCAATCTCCTCTCACCGGTTTCTGATAGCAACGCACATCCCGGAAATCCAACATCATAGCGGACAGATTGAGCAGAGCTATTCTCATGCCTCATGAGTGGTCTCTCAAACAGTCAGTGACGGAAGAGATTTTTCAGAAGTGGGGCCTTCCTTGCTGCGACCTTTTCGCTACACCTCAAAACAGCAAATGCCCAGACTTCTTCTCTCTCTTCCCTTCCAGGCCATCCCCCCAGAGACGCTCTAACCCAAGATTGGCCCCGGGGACTTCTTTATGCCTTTCCTCCTTTTCCGCTGATACCTCAGCTAATTCAGAAAGCAACCGCCTTGAGAGCCAAGTTGATTCTCATTGCCCCTTATTGGCCTCGACAGATATGGTTTCCGTTCCTACATCATTACCTCTTGGTACAGCCATGGCATCTGGACCTGGTTCCAGATCTTCTGACCACCACTCGGTTCAACTGCACCAATCCATACCTTCTCTCAACCTCACTGCTTGGTTGCTCCACTTCCATCCTTAGCCAGGCTTCCTATGATTTTTAATCCTGTACGGGATATCATAGTAGCTTCCCTAAAATCTTCTACCAGAAAGATCTACACTAGTAAATGGCGACGTTTCTCTTTCTGGGCAAAAGCTAGGAACATAGACCCCTATACTGCTCCAATTCATTCGGTATTGGACTTCCTAGCTGACATTTTTCATTCAGGATCCTCTTCTTCCACAGTGAAAGTTCAGCTGGCAGCCATTTCAAATTTTCATATAGGCTTTTTGGACCACAACATTATGTCACAAAAACTTTGCAAGGCATTCCTTCGAGGTATCTTTTTACTGAAACCTCCGATTAGAGACCCCCCACCACAGTGGGATCTAAATTTAATTTTAACATCCTTGATTCTTCCCCCGTTCGAAACTGCAGCGGCCTGTTCTTTGAAATTGCTTTCTTGGAAGACACTTTTTCTAGTTGCCATTACTTCTGCCAGGAGAGTATCTGAGCTTCATGCTCTCTGTATTCGCCCTCCCTATCTAATATTCCACAAAGACAGGGTATCTCTAAGGACTAATCCGTCTTTCTTACCAAAGGTGGCATCGCAGACTAACCTAAATCAATCCATTGATCTTCCAGTATTTTTCCCGAATTATTCTGATAGAGCTGAACAAAAGTTACATTATCTCGATGTTCACCGCCAGCTCAGATATTATCTGGACAAGACAAAAATTTTTAGGAAATCTGATCAACTATTTCTATCCTATGCAGAGAACAGGAAAGGTCTTCCAGTTTCTAAGGTAACTTTATCTAGGTGGCTGTCTTCTGTGATCACTTACATTTATCAGCTCAGAGGCAAAGAGTTGGTTTGTAACCCAAAAGCCCATTCTACCAGAGCTCTAGCTACATCTACAGCTTTTCAAGCTAGACTTCCAATAGACACTATTTCTGCAGCAGCCACATGGGCCTCTCCTCATACGAGAGAAGACAACTAACATGGAACGTTATGGTAGGTACATAACTTCTAATTTTGCATGGCAGTTTTATTTAGGATAGCCAAGTGGAGCAGACTTAATGGACTTAATTTCTATCAACTGCTAAGTTGAAGTTGGCATAGGTGACTTTTGTAGCTGCCATGGTTGTCTGCCCAAGTTTTGAAACCGTTATTGTGGGAGTTAAGCCCAAAAGATGATTGATAATTTCTCAAATGTCCATTTTAGATATAGCATGGCAGGCTCTCACAGGGTGAGAAAAGACACTGCTATACATTTGCTAGCATATTTCAGTGAGGAACTCATTATATGAATGGCAATGGAACTTACTACCCTTTACTACTAGAGAGTCACGTAATAAGTAGTACAGAAAAAGGCAGTGCTGCCTTCCTTAGCAAAAAAAAATATCAAATTAAGCTCAGTGTCGACAGTTTGTCGAATGCTTTTTTAGTCTCAAAGCATTTGCTGATTGAGATGTGACATCTAGAATCTGACGATTTTAAACCCAGTAATATGTTGAAAGGCACATGGGCTGACTTCTGCATTGTGTTCTATGCCAACAGTATTGGGAACAGGATGGCAACAAAAAATGTGAGGGACAGGTTGAGGCCATTAGTGAGTGATTAGATCCCCTTTTGAACTGGTTGCTTCGGTGGACTTCAAGTTCTTGTCATGGAATACTGCCTTTATTTATTAGTAATTACTAACACCCAAAGAATTTTGGAGCTCCAGGCTCTGTCTTCTAAATATCCCTTCATTGTCTTTCACCAAAATAGGGTGTCCCTTACAGTGAAACTTTCCTTCATGCTGAAGGTGGCTACTCTGTCTAATCTAAACCAAGGTATCCACTTGCCTGTGTTTTCCCTAAATACTCCAGTAGAGGAGGATATCTTCTACATTAACTGGATGTTCACAGGCAACTGCATATTTATCAAGATCGCACAACGAATCATAGGAAAAGCGAGCAAACATTTCTCATTTTATTGGTTCTCAGACTTGGTCAAAAGATTACCAAGATTACATTGGTAAACTGGATTTCATATTATATTTCCTGTGTTACATACACTTCAGCTGCAAAAAGGCTTTGTGTTCCACCTAAGTCTTACACAGTCAGGGCTCAAAGCACATGCACAGCTTTTTTTCTGAAACCTCCAGTTGATGAAATTACTGCAGCAGCTGCTTGGTCTTCTCATCATACTGTTGCTAAATAGTTATACTCTCTACCCTTTCCTGAACTAAAGCATCCTTTGAAACAGCCTTTCTTGCAAGTGTACTGGGTAGACCACTCTGGGCAGCTATGGATTCTGTTCTACAGTTCCAGGGCCCAGACACAACCTGAGGAATACATAAGTTATGAATTTCTGCTTTCTTTGGCCTCTGTACGGACACTGGAACAACCCATCCTACTAGTCCTCCAAATCCTTTTGTATGAAGGATCTGTGAGGTTATGCAACTACAGGTGTTTTAAACCTTGCTGTTTTTTGGTTTTCATATATATATATATATATATATATATATATATATATATGTATGTATGTGTGTGTGTATATGTTTATTGTACTTATGCTTTCTCTGGATTTAATGAGGGCAATCTCAATCTGAAGAAGGCAGCAGGAGCAGGGAGGTATGGGCAGGAAAGCTGTGAAGAGTTTTGTTGCCATCACTAGAAGATGCCAAAAGTACCAGTCCTGCAGTTCTAGTGTCTGGACAGAGACCAGAAAAATCTAACAGTCCCGTAAGTACATAACTTGTGTTTTACATATATTAATAGAAAAAAATCTAACAGTTTCCATTGTCATGTAGTATACGTACAAGTTTTCTTTTTAACAATTTTCATTCGTTCCAACATTACATAAATTTCTCAATGTTTGCTTCCCCTTAAAAGCTCACTCTTCATCCTTCTGAACATTATTCTGCACATATTGCTCCATTTATTTCTATGGAATTTGCTGCTTCACATTTCTAAACATACCAGCTTTAGTTTCCTTATCTCCATTACAGTATGGGGAACTGAGTTATGTTTACTTTTCCATTTCTGTTTTCTAGTAAATGTTTTTTGACAGCCAGTAGCATTAATCTTAGTAAGGTCTTATTTAGCTGTAGGTAATTCAGATTCTGTATCCCAGTACAAAAGAATCATTTTCTTCGTTACTACCATTTCTTCTCTTAACATTTCACTCAAAGTACTCTGTAGAGATTTTTTTAAAATCTGCCAGCTTGTTTCATTCCCAATTACCTCTGTTCCCTGTTATACCTCCAAAATTGCCCTCTACCAGAAGAAAAATCCTCTGAAGTCTACTTTGGGTCTAAAAATACTTATGCCAACACTTCCATGCAGAAATCGTAAACCTTCTGGACTTTGTTGTGTACTTAGGAGCCTTACAGATTTCTTCCCATTGTTCCTTTGTAAAATGCCTTTCCTTTTTCTTTTCTGAATCTTTTCGTACCTTCTTTGACTAATACTTTTATTTATGCTGTATTTTATGTATCTTAGTAATTATCCCTGTCTAAATATCAACTTCTGTTATAAAAAATGAAATCCAAAATATAACAATGTACAGGACTATCACCTAAAAAGTAATTTATTGCTTCCATACTATGTATATGTACTGATATATAAACTTTTCAAAGCTAATGTGGTCAAATACTTCATCATTCCATGTGAAATCATACATTTTATCTAACCCCCCCCCCCTGCTATATCTGTAGTATATGAAGGTAGCTTAATAACATATGGGTACAAATACTCGTTACTACATAGATGTCCTGCCCATACGGCAACTGCACGGCTCAAAACAAAATACAAAAAATAAAACAAAGCCAGCCGATCAAGGCAAGCTGTATAATTTTATTAGCTTGTCTTAAAGAATAATAAACAGACCGGTTCCAGCTCAAAGTCTCAGCCTTCTTCAGTGTTTAAAATAAAATCAGAACAGTAGTCCCTATTATAGTGAACATACAGGTTTAAGTATCACAAATCTAAGTTTATCCCCCCGATGCACTCCAATATACTTATGTTCCAGACTGCAGTTTTGAAAGATTTACATTATAGCTCTAGGGACTATATATGTAAAGCAAATAATCTCTCAAAGACTGAACCAACAGCTTTGCAAGAACTGGTGGACCATAAGGACTTGGTTATACTATCACCAGATAAGGTGGGGGAGCAGTGGTGGTCACGAACTGGGAACAGTATAACGAGGAGGCTATGAGACATTTGGGTGATGGACAATACTATATGAAGATGCCCCTTGATCCTACTCAAATTCAAGAGGGAAATCAACCAATTTTTGGCCTTAGCTAGGGAGGAGGGTATCATCTCGGACTTTGATTTACAACAACTAATGGTCCCAGATCCAACAAATCAATGTATTTACTTCCTCCCCAAGATACATAAAGATCTGCATCACTCACCAGATAGACCCATTGTCTCGGGTAGGGCTCTATCACCGAACCCCTATTACAATATTTAACTTTGATGTTACAACCTTTACTTAAGTGGGTACGTTCCAGACTTTGTGACACCACTGAGTTTCTCCAGATTATAGCTGATGCACAATTGGAACTTGGCTGGCTACTCTGTACCCTAGATGTGTCAGCATTATATACAAACATACCACACTGGGCGGGCTTGGATGCCCTAGAATACTGGTTGAACATGTCAGATCTCTACCCTTCAGGCATGAATACCTTAATTATCAGGCTTGCTGAACACATACTAAGAATGCTTTTTTTACAGTGACCAATGCTTTTGGCAAACTAAGGGAACAGCCATGGGGGCTTCTTTCGCCCCCATTTACTCAGATTAATTCATGGCTTATGGCCGAGGAGCTCATTATTTATGACCATTCCCACAACATTTACATAAATGAAATTGACATTTGGAGGAGGTTTTTGGATGATTGCTGGATGGTATGGAGATCGGATGAGAGTTATCTGAAGGAATTCGTAGGTTATCTTAATGAAAACAAATGGAGTATTCAATTCACTGTTAGTTATCATTCCTGTAGGATATTTTTTTTTGGATGTATTGATTACTAGGAATGCAGATCACACCCTAGAAACACAGGTGTATAGGAAATACCCCCAATACAATTACCTTTCCCATGCATCCAGCTTTCATCCACCTCACATCTGCAGAAACATATCTAAGTCTCAATTTCTTAGACTGAAACGTATTTGTTCCAAGCCTGATAGTTATGTACAGTATAGGGATGACCTTATCGATAGATTTAGGGACAGAGGGTACCAAATGGGTTACGTCCTGAGTGCTAGTAATACGGTTTCTTCACTAGACAGGACAGATACATTGCAATGCAAAGAACAAGGGACCAACCAACAATCTGTGATCCGTCTTACTACTTATGGTAGGAACAAGGTAACTTTGCTTAACATTGTTCAGAGACATTGGAACATATTAAGAGCGGATGATTATTTTTCCACCATTTTGGGAGACAGGTGTTTGTTCTCATTTCGCAGGGGTAGAAACATAGGGTCCCAGTTGAGCCACTATAAGCACATAAACCAAACTACAGGGGTTTCTGGACAACGGACTATGGTTGGGGACTGACTTACAGGTTGTGTACCTTGTGGCCACTGTACCCATTGTAAAGCTATGAACAAAACTAAGGAGTTTTCTAGTAGTAGTAACAGGCAATGTTTTTCAGATTCAGTTCTTTGTGAATTGTGGGACAGATTGGCTCATTTATTTATTTACCTGTAGTTGCCATTCCTTTTATGTTGGACAGACATCCAGACCCCTCAGGGTCTGTATTTCAGAACATTTTAGTGGGATAAGAAATAAAAAAAACAGTTATGCATCATACAAACATACCATCAAACATCCTAATGCCACACTCAGATTTACAGTTATTGATAAAATCATGGGAAACAGGGCTAATAAAGCTGGATGGCATAGCCTTTTGGATTCAAAAGAAAATAAATGGATAATTATTTGCACCTGGTATGAATGAACATTTGTAAGGAACCAATCATGTTTCAACATCAGTTTGTATGTTCACTATAATAGCGACTACTATTCTGATTTTATTTTAAACACTGAAGAAGGCTGAGACTTTATTGAGCTGGAACCGGTCTGTTTATTATGCTTTAAGACAAGCTAATAAAATTATACAGCTTGCCTTGATCTGCTGGCTTTGTTTTATTTTTTACAAATATTCTTGCAAAAAAATTCACATAGTATTAAGAAGATAATCGCGGATAGATATTAATTTACCAGGATTTCCCTGATATTCTTATCTATTGGGAAGAAAGCAAAAAGTAGTCATCTTGGATCCTTTTGTATTTTTTTATCAGGATTATTCTTATTAAAATATCTCAGTCTATATCCCTTATTTAACAGTCACACATAAGTTAGAACAGGTCTATTAAGGTTAATCATCTGTGAACTGAAGGAATGTGGCTAGAAACTAAACCTTATATTTAAGGGGTAAAATAAAATATTTCAGAGCTTTACTGGAAAGGCTCACCCAGACTCTGCTACAGTTTGCTGTGAGGGAAAGGTTAGTTTGCTTTTTATTTGTTGTATTTTGTATTACTTTATAATCTTTTTCTATTTTGTATACTGTGATTTGTTTTCTTTACACTGTGTTTTACTTGTACTCCGCTTTTAACTGCATATTAAAACTTGAAAAGAGACCACAGCTCTGTCTCTTATGAATCAGACAGAATTTTTTCCCACGACTGTCTTTCTAGTTGCCAGCCCCTTATGTTAATTTGACCATATATCTAATTTCCTCTCAGCTTTTACTGGCTGGTGTAAGTAAGCACAAAATTATCATTTTGTGAAATCACTCCCCTCCAACTATTTAAATTTATTGGCCATCCTACTGTATTCCATAGTACCAGAGTACAAAAGTTACCACCCCCTTTCAGTCTATCTTGCTGTTTTAAAAATAGTAACTCTCCACTGAAACTTAACTTTTTGACATGTAAAACTGAAGTTATCTGCTTTTACATCTAGCCCCTCTTGTGCACACTGCAGTGTTTAGGATAAACCATTTTTTCATCTTACCTTCAAGCATATATTGCAAGACCACCAATCATTGGAGAGCCCCCATTTTGCTCATCAATAGTCATCTTGGAATTACTGCTTCTGTTTTCTCTTGATGAGAGGAGTGCAGTTGCATTATTTCCTGGAGACTGCTGATCACCAGAAAGCTTAATAACGGTTTTATAGTAGACAGGATGGAATATGTGCTTATATTCTGATCCTGGTGGGAGTAGGAGCAGAGATCATTGATTCCTGACTTTTTCTAGTTGGAAAGTGACTTTCTCTGTTTAATGTACCAGATTATTCTGGTTGCTGTTAGAGGCATCAGAAAAAGGCTACAAGCCTGCAGACCCTTGCATCATCTGGGACAAGACTGTGGATCACCAAACAGGCCGTGGCTTGCTTCTCTTCTTGGGATTGGTGCTAACGTTTTGCTTCTTGTGAGAGAAGAAGCGAAGGAGAATTGTATCCCAATGGAATGAAACTGTGCTGAGACCAGCATTAGTTGTAGCCAGGCAGTAGCCATTCATGTGACTCCCCTCTTTTCATCATTCTTGACAAACTAATTCTTTATTTTTCACTAAGTACTGCTTGATGTCATTCTAACTTCAGAATGTGTGCCTAAATACTTCATTCTTAAATTTTCAGGATCTATGTATTAGTTTCCCATCAAGTGTTTGGCAGTGCTCTTTACAGACTCGGACACCTTGAGTGACATTTTTCTTATAAAAGGAATATATAAGGAAATAGCTCCAGTACTTAGTAATAATGACCATCCCTCCTGGCATGTCTAAAAGTTAGTTCCATGTGTTTCTACTATTAACCTGGTGAACTTGGACATTCTGAGGCAGTGTAGCAAATGCCTCATGTACACAGACAACCCTCTCCTCTTACTGCTCAACACTCAGACTTGTGAGAGATGCAGTTATATATCCAAATTGGAAGCCATGCACTCTCAAGTCAAGACTGGAATAGATGGTCAAGAGGAGAAGATGAACACCTACACCACACCACATGCAACACACAGCCCTCCAAAACACCCACCATCACAGCTCTCACATAAAAACACAAACCACGCACCCACCTTCGTGCAGGCTTTCAGTAGAAATCTACCCAAACAGCAACACCCACCATCACAGCTCTCACATAAAACCACAAACCATGCACCCACCTTCGTGGAGCCTCTCAGTAGAAATCTAACAGCAAAGACCTCCAAGGCAGAAATGCACTCGACCACCACAAGACAGCACAAACCACAAGATACATAGCTCACCTACACAGTGTGCCCCTCAACCTAAGCCCCTAAGGCAAAACAGCTTGCCCAATTCACTAATCATAGGTGACTCAATAGTGAGGCACACTGATGTCCCACTCACTAGGTTGAATAAGGAGAAGGTAACAGTCAGCTGTCTTTCAGGTCCCAGAATCCGACACACAACACAAACACTCAGGTCACTCCACAAGTACAAGTATGACTCTGTCACTGTCCATGTGGGTGTGAATGACCTGAGATGCACCTCCCTGGACTACAAGAGAACATGGAGGAGCTCTCGGATTGTGTCCCAGGCAGGTATGACTCTAGCCCTGATCAGCATCCTACCGTTGCCAAGAACGATATCGCAGTACAAGCAGAAATGATTGACTTCAACAATTGACTAAGTTTCTGGTGTCATTCTAAGGGGATCCAGTGCTTGGGATGACATGACTGACTGACCTTAATGCTTTGCCAGAGATGGCCTGCATCTGTCACCCCTGGGTTTCTGGACACTAGCTAAGGCTCTTGCCACTCCTATAGTGCCTTTTTTTAGGCGATGTTCCAAAGACCAAATTACTACCCTAACAGCTGTAAATAAATGCAATTTGAGGGTCCTGCTGCTCAGCGCTAGAAGTCTAATTCTCAAGATGCACTTGCTTGAAGTACTCCTCAAAATGGAGAACATCGACATTTGTGCTGTAATGGAGACCTGGTTTAAAGCAGCAGAAAGCACCCCTGCTCTACCAGGCTATAACTCATTCCACACCGCTTGGCCCCAGAACATGGACCGAAGCTTCAAAGGCAGTGATGTCTTCATATTCATAAAGAATATGCACACCTCCAGACTTGTAGCCCAGCATAATGCATCTGAGATACTTCAGGTACAACTAACATTGGGTAAGATGGTGATTCAGGTCATAGCCTGCTATAGGTCCCCAATCATGTCCCAAGACCCTCATTGCACATTCCTAAGCTCCCTGTAAACTATTAGGGTCCAGCCCAACACTGTCATACTAGGTGTCTTCAAGTACTCCTCCATCAACTGGGAAAACTACTCATGCACCAATACACTGGCCCAATGCTTCCTGGAATTCATCAGTTCCAATGCCATGGACCTGCTCATTCTTACCCCAACTAGAGGAAGCAACATCGTTGACCTAGTTATTACAAACATGGGCAACTATTGCTCTACACCAATAGTCAGTTCCTTCCTGATTAGATCCGACCACAAACTAATTACCATGGAAATCCACATCTCACCCACAACCCCCCGCAAAGGTAACCACTATGAAAAACTTCTCCAAAGCTGACTTTAGGCTCTTAAAAACAGAGGTGGCTAACTTCACGGCACCCATCTCAATGCAAAATAGATGCATGACTGACAAATCATACACCAATGCACTGTACGAACACGTACATAAATGCATGGAACTAGCCATACCCAACAAAACCAAGATGTTCTCCTCCAAAAAAAGGAAGCCAATCTGGTGGTCCCCTGGCATTAATAAACTCTGCATCTTTTTCTGCAACAGTTTCTTCCTTCTGTTGAAGTCCCAAGACTGGAAAAACTCCCTTATTAGCCTCAACAAAAAGTTTGAGATGTCTCATCAAAACCTCTAAAGGCAGCTATGAAGGCAGAATTGTGACAGACACTGAAAACAACCACAAAGCATTCTATAGTTGTATCAAGAGTCTCCATGGCAATACCCAGGTTTGCTCCGAGTTACTGCACAATGGTACCTCCTGTACTGAGCCAGTAGATATTGCCAACATACTGGCTGACAGATTGTGCCAACTTTACCCCCCTAGGACCATTCACAATACTGGAGGAATGCCAGGCACCCAGCATTAGTGCAGCACAGGTTAAAGCTGCATTGTCCAAGGCCAAGAATACAGCTTCCATGAGACCCGACAATATCCCTGGATGTGTTCTATATGAACTACAAAGTGAACTGGCACCACATCTGTGCGCCCTGTTTAGTCACAGCTTCACCTCAGGCTTTGTCCCTACTGAATGCCACACTGCTACAATCAATCCTCTCCTTAAAGGGGGAGCAACTACAGACACTGGGAATTATCGCCCCATTAGCCTGATGAGTCTAATATGTAAGGCTATGGAGCGCATCATCATGGACCTAATTAGCAAGGATATAGGGAATCTCCAAACTCTAGATCCCACGCAATTTAGTTTTATGAAAGGTAGATCATGCCTACTCAACTTGGTTGACTTCTTTGAGTCCGTCACCAGAGCTGTGGATGAGGGAAAGGCAGTTCATACAGCCTACCTCGATCTGGCCAAGGCCTTTCCCCAGTACCATTCCCATACAATTCCCCAGTCAGGAATTATTGATAAACTCATCAGACTAGGCATCAACCATTATATCACTTGGTCGGTTGCAAATTGGCTCACAGATAGAACCCACAGTGTGAAAGTAGCAGACCCTAAGTCAGATTGCAGAACAGTCATGAGTGGAGTCCCACAGGGATTGGTCCTTCTCAGATGTCCAGGCCAACACAGAGGGTCTCTGGCTGACCAAGTTCACAGATGACTGCAAGCTGGGGGCCATTATTAACTCCCCAAGTGATGTAGACATTCTACAGAAAGGCCTCACTGAGACCAATGACCGGTGTTGAAACCATGGCCTTAAGCTTAATGCCAAAACATGCGTCGTCATCCCCTTTGGGAAAAACTCCATTCCCATTAATTACCACCTTGATGGGAGCCTACTGAACACTGAAGGTGTTATAAGAGATCTGGGGACACAGGTTGACAGCAACCTCACCTTCGACCACCACATTGCTGTTGTGGTCAGAAAGTCCTTCTATGTGGCACATCTCATTACCAAGGGTTTTGCATCCAGGAAGAAAGATGTCATCATATCTCTTTACTCTAGCCTCATTTGGCATCTACTTCACTAGACACATGCAACAGCTGGAAAGGCCTCATGAAGAGGATCCTAGGCCTTAAACACATGTCCTACATGGACAGACTCAAAAAACTCTAGCTATTCTCTCTCATATCATCTACTAAGAGGTGATCTCTGCTTGAGTTACAAAGCCATGTCTGACCCAGCTCTGTTAGAAATACTACATCTAATGAAATCCCAATCCCTCCGCACCACATGCTGTAGAGACCTCAACCTCATTACCACAATCAGCAAAATATGCTGGAGGGACAGATTCATGACTCAGAGACTGCCCATGCTCTGGAATAGACTTCCCATACATGTCAAGCAGAGCACCTCACTGGCCATCTTCAAGAGAAATCTTGATGAGTGGATGTGAAATAGAAAGTTCACCCCGGGGATCACTCCAGTGGCTCTAGTTGATAGAGGCACTGGGAACTAATGTCGGGTGGCACGATGCCAGGGCACGTCTGTGGGCTGGGCTTGTAAAGGCCCCAGGGCCATTAGCCTAGTACAAACCTATGAACAAAGTGGTGAATGTTTTAGTTTCCACTTCTTACTCACATTTATATATTCTTATACAAGTGTTAACATTGTCTAAATGATAATTATAATTACATATATGTAAATTATTACTCATGGCATAAAATCACTATTATTTTCCTTACAAGATGGCTTAAATATCATTTTTATATTGCTTAACTCATTAAGTGCCATCCATTCATTCTTAGTCAAATTATAATCAAAATTAATTTTATCTTTCATAAATTCACTTGTCTTCCAGTGCAAAATCCAACATGTTAAAATTGTTTTACACATTCATTCTGAAAAGGGGGAATAACATGATTAATAATATGAATCTTAGATGTATCAAGCAAACAAAAATCATTACTCTGTTTATAATAAGAGGTGCAAAAATAAAAGCTATTTTATTCACTAGAAAGTTTAACATTAAGGTCAGTATCAAAGTTATGGTAAGTAATACAGTCTTTATCTTATTATGAAAACTTTTAAGGCAAGTGTAGCTTACAAATTGGTCTCAAAAAATTTCCATTTTAAATAACATGAAGGCATGGTAAAACACTTGGCACAAATGTTAAACTAAGCTTAAGGACTGACACCTTATAATGTGTTAAGTCATAACTTTTTAAAATTATAACTGAGAAATCATTGCCAATAAATTCTGCCTCTCAGACTATACAATGACTGCAATATGGATGTAACGTGCAGTTTCACTACACTTTGCCATCTGATGTTGTAAATCTTTATTCATGCTTACTGTTATGACTTCGGTTCCATGCTCATAACTGACATGGCCGTTACCAAGCTCGCACCAGCCAAAAACTCTCAGCTAAGACCTACCCATAATGCCCCTCTCATAGTCTCTCCAGATCTCGTTTGCTGCATTCCTAGTCAGACATGCCAAGCCTTCTCTCTCAAGCTAAGTGTAGCGTTTTTACCTTTTTTTAGTCAGTTTTCAATAAATTTCATTTTTTCGTCTGTAAACACGTATACTTTTTCTATATCCTACCCTCTACCTTTGGTCGTTCCTTTTATAACATCATTGGCATTTTCCCTCTCCCCTACCTTTGGTAGGCCCTTTCCTACCACTTTTTGTCTTTCTAAGTACCATTGTTGGTACTCCTCACTTTTCTTTCTGCTTATTAAAGAAAAAAAACCCTTCATCTCTCTAACCTTACTGTTGTTGTTTTTCGTTGTTTATCTTGTCACTTAGGATTAGTGTGTTTTTTTCATTATGTCTGAAAAAGCTAAATTGGGATTTAAACAGTGTGATAAGTGCGTGCGTAAGATGCCCAACTCAGACAGTCACACTTGGTATGTTTATTGTTTGGGTGTTGACCACATCAATGCTTTGTGTGATATTTGTTCCAGCTTCAGCAACCGGACTTTAGCTGAGTGTAAGAACAAGCTGATTCTGAAGGGTATGATGAAAACTCCCTTCTCGGAGGCTCTTTCTGGGACGGAGATCTCACCATCTCCTAAGACTAAGAAACATAAAGGGAAACGGAGTCACTCGGTTCCTACATCTCAGTCCTCTTCGGAACCGAGTCGACACCAGTCTTCTCCCGCGCATTCAGCGCAGACAACTTCGGCACCAGGCTCTATGTCCTTCCCCTCAGTGCCGCCCTTAATTTTGACTCCAACCAATGTACTAGCTTCGACACCATCTTTGGTGCCGACCTTGGTCTTGACACAGGCTCTGACTACTGTACCTGCATCAGCACAATCCCCAGTGATGGTGCCGATGTCTTGTATGGCTCCACAGACACTGACAACATTAGTTCCAAAGGTTGAACACCTTCCCAAAAGAGATATTCTCCCACTTATGACCCCTTTTTGGGACACCAGTTTAGTCCTTTTCTCGAGAGACCTGACTCCTTCGGCAGCCTCCTTCAGATCCACCAGGAGTCTTTCAGATCAAGATGTAGTGAGGGTTGTGAACCAGCTTTTGGCAGCTAGAGGATTGCCCACCCCTGCTAGGCCTTCCTTCCCTCTTGGAATGGAAGCTTTCATGACATATTCACCTGTATAAGCCTCCTCCGGCCTCTTCCCAGGCCCTGGAGACTTTGATACTGATGCTCACCCCGGTGCATTCTGTCTCGGCTCCGACAGCGGAGGTCCCCCTGTCGACACCTTTTACTCTTGGCGCTATGGCTCCATTGGAACTGGCGCACCCTTGGAGCAGTGATTGGGCTGTCGGCACCGTGTTTCCTGGTTCGGCACCTATTTTTCCGCTGGAGCCGTCTATGACCATGGCTCCCCCGACAGCTACTGGTCCTCTCGGAGCTCCTCACCTTGAGGCGGGCCCCTCAGGGTGGGGTGTGACTCCAGTTCTGAGGTTGTCCTTTTTGGTTCCAGGCTCCCATCCTCCTCGGGTTGACCTGCTTTCCAGGTGATGGAGAGGGTCCTTGCCTCAACAGGCTCGCAGTTGGCACCACTGGCATCGATACCAGAACCCCTCTCTAGCATGCAACTGTCCCAGTCCCCAACTCTGGGATCCTGAGCATGGGAGCCGCAAGACCTTCCCTTGAAGGGAACCCTTTCTCCAGAGTCCTCCTTAGAAGATCCCACTGGGGAGCCACCTTGGAAGAAACAGTGCTAGGGGAAGCACCCTGATTCTCCTGAGGAATCCATCACTGAGGACACCGTTTGTGATGAGGGAGAAGGGTCCCCACAGTCTCTCCTGGAAGAGATCTCATTTGGAGGCATTTTCGAGATCCTCAAGTAGAGGGGAGACTGGAAGTCCTCTAACCCTTCTTCGGAGGAATCTGTGTTCTTGCAAGGCTTCCGTGCTCGGCCATCTACTTCCTGGGTGATCTCCACCTGCAGATGAGCTTGTTAAACTGATCGTGCAGTGTGCCTGGAAGGCCCCAGACAACATAGAACCTGTCCCATGGAGGCCAGACAAAAATTTATCCACCCTTGAAGACCATCCCAATTGGTTCAAGCAGTTAGTAGTTGATTCCATGGTCGTGGCAGTGGCCACCCAAGAGGGAACTGGCAGAAGATAGTTCCACTGTTCATACCCCAAACAGGGAGTCTCTGGCAATGGACAGACTGGGGAAGCGAATTTACGCTTCAGCGACCTTTGCCATTCGATCGCTGAACTATCTGGCACACTTTACTTGGCTCCATAGAGACCTAATGTCAGAAATGTCTGCTTCTTTGGCAGGGGTACTGCTTGATGAGGTGCGTGACACTGTCGCCTCTCAGCTGGGAACCTTGGAATCTATCTCAATCTCCTCGATGCGCTTGATCTCTCACACCACTGAGGGGGCAGCTCGAGCAGCCGCATCAAGCATCTTCATGAGGCGGCATATTTGGATGCATTTGGTGATTTCTCAGACCCCTTTAAATCTTTTTGTCAACGCCTGTTGACAAATCTTCCCTTTTTAGTCCCAAAGTAAGAGAGACACTATCATGTAGTGATAAAGATGTAAAGACCTTGTCTGCTGAGGACATAAGTTTTTCCACCCCCCAGAGATCCTATTCCCAGAACCAGAGGGGAGGAAAATTGTGGTTCAAGAAGTCCCAAGGATCATTTTGTGACACTCGTGGTGAGCAATCCTCCTGGGGCAGAGGGGGCAACTCATCTGGAAGATGCCCCTTTCGGGGCAGAGGGGGTCCGCGCAACCAGGGAGCTAGAGATTCCTTCTCCTGCTGACCCTACCAGCACTCCTGAACAGTGGCCCGATTGCATTCCTCTGGAAGCAGTCGGAGGTCGATTTTCCCTGCACCTACAGACCTGGCAACTCATAACATATGCATGGGTGCAGAGAATAATATCCAGAGGCTATCCTATCCCATTCGATCTTAACTCCCAGACCCATCAAATGAATCTCCGATGTTCCACCCAGTCAGAGGGAGGTAGCAGCCTTAGAAATTGAAAAGCTGCTAAGAAAAAGAGTAATCCAGCCAGTCCCACCAGACAAGAGGAGATCTGGGTTTTACTCAAGGTTATTTTTAGTGCCTAAAAAGACAGAGAACTGGAGACCAATCCTGGATCTCTGCTTACTAAACAAATTCATAAAACCTCAAAAATTCCGGATGGTCACAGTACAGTCCATCCTCTCCTTTCTAGGGAAGAACAACTGGATGTGCTCTATAGACCTCCAAGACGCGTATTACCACATAAAGATGGACAAACGCTCCCAGTGATTTCTCCGCTTCCGGCTGGGAGCCAATCACTACCAGTTCACGGTACTGCCCCTTTGGTCTCTTGACAGCCCCCAGAGTGTTCACCAAATGTATGGCAGTTGTAGTAGCTCATCTCCGACTACAAGGATTCCAGGTGTTTCCATATTTAGACGATTGGCTCCTTACCACCACGACCAGGAATCTTCTCATTCACAGCCTGTCTTATATTCAAGGCCTTGCTCTTTGCTTAGGTATCACAATCAACATGGAAAAATCTCAAATTTCCCCAACAAAAGCACTGGAATTTATTGGAGCGATCTTTGACACAACATCAAGCTTCCCTTCCTTCTCACAGGCTCTCCAAAATAAGAAGCCAGATTCAAGTCCTCCTCCCACAGACATTTGTACCAGCACATCTTGTACTACACCTATTGGGATCTATGGCAGCAACCATTACCTTAGTTCCACTGGCGAGGTTGCACATGAGACTAGTACAGTGGCTCCTTTCGTCACAATGGTCAATCTTAACCCATACACATGACCACATTATATGTCTTACAAACCTTTGCAAGAAAGAAATGCTTTGGTGGATGAAGCCAGAATCAAATCTTTGGTGTCGACCATTTCACCTTCCCCAGCCCAGAGCCACGGTGACCACGGACGCTTCCCTGCTAGGGTGGGGGGAGCATTTCCAGGGAAAGACTGTCCAAGGCACCTGATCCCCCATGGAGGCCAATTTGCACATAAATGTCCTGGAATTGAGGGCAGTTCTATTAGCATTGCAAGCGTTCCACACATCCCTTCCTTCCGGAACCATTGCAATTCAATCGGACATGTCAGTCATCTGGTATATCAACAAACAAGGCGGAACTAGGTCTTACCCCCTGTATCGGAAGGCCATGAGATTTTGGCACTGGGCGATGGCTTCCAGCTGCTTTCTTATAGCAATGCACATTCCCAGGAGTTCCAACCTTATTGAGGGCAATCTGAGCAGGAACATTGTGATGCCTCACGAGTGGTCCCTCAGTCCTATAATAGCAAATCAAATCCTCCGCCGTTGGGGCAGGCCTTGCTTCCCCCCTAAACAACAAATGCAGAAGCTACTTTGCTCTGATCCCCCCTCAGGGGGAGTCACCGAGGGATGCTCTGACACACAATTGGCCCCCGGGTCTGCTGTATGCCTTTTCCTCATTTCCCCTCATCCCACAATTCCTCCGAAAAGCTCAAAGATTGAGAAGCAAAGTGATCCTCATTGCCCCTTATTGGCCCCGTCAAGTCTGGTTCCCTTTCCTATGGCATTATCTGATTCACAGCCCGTGGATCCTGGATCAATCCCAAGGTCTGCTATCTCACCTTCAGGGGCTGATTCACCCCAATCTCCACAGCCTCAAGCTTTCAGCTTGGTTTCTCCACTTCCGATGATTGCCAGGCTACCTGATATTTCATCTCCTGTTCATGAGATTTTTCTGGCTTCACACAAACAATCCACCAGGAATCTAGTAAGTGGGCTAGGTTCTCTACATGGGCCAAAGATCATGACATAGACCCCTTGTCCATGCCTGTTCAGAAGATCCTACAATACTTGAATACTATATTACATGCAGGAACTTTAGCATCGACATTTACTGTGCATTTAGCGGCTATCGCAAATTTTCACAATGGATATGATAATTCTTCTGTTATATCACACCGACTGTGCAAAACCTTCTTGAAAGGAGTATTACATGTTAAACCTCCTGTCAAGCCCCCTATAGAGCCTTGGGACTTGACATTGGTGCTTCAGTCATTAACGAGCCCTCCTTTTGAACCTTCTAATTCATGTGATATGAAATTTTTGTCTTGGAAGACTGTACTTCTAGTTGCCCTTACCTCAGCGAGAAGAGTATCTGAGTTGCAGGCCTTGAGTGTCGAGACCTTATTTGAGTTTTCATATGGAAAGACTGTCCTTACGTACTGACCCTTCCTTTTTGCCCAAGGTCATTTCTAGGTTTTCAATTAACCAGTCTATTGACCTGCTAGTCTTCTTCCCTCACCATTCAAATAGAGGGAAATATCTTTTGCATACCCTTGATGTTCATAGGCAACTTTGTTTCTACTTGGACAGAACTAAATCTTTCAGAAAAACGGATCAATTGTTTGTGGCCCTTGCAGGACCCAGATTGGGGAGGCCTGTCTCCAAAATGACCTTATCATCTTGGCTTAGAAACACCATTACCTTCATCTACCATCAGAACAAAGTGTCTTTACCTTCCAGAATTAAGGCTCATTAGACTAGATCGATGGCTACTTCAGTAGCTTTTCATTCCAGAGCCTCTATGGATAATATCTGCACAGCAGCCAATTGGGCAAGACCCCATACCTTTATCACTCATTGCAAACTGGATTTGGCCTCCAGAGGATGAGCATCTTTTGGTTCTGTGGTGCTCAGGAATGTCCTTTCTTAGGGCCACCCAAGACTCAAGTAGTTGGGGACTTGGTCCTAACAATAAGGAATGAATAAAGATTTACAACATCAGATAAAGAAGTTATGTCTTACCATAACGTTCCATCTGTGTTGTAGATATTTATTCATTCATTACTTCTTGCCCTCCTTCCCCCTGCCTGGGCTCCTGGTGGACTTTAGGATTTCCTTAATTAAGGTATTTGCTCACTCAGAGCCTCCTAATGTCTCTTTTATTATTTCTATACTATAGGGGTGGGCAAACTCGATCTGAAGAGACTTTGAGAAGGGGCATTATGGGTAGGTCTTAGCTGAGAGTTTTTGGCTGGCGCGAGCTTGGGAATGGCCATGTCAGTTCCAAGGACGGAACCGAAGTCCTAACAGTAATGAATGAATAAAGATCTACAACACAGAACGTTATGGTAAGACGTAACTTCTTTTTATTGCCGTTGTTTTTTTTTGTTTTTTTTGGCAGTACTGTTGTTTCAGTCCCATAGGCATTATTTCCATTTTTGTCTCATTTTCTGTTCTGTCGTTTTGTTTTTTTATTTTAAAATGGTTGTCTTGTGCTATTACCTGTTGTTATACCCACCGCAACAAAACAGTTCTAAGCAAGGTTAAAGCTCACTTTACCAGAGCCTTGGCTGTGTCTGTGGCTGTTTGGAAAGGGCTGAATTCTAGAACAATTCTAGACATAGCAACTTGGTCCTCCATTCATTCACATTTTTGCAAAGCACTGTAAACTAGGTGACTTCCTCAAATGTAGGATAGCCTTGGCTAGCACTATTCTCCAGGGGTTCCTGGACCCTCATACCTTCTTCCTCCTCCTAGTTATTTTAAGCTGTGATTATCTTTCCCATAGCTTAAGCTATCGCAGTAGTGGTCCGTATAAAGATCGTAGTACATGTGTGTAGGTAAACTTATTGTAACAGTAGATATTCAAATGGTTACTGCAGCAGTAACTACTATTGCCCCCCTCCCCTTAATTTTATATGTTTGTATGTCACGGTGTAGGCTTTTATTGCTGTATTCATAGTATCATCCCCTCATGCCTTTAGACTTCATTTCTTTGTTGGCATGAAAGCTGTGAAGGGCATGTAACCCAAACCTGAATTTGTCATCTCACCTCAAGCTGATAAACAGTTTGGGCATATGGAAGGTGCTGTGAAAGCTTTAGAAGCTGGCTCGCTCTTTTATATCCGTTGAAGGATATAACCCATATATCTTAGGCTACTACAACAGTAATCATTCAAGCATCAACTGTTATGGTCATTCTACTTGCACAGCTGCACTTTCTGTGTTGTTGTTCTCTTTAAAGGAGAACCGCACCCACAGACTCAAAAAACATATTTATTTCATCATGGTTTGGTGTTTCCTACATTGTAACACTACTCTGGTACTATTTACAGGTTTTTAAATATTTTTATATGCAATTTCTCAGTCTGACCACATGGGGTCTGGCATATTGAAGTAATTTTGATTGTTTAGTCTGCCTCTAGGTATCCCACAATGCAGTGCTTGTCTGTAAAAAAATTACATCACGCAGGCTTCGTTCTTCCTAAGGCTCCTGCCACTGCATTGATTTTACATACATACACTGCCATCTTTCAGTCTGTTTTAAGTAACATTTCATGCCTTTCAGTGACTACTTAAAACACAAACGGTGCAAATGCCACAGAACAGACTTTCAGAGTGCTTTTTACTGCTGCTTCTCTTTAGAATAGATAAACTGCAGTCTTTTGTGAAGCCTGAATTTTACTAGTTTGACTCGTATCCCATCCCCCCTCACACCTAACTTCCCTAGCTGTCAAAGTGCTAAGGGTAATTTGAGCTATTACCTGCTGTGATTGACAGGTCACAGCAGGAGACTTGACTCGTACTGTTTCCTTGTTCTAGCCTTTACTTTCTTTATGAGTAGGGGAAGTACCAGGGAGCTGTGACATCACAGCATGGGTGGGTTTTTAAGCTGGTAGTTGTGATGTTAGTTTGGGGAGGAAAATGGGCAGAAAACTACCTGTATTCAGTGGCCTTGATGACATCAGTGAATTGGAGACTGCAACAAGGGTGGGGCAAAAGATTTTTGAAAGTAAAACCACCACAGTACAGTAAGGTACTGTTCTAGTTGAGAGAAAGTCAATTTAAACTATTTTAAATGGTGTATTTTTGTTTATTCATAGCAGAGACAGTAAATAGGGAGAAAAAAGACAGAGAAGTTGAGCATTTAATAAAAGAATCCCATTGTTATCCTTTAAGGAATTTTATCCTCAGTCCTAGTCTCCCTCCATCTCACAAACTCCTCCTCCCCTCCCTCCATGTATCACCATCATCCTCTTCCTTTTTGATTTATGACCGTGTTGGAGTTATGTATATGAGTCTTAACTATGTAGCTGTAAAGTACCCTTTCAAGTCAGGTAACCCTGAACCATGTTGATGTCCTGACTGAAATCACTGTTTTCAGTTTTCATGACATGTGGTTTGTCACTATTGACATCTGGCTGGGGTACCAAAGCTTTACCTTCCAGAGGTTGTACGTCTAATGCATGACCTCGGGTAGTAAGAGAAGGGGTGTGTAGATTTACATATGAGCATGTAGTTTAGACTATCTCACCACCAGCCTGAATGCAGGTTGTGCATCCTTCAGCGTGAATGCCATTTGGTCATTGGTACTGTTCACAGCAAATCTCAACTAGAACCAACTCAAATATCAGAGTTTATTGGAGCTTTGTTCGCCACAGTATCCTTGGCAGCCTGGTCTCCCAGTTGGGTGAATTAAGTATGCTGTGGATGTTGATTGAGTAAAAAGAGAGATGTTTGAGACTAGGGTTGGATGCTTGCAAGAGTGTGACTGTTGTGTTGGTGGAAGTAGATTAGTTGTAGCATGGGCCTGAGTTAGGATGAATGTCACCTGAGAGTTGAAGGATATTGCAGAGGTGAAGTAGCAGTGGCTTAGTGGGGTAAGGAGGGGAGAAATTTTAGTTTGTTTTTATTATGTGGACAGGTATTAGGAGAAAATCTGATTTTGGGGAGAGTGTATTCAGTGTGGGAAAAGAGAGTGGGTGATATGGGAGAAGAGTAATGGGTACTGGGGTTTGTAGTATAGCAGGATGTAGGGGAGTTGGGCTGTAGGTTAAGTGGAATTTGATAAGAGGTGAGATTAGAGAGAAGAAAAAAAGGCTGGTAGGAGATGGAAGAGTATAGTAATGGTTAAGGAGTAAGAAGGGGAGCGTGTTGTATGAATGAGTGGAGGAGCGAGCAGCAGGATTATTTGGGGGAGGGGGGATGGTACAAATGAGTGTGGGTGGGAGGTATAAGAGTGAGTAGGGTGTTGGGTGGTGCTAAGTAGGGGGTAATTGGCTGTGGTTGTAGGAGGTGGACATATTGAGGGGGTAAGGTAAGAGCTGGTTAACTATAAAGGCAATTGGTGTAGGGTAGGGTAGGGGAGCTGAGTGAGCCCGAGCACAGCAGGTCAGCTCCAACTGCGGGAAAACAATCAGAAGAGGTGAGAAGGTGTTGCAACTTAACTTATAGTCAGTGTTGTTTACTATTGTAGCAGCTAAAGGAAGGCAACAGAAACCAGGAAGAGCTAGAGTGAGTTAGCTGGGCAGCAGAGTGTACAGTAAGTGGGAGAGAGTAGGTTAGGTCAGTGGTGTGCGAGCTGCAATTAGTAAGCATATACACGCAGAAGCCAGAGTAAAAAAACATACACCAATTTGTGTAGTGACGTTAGCTGGGTTGAAGTGGCTGGGCATTGATGTTTACGCTTGATGGAGAGGGGATCTGCACCTTTCTTAATTGGATTGACAGGCTAACCACCTAGATAAGGAGAAGAAGAGAAAAGGTAGTTTGTCAGTTATGGAAGTCCAAGAGACTGTGGGAGAGTAAGGTACTAAAAAGGAATAGTGAGTAAATGTAAGTAGAGAGGAAGGGAAGAGTGAAAGAATGTAAATATAGTGGTAGAGAGCGGAAGGGGAAGAAAATAGCATAGTAGAGTGAGAGATTCCTTGGTAATGTCAGGAAATGGCTATAGATAGGAGGAGATGAGGACTAGATAAGGAAAAGTTAGAAGACAGGAAAGGGAGGTGAGTATAGGATCCAGAGATATAGAGAAGAGAGGGTATAAGATGGATGTAGAAAAAAAAGTGAAAGTCTGAATAGAGGAAAAGGTATGAGGATTAGGAACGACTAGAAGGGATAAAAACAGCAAGTACAGAAGAAGGATTATGAGTGACTAGGAGGTAGCTAATCAGCTTGTAAAGAGAAATATGACATGCAGAAGCAATTAGCCTTGGTAAGTAAATTATGCCAAACAAACTCAATAAGTCACTTTAACACTGTTCAGTACAAACAAAGCAGATAGTTCAAAATGTCAGTATACAATAAATAACACAACTAAGCAAGCAGTTCAAAATGGCAGTATGCATAGCAGTATAAACTAAGCAGACAGTTCTAAAAGTAGCACAGAAGTCTCAGTGGGCCAAGTAATAGCTTAGCTCTACATAGCTGTAACAGTAACAGTGTTGTATTCAGGCAAAACAGAGTCACAATCAGTGGTCCTACAGGCTTATCTACACACACTGTACAATGAGTTAAACTAGTAGTACAAAGTGTAACAAAAGTCGAGGGCCACACAATCACTATTTTAGCACATTTAAAATGTGCTGAGGGAACAACCAACTGTTAAGATGCAAATCAGCACCAATTAGTACCTGGCACAAAAGTAATCAATTTACTGCAAGAAAGTTTGGCCAAGTGCTATTCTAGCAGCTTTTTTTCTGGGTAATGGCCAGTAAATCATTGAACTTCAATGTCCTGTCACATTTACTGAAGAGGTAGTGATCTCAAAATTTAAAGTGCTCAGCAAAAGATAACATAAGATGTCACGGTAACCAAGCAGTGGTTAGAGCACTATACCTATCTGGTTAAATCATATGGTACATAAAAGTTGAGTAGATAGTTGGTAAAAAAAATGCAACAGCAGTGCTCAATACAGTAGAGAGAGCTGAGTCCACGGTCAAAAATAATGACAAAAACAAAACAGCTGAGGTATCCAACACGCCATTAATGCTGTACCTTAGATAAATGATAGTTGTATCTTTGCAGCTTTACAATAACTATGCTTTGTGCATCATATTGCAGAAAAAGTAGATTAGTGTTGCAGCTGTGGCACACCACTGGGTACACAGAGGCAATATGGATGGAGAGTAAGGAGAGAAAATGCACGCGACACCAAAAGCATGCTTTAAGCACCAAAAAGCATGCCAGTATTGTGATGAGGAAAAATGTAAGCCGAAAATACGGTAGGTCCAACAAGGAGAGATACATCAGCATGTACTTCGTCTTAGGAGGCCCAGACCACAGGAAAACAAAGTTAAGAAAGAAAACAGAGAAGAGGTGAAAAGGTGCTGCAATTTAACTATAGTCAGTGTTGTTTACTATTGTAGCAGCTAAAGGAAGGCAATAGAAACCAGGAAGAGCTAGAGTGAGTTAGCTGGGTAGCAGAGTGTACGGCAAGTGGAAGAGAGTAGGTTAGGTCAGTGGTGTGCGAGCTGCAACTAGTAAGCATATACACGCAGAAGCCAGAGTAAAAAAACATACACCAATTTGTGTAGTGACGTTAGCTGGGTTGAAGTGGCTGGACATTGATGTTCATGCTTGATGGTGCTGAGATCTGCACCTTTCTTAATTGGATTGACAGGCTAACCACATAACTGTTTAGAGGTCCAGTCATTTAGGAGAATTGTATATGTAATGGGGGTACAAAGGCCCACAAATAGGGACAGATTTCAAATATTGTTCTTTTAAACTTACAAAGTTGCTAGAATAACTGGGTATATGTTAAAATGCATTTTCTAAAAGATATGAAGTCTGAAACTCAAATGTATGACATTACTAAATTAATTCCTCAGATCATCTCCGTGATTTGTAAGAAAAGCAAAAATGTTATGAGGAACAGATTGAAATTTTGAAGCAAAAGTCTGGACATTCTGCAAAAATCTGTACAGTTGAGAGGTATGAATCCAGGCGGTCTTCCCCTCTCCACCACATTATTTTATCCTCCTACAAATCTTCAGCTAAAAAAATTTACAGAAGTAAGTAGAAAAGGTTTGTTATGTGGGTGTAGCAGAATGACATTGACCCCCCCTTCTCAGTGCCAGTACCCAAAGTTCTAGAGTTTTTAGCTACTTTTTTATTGCAGATTTTCACATTGGAGTAAACAATTTATCTTTAGCTTCTTTCAGACTTTGAAAGACCTTTATAAGGAGAACCTTTCTTCTTAGACCTACTTTTTAAAGATCCAACTCCCGCCGTGGGATCTGAATTTAGTTTTACAGTTTTGACCCAGTCTCCCTTTGAACTGTGAGCTAAATGTGAATTGAAATTTTTAACTTGGAAGACTGTCTTTTTAGTGGATATTACATCTGCTAAATGATCATCAGAACATCAAGCTCCATCTTCTAAACCTCCTTATTTCATTTTTCATAAGGGTAGTGTGTCCTAATGAATTAACCCACCCTTCCTTCCTTCCTAAGGTGGTTTCAGAATCCAATATTAATCAGACTATCAGTCTTCCAGTTTTCTTTCCAAATTGTTCAAATAAAGGAGAGTATATGCTGCATCTACTGGATATTCACCAACACTTTTTTTTTTTTACCTACACAGGACAGACATTTTCAGAAAATCAGTTCAATTATTTGTCTCATTTTTCAGATTCAAAATTGGACAAGTCAGTTACCAAAGTAACCTTAGCTAAATGGTTAACTGATTATATGTCATTTGTTTACCAAAAATAGGTTTCACTTTGCCATAAACTCAAAAGCTCATTCTCCTTAGTCGATGGCAACCTGTTCAGTATTTTTATCTAGACCTTCTTTAGAGACAGTATTTGTGCAGCTGCAACTTGGGCTAACCCTCATACCTTCGTTGCTCATTACAAATTGGATTTGGTCTCCAGGGGAAAGCAGCCTTTGGCTCAGTGGTGCTCTGGAAAATCCTTCCTTAGAGACCTCCTGGAATTTAGGTACCTGGGGACCAACAGTTGAGGAGTGAATGAAAATGACAGCAATAGATAAAGAAGTTATGTACTCACCATAACATTTCATCTGTGTTGTCCATTTTCATTCTTCCTCAACTTCCCTCCCTCCAACCCCCTACCAGTTTGACTTCTGGAAGGATCAGAAGAACCTAGAGGAGCCGGTGTTCTTTCATTTGAGCTCCAGGTACTGGTATTTGTTATTTTCTATATTGACTAAAGGTCAGCAAACAACATCTGAGGTATGATGGGGACTAGTGCAGTTTTCCTTGAGCTATAAAAAGTGAGCAAGGGTCAGATCTGAACCCAATGGTTGAGGAAGATTAAAAATGGACAACATAGATGGAACATTATGGTAAGTGCATACCTTCCTTATTCCTTAGAAGGGACCCCAGGACAACTTAAAAACCTAGAAAAACTCCTAGGAAAAGGTACTCTGACAAACGTCATAGGGAACCTCCATATGTGAGGCCTTCCTTTATATACATACAAATATTTTAAGCACGGGCATTAATGCCCTTCTAGTTTGCCAAGATACCAAACACTTGTTTTCATAATAAGTGTCCAGGCTGTCCTTAAAAATATCTCAACTAATACTTGCTTTAATGTAATTTGGTAGTCTGTTCCATGCATCTATATTTCCGCTGTACTCTTTCCAGTTTATTCATGCTAATTTTCTTATATGGTTTCCATATTGTTATTCCATACTCAAGTTTGGGTCTAATGTAACTAACAAACAATGACTTCATCATTTTTGATTTCATAGACTTTATAAATCATTTTATGCAACCTATAGTTCTATAACTATCATTAACCAATTGGTTGATAGGATTAGAAAAAAAACTCATAGCTGAATACCCAGGTCCTTAAATGAGTCCACAGTTTCAATCACTGTGTGCTGTATTAAATATTCACCTTTCAATTTGTCTCCCAAATCTCACATGCTTAGTTTTTTGATGCATTTATCAGCATATTATTCTCCTGCGCCCAAATGGTCAATTTAGTCAAGTTTTTTTTTTGCCTTATCTGTAGGCTTCATAGCTGAAACCAAAGTAGCGTCCTGCCCGTACGGCAACTGCACGGCTCAAACCAAAATCCAAAGAATCAAAACTCAGCCAGCAGATAATGGCAAGCTGCACTCCCTTAGTAACTTATATGTGTCATTCAAAGGGGATCCAATGCCTGTCAGCCTAGGATGACATGCTCAACAAGCCACGATGCTTCGCTAGGGACGGCTTGCACCTGTCACCCCTGGGCTTTCGGATATTGGCAAAGGCTCTTGCTTACCCCATAGTGCCTTTTTTAGGCAAGGCTCAAAAGACAAACCCACCTCCATAGGTATCACAAGGGATAAGAAACTAAGAGTAATGCTACTCAACGCCAGAAGTCTAAACCTCAAGATGCACGCACTTGAAACTCTCCTTAGCATGGAGAACATCGATATCTGTGCAGTAACAGAAACCTGGTTCAAGGCTCCCGAGAGCACCCCAGCACTACCAGGTATTACCTCATACCATGCTTTTTGGCCCCAAAACTTGGACCGAACCACAAAAGGGGGGGGGTATCAATATTCGTCAAAGATACCCACACCTCCAGGTTGGTGGCACAGCACGAAGCATCAGAGACTAACCAGGTGCAACTAACAGTGGGTAAAACTGCCTTCCAGTTTATAGCCTGCTACAGACCACTCTCCCAAACCCAGGAACCCCACTCGGCCTTCCTGAGAACACTGGAAAATATGAAGGTCTCTCCAAACACCATTATATTGGGCGACTTCAACTACCCAAACATAGACTGGGAGCATTACTCTAGCTCAAACACCCTAGCCCAAAGGTTCCTAGAATTTATAAACTCAAATGCTATGGAACAACTTGTTGCCACTCCCACAAGAGGGGGAAACATACTGGACCTGATCATCACCAACATGGGGACTCTATGCTCCAGACCAGAAGTGTATCCCTCACTGGTAAGATCAGACCATAAACTAATCTCACTGGATATTCACATCCCGACCCCACCCCCTGCCCAGAAAACCACAGTGAAAAACTTCTCTAAAGCAAATTTCACACTCCTCAAAACCGAGGTGGAATCCTTCAAAGCCCCCGGGCCTGTGGAAAATACAGCCCAGACCGTAGAATCCTTTATAAACACATTCTATGAACACCTTCAGGAATGCATGGATCATGCAATCCCAAATAAAACCAAGACCCAATCCTCCAAAGGCAGACGTCCTGTCTGGTGGACCCCAGCCATAAACAAACTATACAATAGAAGGAGGAAGCTACTACATGATAGAGCAAAATCCCAAAAAGGGAAGGCATCTGTGATCAGTATTAGCAAAAAACTATGGGCACTCATAAAATCGTCTAAGGCCAGCTTCGAGAAAAAAATTGCACAAGACACTAAGGATAATCACAAGGCTTTCTTTAGTTATGTTAGGAACCTGGGTGGGAATTCCCAGATATACTCAGAATTAGTCCAAAATGACAAAAAATACACCGAACCCACAGACATTGCCAACATCTTAGCTGACAGGTTCAGCGCAAACCCCCCCCCCCCACCAAAAGGGCAAATATCTATCCCAGCAGAGTGCTGCCCCCCTGACATCTCAGATGCTCAGGTAAGAGCCGCCCTCTCCAAAGCAAAAAACACAGCATCAGTGGGACCAGACGGCGTCCTACATGAACACCAAGAAGAGCTAAACCCAAACATAAAACTGCTGTTCAGTCTCAGCCTTACTACAGGATATGTAGACAAAGAGTAGCGTACAGCAACAGTGGTTCCTCTCCACAAAGGTGGTGCCTCAACGGATCCTGGAAACTATCGCCCTATAAGCCTGACTAGCTTGGTCTGCAAAGCTATGGAAAGGATCATCATGGACCTCATAAATAAAGATATTGGGGACCTACAGACACTGGATCCTACTCAGTTCGGCTATGTTAAGGGCAGATCCTGCCTCTTAAACCTGGTCGATTTTTTTGAAACAGTCACCAAGGCCATTGACGAGGGGAAGGTGGTCCACACAGCTTACCTGGACCTCGCAAAAGCCTTCGATACAATACCCCACTCGGGCATTATAGATAAGCTCACCAGCTTAAATATAAACTCCTATGTCACTAGATGGGTTGCAAACTGGCTCAAGGACAGAACCCACATGGTTAGAATTGCTGGAGCCATGTCAGACTCCAAACCAGTTACAAGTGGCGTCCCACGAGGCTCAGTCCTGGGACCTCCCTTGTTCGGTATATATTTCTCGAAGGTGTACAGGCCAACATGGAAGGACTGTGGCTGACCAAGTTTGCAGATGACTGCAAACTGGGAGCCATAATCGACTCTCCAGCCAACATAAGCATCCTCCAAAAGGGCCTCATAGAAACAGACAACTGGTGCCAGAGCCATGGCCTCAAGCTAAACGCCAAAAAGTGTATAGTCATCCCCTTTGGCAAAAACAAAGTGCCCACAAATTACCACATAGGTGGTAATCCATTAAGTATAGAAGAAGTAATTAGGGACCTGGGGACCCAAGTTGATAGCAATCTCTCATTTGACAACCACGTGGCCAAAGTGGTTAGAAAAACATTTTATATAGCCCACCTAATCATGAAGGGATTCACATCTAGATCAGAGGACGTCATCGTGCCTCTTTACTCATCCCTCATCAGGCCCATAATTGAGTACAATGCCCCTTTTGGGATGTACCTTACCAGACACCTGCAGCAACTGGAAAGACCCCAAAAGTACCTCACCAAGAGGAACAAAGGGCTCAAACAGATGCCATATGCTGCACGGTTAAAGAAACTCCAGCTCTACTCAGTGGCATACCGCCTGCTCAGAGGCGATCTGTGCCTGATGTATAAAGCCATGTCCAACCCGGAATTAATGGACATGCTGCACCTCAGAAAATCCAAATCCCATTGAGCTACACGCTCGAGAGACTTGAACCTCAGCACTGAAATAAATAGGACATGCTGGAGGGACAGATTCATAACCCAGAGGCTCCCTTCACTCTGGAATAAAATCCCAGTCCAGGTTAGGCACAGTCCCTCATTGACTCTCTTCAAGAGGAATCTTGATGAGTGGATGGGAGATCGTAGGTTTACCCCGGGTATCACTTCTGTGTCACTGTTAGACAGAGGCACAGTATACTAACCTCGAAAAAGGGCATAGCAAAATGAATTCACTGTATCTACCATCCTTCTCGATCTCTCTAAGGCATTCAACACTATCTCTCATAACCTTCTTCTTACTAAACTAGATAACCTAAACCTCTCACCCTCTTCCCTCAAATGGTTTACCAGCTATCTCTCCAATAGGCAACAAGCAGTCAAATGGAATAAGGCCACCTCCTCCTTCCTCAACACCCCCACAGGTGTCCCTCAAGGTTCCATACTAGGACCCCTTCTCTTCAATAATTTCATTAATGACTTTTACCACTCCATCCCTCTTACTAGCGTTATCCAATATGCAGATGATTCCACAATCATCTGTGCTGCCCCATCCATCCCAACTCTTTTAAAACTAACTCAAGATGCCTTCTCTACCACAGAGCAATGGATGAAAGACAACCATCTTGCACTCAATGCTAGTAAAACTAAACTTATGATTTTTACCTCCTCCAAAACCAAGAACTTCAATCAAAATTTATTCTCCATCACCAGCCAAAATTCAACACCTCTTGAACTGGTATCCGAAGCCAAACTACTAGGAGTTCAAATCGACAACAGGCTTAAATTCAACTCCCATCTACTACTAAACATAAAAAAAAACACCAAAAAATTGGTATGCTCTACCGACAAAATCGGTTTCTCACCTCAACTACCAAATTTACTCTCTCTACTACATTTCTCTTACCCTCCCTTCTCTATGGAGCCCCCCTTCTAACAAATCTACAATCATCTCTCAAAACCAAACTGTCTTCTTGCTACAATAAAATTGCCAGATTCGCCACTAGCAACAAATCATCAACACATCACTGTGAATCTCTCCACAAACTAAACTGGCTAGAACTACCAAACTACCTATCCTACATTCAGCTCACCTATGCCCATAAACTCATCTTCCAGCCCTCCCTCTGTCCCTCCCTCGCCACTACATTTAAAATGCACCACACACAAAGAATTCTCAGATCTAATAATCAAAACCTTATAGAAGTTTACCGACCACTCCACCCCCCAGGACAATACCTCCTGTCACACTCTTTAACTCGCTTATGGAACTCCCTTCCCCCCTCCATTCGTACCACTACTAGCCTCCAATCCTTTAAAAAATCACTCCACTCTCATCTAACTTCCACATGGGAATGCTCCTGCTCCCATTCCTCATAACCAACACTCTACTTCATTCACCCTCTCCCTTCCTTTCTCAAATTCCAGATAACAAATTCTTGCCTGTCTCTAGTACCTAGTAACTCCTGACCCTACTCCATCTAACTACCTATCCTCATTCCAACTGGAAAAAAAAAAAAAAAAATTTGATATCATTTCCTTTGATTAAAATACTTTTCATCAGTCTGTTTACCTCTGTAATGAACCTGCAGTCTGTGTGTGTGTATATTAAGCTTAATTTGTTTACCTCTGTAATCTTCATGCAATCTATGTGTGTATATTAATCTTTGTGTAACATGCATTTAGGAGCTTTTAAGAGTATATTAAGCATAGTTTGTTTACCTCTGTAATCTACATGCAATCTGTGTGTATATTAATCTTTGTGTAATATGTATTTAGGAGCTTTTCTCCCCAGGACTCCATTGAAAATGGGTTCATTAGGCCCAATGGACTATCCTGGTTAAACAACTGCAAATAAATAAATAAATTTAAAATGGGTGGCGAAAGCCAAACACACTCTGGCTAGGCTTATAAATGCCTTAGGGCAGATAGCCTAGTATGAACCTGTGAACCTATATAAAAGCACAACAAACAGACCGGTTTCGACTGCATTATGTTAGCCTTCTTCAGTGTTGAAATAAAATAAAGAATGTAGTGCCTTAAATAGCAAACACATAAATTAATACTAATCCATGATTGGTTCCTTACAAATGTTCATTCAGTCCAGGTGCAAATAATGCACCTAATTTAATTATCCATTTCTTTTCCTTTGAATCCAAAAGGCTATGCCATCCAGCTCTATTAGCCCTGTTTCTCATGATTTTGTCAATTACTGTCAATCTAAATGTAGCATTGGGAAGTTTTGTAGTATGCTTGTACAATGCATTACTAGGTTTTTTTTTCTAATCCCACTAAAATGTTCTGAAATCCGGATCCTGAGGGGTCTGGACATCTGTCCAACAGAGAAGGCATGACAACTGCAGGTTGCTAAATAAATAAGCCAATCTGTCTCACAATTCGCAAAAAGGAAATTTGGAAAACATTACCCGTATTGCTACTCGAAAAATCCTTGGTTTTATTAATAGCCTTACAATGGATGCAGTGAACACAAGGTGCACAGCCTGTTAATAAGTCCCCAACTATAGTCTGCTGTCCAGAGGCCCCCAAAAAATGGTTGATATGCTTATAGTGGCTCAGCTGGGACCCGATGTTTTTCCCCTTACGGAATGAGAACGAGCACCTGTCCCCCAGAATGGTAGAGAAATAGTCATCCGCCCTTAATATGTTTCAATGTCTCTGGACATTATTAAGTAAGGTCTCCGTATTCCTGCCATAAATTGTCACAAGGCAGATGACAGATTGTTGGTTGGTCCCTTGTTCTTTATATGATAAAGTATCGTGCCTGTCTAGTGAAGAGACCGTATTACTAGCACTCAAGACGTAACCCATTGGATATCCTCTGTCCCTAAATCTGTCGATAAGATCATCCCTATAGTGAATATAACTGTCAGGCTTGGAACAAATACGTTTCATTCTAAGAAATTGGGACTTGGGTATGTTTTTGCATATGTGAGGTGGATGAAAGCTGGAGGCATGGAGAAGGGAATTATATTGGTATTTCCTGTATACCTGTGTTTCCAAGGTATGATCGGTGTTCCTAGTAATCAGTACATCCAAAAAAATGATCCTGTAGGAATGATAACTTGCAGTAAATTGAATACCCCACTTATTTTCATTAAGGTACTTAAGAATTCCTTCAGATAACTCTCATCCAATCTCCATACCATCCAGCAGTCATCCAAGAACCTCCTCCAGATGTCAATTTCATTTAGGTGAATGTTATGGGAACTATCATAAATAATGAGCTCCTCGACATATGCCATGAATAAATCTGCATAAATGGGGGAGAATGAAGCCCCCATAACAGTCCCAGTAGCTTGCCAAAAGCATTCATCACGATAGAGAAAAACATTCTTAGTATGTGTTCAGCAAGCCTGATAATAAGAGTATTTATTCTTGGGGAGTAAAGCCCTGACCTGTTCAGTCAAATACTCCAGGGCATCCATACTCGCCCAGTACGGTATATTCATGTATAGGGCCAACACATCTAGGGTGCAGAGTAACCAGCCAGGTTCCAGTTGTATATCAGCTATAATTTGAAGAAACTCAGTGGTGTCATGAAGTCTGGAGCGTACCCACTTGAGTAGAGGTTGTAGCCTCAAAGTTAAATATTGCGATGGGGTTCAGTAATGGAACCCCTACCCGAAACAATAGGTCTACTCGGTGGGTGATGCAGGTCTTTATGTATCTTAGGGAGGAAATAAATGTATTGATTTGTGGGGTCCGAGACCAGTAGTTGTTGGAAATCATGGTCCGAGATGATACCTTCCTCTCTACCTAGGGCCAAAAACTGAACAATTCCCTTCTTGAAATTCTGAGTAGGATCAAGGGGCATATTCATATAGTATCGTCCATCACCCATTTGTCACATGGCCTCATCATTATACTGTTTGCAGTTCATGACCACCACTGCTCCCCCCTTGTCTGCAGATGAGATGACTAAGTCCTTATTGTCAACCAATTCATGTAAAGCTGCTTGTTCAGAAAACCTAGTCCCCCACCTCTGGAAAATCTCCTATATCACTCCACACCACAAAGGAGGCAATGCCAAAGAACTAACCAACTACCGACCAGTCGTCATATTATCCCCCCTCTCCAAAATCCTTGAAAGTTGTGTACACACACAAATCATTACATTCCTAAACTCTCATAATCTGCTCACTAACACACATGGTTTTAGACCATCACATAGCACTACTACAGCTCTCATGTCCTTCACTCAGACGGGCAACAATCACAGGAACAATGGAAAGTATGTCTCAGCTATATTCTTCGACCTTTCCAATGCCTTTGGTATGTTTAGTCATGATAAACCCATCAACACTCTCTCCAAATTAAATCTAAGCTCTGCCACCATTTCATGGTTTAGAAATGACCTAACAGGCAAGACAGCAGGCAGTCAGATGGCACCAGGAACTCTCTCCATTACTACCCGTCTCACTAGGAGTCCCATAGGTTTCCATTCTTGGACCACTGCTGTTTTCAGTAACAACCTTCATAATTCGACTCTGCATGCATCTGTAATCGAGTATTTATTTATTTATTTTTATTTTTTTTATTTTACATTTGTTGACCGGGAGGATCCGACTGGATACATGTCCATTTTCAGCGGAGGCCCGGGGAGAAAAGCTCCAACACATATTACAAAAAAAAAAAAACATTTATATAACAGTGTAAAAAAAAAAATTATACATACAAAATTAGAACACTATAAGTTATTCAATCATGTTTATATAAGATGTAAGAAGATTAGGATAGTAAGGAAATGTAGGAGATTCAGGTGTTAAGGCTGTTTAGTCAAGCCTAGAGTAGACTAACCCGGGTTTAGGCAATGGCAACTTCGCATTGAACCCAGGTGTGATTTTAGCTTAGTTTTGAATTGACTTAAAGTGGGGATGGAGGTAATATCATGGTGAAGTTTGTTCCAAATTTTCCCTGCAGCGTTGGTGAGAAGGGAGTCACCTGCAGAGTTATTAGTTTTGAACGTTTGGATTAGGAGACAGTTGGATGACCTCAATGGCCGTGGGTTGTTACAAAGGGGAAGCAGCATTTTGAGTGAAGGAGCATATTCGGGGTTGTATATAATTTTGTGGGTAAGGACTAGTAGGTTGTAAGAGATTAGGTTCGGTAGCTCAGTCCAGTTGAGCTTGGCTAAGTTGGTACAATGATGGGTCCTATATGGTGACCCAGTAACAAACCTAGCTATATGATTATAGCAATTGGAGAGCTTGTTCATGACAGTTTTACTTATGTTGTGAAGTAAGGGGGACGAGTACAGGAGTGATGAGAGAAGGTGAGTCTGGGCGATGGCGATTTTAGCTTGGGGGGTCAAGAAGCTATTTATTCTATATAACGAGCCTAGCTTCTTATTAATGGTCTTAATCATTTGGTTTACGTGTATATCAAATTTTAGTTTGTTGTCTATGGTTACCCCTAGTAATTTTGTCGAAAGGTCTGGAGAAATTATGGTCCCATCCTTAGCTTGGATAGTAAAGTTGATGGAGCAGGACCTTTTAGTCGGTGGAAACAACAACATTTTAGTTTTTTTAGGATTAAGTATCAAGCGACGACTGGAGAGCCAGTTTTCTATTTTGCTGAATGTAGACTGGGTTAATAATTGTAACTCTGAAGGGGTTGTACCAGAGCATATTAACGTAGAGTCGTCTGCGTATTGTATGCAATTGGCATTAGGAATAACTGTATGCAGGTCATTGATAAAGATGGAAAATAACAATGGCCCTAAAATAGATCCTTGCGGGACTCCCAATGTATTGGGTAGTAATTTAGAGAGTTTGGTCTGCCATAAAACTGCTTGTTTTCTGCCAGATAGATAGGAACTAAACCATTGTACAGCACTGGTGTCCAGACCAAGTGAAGGCAATGTGTTGATTAGAAGTTTATGATCCACCATATCGAAGGCCTTCGACAGATCCAGAAATAGTGCAGATGAGATATTATTATTATTTCGATAGGTGTTTATGGTGTTAGAGAAGACAAGAAGGGCTGAGGTAGTACTATGGAGAGGTCTGAAACCATGTTGGGTATCAGCCAGTAGTTGGTTGATGACTAGATGTTGCATAAACTGTTTCTGAACACATTTTTCCATTATCTTTGCTAGAGGGGAAAGTATAGATATGGGCCTATAGTTAGAGAGATCTGTGGAAGAGCCTCCCTTATGGAGAGGAATTACATAAGATATCTTCCAGATCTCAGGGATATTGGCCTCTGCTAAGGAGCGATTGATAAGGATTGACACTGGGTAGGCAATAGCCTCAGCTGTTTTTTGCAAATATTCAGCTGGGAGTTGATCAGCTGAGAGTGTGGTGGGTTTTAGTTTTTTGATTAATTTACAAATGAAAGAAGTTGCTACAGGTTGAAAGGTAAATAGGGGAATATTTTTGAATGTGGGAGAGTCAGAGGTATGAGAGCTGGGTGGTAGTTGATTAGACAGAGATTGAATTGTCTCAGTGAAGAAGCAGTTAAAGCTATTAGAGACATCATCAGGGGATTTATCAATGAGTGTAGCAGGGACAGGGGTAGTAGTACGACCAGGGTGAAGAAGTTGATTTAGTCCAGCCCCAAATTTTTGTGGACAGTTTTGGTGTTCAGTTTGCAATTTACAATAGTATTGTCTTTTATCTAGTAATATTAGCCTTTTAGTTTCATTCCTAAGTTGTCTATATTTACTTTGGTCCGGAGGGAGTTTAGTACGCCAAACAGACCAAGCTTTATTTTTGAGATTAATTTTCTGCCTTGTTTCTTTTGAAAGCCAAGGAACATCTACATTTTTAGTTTTCTTTGAACGAATGGGAGCATGAAAGTTGAGAATTTCTAGGAATTTTTTGTTAAAGTATAGCACTGCTTCATCTAAGGATAGATATTTTAGTATTGTCCAGTTACAGGAATTTAATTCTAGTTGAAATTTGGTTAAGTCAAATTTCTTTTTGTTTCTAACAGCTCTGAGAGTGGGTTGCTTAGGAATGGCTATCTTATGCTTAATTATCTAGGTAAGATGGTGGTCACTTAAGCTATCAGGGAGGGTACCAGATGCATAGTGATCAGGATGACTATTAATTAGCACCCAGTCAAGTATACTGTCTTTCTGGTTAGATTTTCATAACCTGGTGGGAGTATTAATAATTTGCTTGAAAGAGTAAAGGTTAATATGTATAGAAGGAGCTGAAGGGGAACAGGTAGTCCAATCTATATTAAAGTCTCCAAGAACTAAGGTCTCTTGAGGGAAATGAGTTGATATCCAGTGAAGGGTGGTTTCGAGAGTATCTATGTTATTTCCTGGGGGAATATACATACAAATTATATAGATAAATTTATTGCTGTTAATCCGAAGCTTGGAAATAAGTATTTCTGCATTGTTAATTTGAGGTGGTTGCATAACATCAATAGACACAATTAGATCAGATTTATAGAGTATGGCTACCCCACCTCCTTTCCTAGGGACTCGGTCTCTCCGATGTATATTGTAACCAGGGATTAGTATTTCATTGTCGGTAGTTGTGGGTTTTAACCAAGTTTCAGTTAGACACAGGATCTCTGGGGAAAGGTCTACTAGTACTGCATGAAGTTCATGTACCTTGTTGTTGATGCTTCTGATGTTCAGATGACAGGTAAGAAGAGAATTAGTAGGGCGGGCAGTAATAGGATTGGAACTAAGGTCAATGCAAGGAGAGGAATGCTGGTCAATGCTGGTAGGGCCAGGGTTGGGGTGTATATCCCCATGTGGAAGCAGATTAAGTCTAAGTTTGGAGATAAGTTTTAGGAATTTATCTAAAATTTTATAAGTTTGTTTCAGTTTGGGGCTTATATTTCTTTTTGAGGTAATTGGATAAGGTAGCAGCGAGCAGGAGGTTGCATCTTCCCAAGTACCATAAACATGATAATAGTTAGTGAATTTAATTCCAATAGTATTGGTCTCTGACGTAGAAGTAAAGAGCAATACCAGATTTTGGGTTTCATACAAGGTTGTGAAATAAGAGGTTAATAGCAATGGAAGAAGAAAGAAATACCACATGTCTAAGTACTTGTGGTAATGGGCCCTAGAAAATACTGTTACAGATGATAGAGGGAGAGAATGGAGTATGCAGACTATTTCACATTAATTTGCGCTTCTTCCTCCCCCCAAGCACTGCTACATCAAACACAATATTCCTTTCTTGCTGTTGAAAAATGGCTCTCTGAATCACAACTAATACTAAATCCCAAGAAAACTCAGCTTCTTATCTTTCCATCCACACAGCATTCTTCTTATAACCTTACATTGAACATCACCTCCAGTAATAACACTATTATAATCTCCTGTCAATCACACCAAACTGCTAGGGGTAGTTATCGACAGCAACATGGAAATTGATTTACATATATCCAGTACCATAAAGAAAGTATATAAAAAACTTGCCATACTATACAGAAACAAACAGTTCCTAACTTACTCCACCAGAACCACCATTGCTCGCACACATCTCATCCCTACTCTCTTATACATCTCACCAATTTTCACTCACCTCAGAAAATCAGATCTTTCCAAGCTTCAAGCATGTTATAATAAAAAATTGCCAAATTTGCAATCAACACTCCACACAGAATACACCACTGCATTCCCCTTAAACATCTTAAATGGCTGGGACTTTCCCATCTCATTCTTTACAGTCAACTTATACTCACCCACAAACTACTTCTCTACCCTGAAAAAAGCAATCCCTACAAACTGTACTACACACAAACTCCAAAAGTAGGGTCCTACGATCCACTCAAAAACTCCTAGTAGATATGACAAAGCCAGTAATTCTTCAGGCATATCCCTGTATAGCAACAGTATTGCCAAACATTGGAACAACCTTCCCCTCAATATCTCAACCATAACTTCTGTTGCCTCCTTCAAAAAGGCCTTAAAATCCCACCTACAGACATCATGGCTCTGTAACTGTGATAACCCAGATTAATCTTTTATGATTTCAGCTGCTCTGTTACCAACTCCCTGTCTCTAGCTTTTACACTATTAAATACTGTTAAAGTACTGCGAGGTGCTACTATGTATAGCTAAATGTCTTATGCAATGTAAAAACAGTCATGCTACTGTGAACTATTACTATGTGTATTAAGTGTCTTATGGAATCAATGCTATCAGTTGTAAATGTCATAAATTGTACTAGAGGTTTTCTCCCTGGGACTCCACTGAAAAAGGACCTGTGTCCAGTCGGACTTTCCCGGTAATCAAATGTAAAATAAATAAATCTGTAACGCACATAATCAGTTTACCCAATTTCAGGTCCTGCATATAGACTGTAGAATACCTCAGATGAAAAGGTTAGGTCTGAAAGATACAATCTAAACAAGTAAGAGCCTAGGATGGAGCCCTGTGGGACACCCTGAATTTAACCAAGGATTTCATCTGTCCAGTTGCTGTATGATACTTGCATTGTCCTATCTGTAAGCATTGCAGCTATCCATCTTATGAAGAGTATATGAATACCTAGTTCTACAAATTTATTGATTAGTGTTTTATGTACGACCCTGTCAAATGCTGAAGTTAAATCTATATAAATTACATCACAGCACAAATTTTCATTCAGTGTATTGCCTTGGATAAAATAATAGACTTAATAATCTGTTTAAATAAGAGGTACCACATCATTATTAATTTTATTTAAAGTACATAAGGGTTATAGTATTATGACAGCTACTGTGTAGAGCAGGACCAGCTCAAATGTTGCACTGATGGGGAAAGGGATGTGAATTTAACATGTAGAGCAATACAACTTTGTTTTACAGCACTATAAACCACTTCCTTGCCTGCTAAAAACTATAATATAGTTAGAAAGCTTGTGGCGAAACTATTACTCTAGTTATTTTTTTTTTTACTTCAATCGATTGTGTACTTAATAAAAGATTTTTGGCTGGAAAAACAGACTGTCTACTCTGCTTGGATTACTTTCGAATACTTAGTAATTCTGTACAATATTTTAAATTATGTACTTTTTTATTATTTTTCTAACGGAGGACGAGTTTAAGTTGGCTACTTCTATTATCTGATCTGATTAATATACAGTGGTTAACTAGATGTATACGGATTGAAAATCTTCCACACACAGTTAGGTACTACTGAACCAATTCATGGGTGGGTACTTGGTTTTCTCTCTAGCGTTTGTTTCATCTCAGTTATCCCAGAAACACTTGCCACTGTCTCATAATGTTCCACAATACTGAGATGTCCTTTTCTGTGTTTGTAAGGTACAAAATATCATCAGTAAATACAGGTAACTTTTCTTAATTACCAGACCAATTATGCCCTTGAATTTGTTAATCCCTTTTTTCTTTGCTGGCAGCTCTAAACATAAAAGAAATACAGCATAGGGAGAGGACATTTCTGCCTGATTCTCCTGTTCAAACACAACTTGTCATAGTGGAACCATTCCATCTTATTTCTTTCCTCCTACACGTCATATGTCCTCCTCAGTAACCCCCATTTTTCTGTCAGGAGATGCAAATGCTATCACTTTTTTACACAAAAAATTCCATCTTACTCTGTCAAATGCTTTGTGTTTCAAGACCAGTTAACAACAATATCAGTTTCCTTAACATTTTGTATTCCCCTGAATCGTCATTCTCTTAATTTCATCATTTGTTAGCCTCCTCTTCACAAAACCCTCATTGTCCATAACTGTTCACTTTGATTATACATTTGAAAGTTTCTTGGCACTTTATAATCCTGGTTTAAAATTAAAATGGGCCTGTATATGACTGTTCCTGAACAATCTTTACCCTCTTTAGGTAATAAAGCCACCGTTGCTTTCTGATGGGATGCTAGTAACCCCCCACCGCACATTTAAAACATTGTTAAATAGAACTTTGCAGACCTTTATCATTTTTGTACCTGTTAACTTCCAGATTTCTGCAGGATTATTATCTGGTCCTGGAGACTTCCCTGTTGATTATACATCATTGTTTTTATCGCATTTCTTCTTACGTTAGCTATGAATTGTTGATCCCCATCTTCCTCTAACCTTGACATAGTTAAGTCTTACATAATTGCTTACATTTATGCCTTTTCTTGGTTCCTCCATTCCTCTGTGTTATACAAATTATCATGAAATTTCGAAAATAGCTCTAATACCTCTGTAGGATTTCTGGTTATTTTTCTTGTCATGGGATCACCAAGTCTGTCTGAAGCTCTTTGTATTTTGTGTTTCTTGTTGTTATGCTGAATGTTTTTACGTTAGAATTATCAACTGTAATAGCAGTGTAAAAATCTGCATACTGATTTTAAATTTGCAGCCTTTTGTTTGAAAGGTCGCGTGGGAGTTAGTCTATGCATTAGGATTTCCTATGTGTACTATGAGCCTTATTTCTCAGGTACTGTAAAGAATGTAAATGGTTTGTGAACTAAATGAGAAAAGATAAATGGTTTATATTTTCCTTTTCTTTTTTTAAATAAATTCATTAAGCTTGACATTTTTAAACAGTGACATGGGTAAATGTGCAGTAACCGAAAGGAAGACAAACCATAAAAAAATTTTGTTAATTTTCACAAAGTATACATGTTTCCTTTCTAACAATTTTCATTCACTCCAGCATTATGTAAATTACTCGGATCTAATGATGTCATTTTCATTCGTTCCTGAGCAGACTCTGCCACTTTCTAAACATTGTAGAATCTGACTCTTGAGCTCTTCCCTTACCTATAATGCCCCTGACCACTACAGTACCCCAGATCTCATTTACCACTCTTCAAGACGGTCAGGATTGTTATTGCTGAAGCTCCTTCTGGGGTATGGTGACTGAACAGCTAACTATTTTTGTTATCTTTTTACATTTTTTTCTTCTCTTTTTTTTATCTCTCCCCCTTACCCTTAATTTTCTCTACCAAGTTTTTGTAATTTCTCTACTACCATTGTTGGTAGTCTGTTCTTCTCTTTCTTTCCCCTTAAGGTAATTTCTTATTAATACCAGTGTTGGTAGTAGATACTTTTTCTCCTTTAAAAAAAAAAGACACTTCTTTTCTCTCAACTGGTTTGTCTTGTGTTTTCCATCATGGCTAATAAGCCAGCTGTATTTAAAATTGCACTTCCTGTAGGCATAAGTTCCCCAATTTTGATGCCTAGAGGGAGTGCATTTATTGTTTGAGCCGAGCACATTTGGACACTTGTTCCATCTGTTAGGCCTTTAACACGAGAGCGATAAACGACAGGAGGAAGAAACCAATTTTGAAAAGCCTCCTTCCAACATCAGCTTTTCTTCAGGCACTTCTTCAGAGGCTCAAACCTCCTCTCAAAAATCAAAGGAACCCAGGAAGCACAGTAAATACTCACCTGCCTGGTCTCCTCAGTCTGCACCTTGAATAGAGCCACCAAAGAAGGTTTCCAAGACCTTGGATCTGAAGGTTTTGGATCCAAAACCAGCTACAGTCTCATCTCCTTGGCCCTGTGCTCCTAGGGTATTCTCTGGAGTTAGTATCCCCAAGATTAAAGTCTGCCTTTTTACAAGAGACTCCAAAGAAGTTGTCAAGGCCACCTTCCACATCCTCTTCTTTAGGTGTTTTTGTAGTCTGTCCAAGTCTGAGGTGGATAGGATGATGAAATTCCTCAGAACACAGATTCAGATGGGGGTCTTGCCAGCTCCATCCCCCATTGGATTCATGAGCCGTCGAACTTCTTTCCAACCTGTACTTGCTCCTTCTGTGATCTGACCAGCCATTTCTGAGACCTTGGATCCGAGAGTCCCAAGAGTCGAACTGTTATATCTGAAGGTTATTTCATCTCTGGCTGTGACACTGTTAGAGCATGATGGCTCTTGGAGCCTAAGCATAGGCACTAGATCCGAGGGATTGACTTAGACTCCCAAATTGTCAGAGCCATCGCTTCCTCTCTGAGCTTCGGCACTGGATAGCTTGGCTACAACTTCTCTCTCAGAGCGGAGGATTGAAGGGGCTTGAGATTTGTCTGCTCCGTGAGCCGTGGCTCCAGGGATTGTCCTCTGCTTCTCCTGGTCCCTCTGCATTTGAGGTGGTGGAGTGGGCATTCTCTCAACCCAGAGTAGTTTTGACTCTTCCTTCTTTGATCCATGCCCTATTCCTTCATTGGATCCTGTGTCTGAATCCTCACATCCTATACCTCAGGGACAGACAGCCCAGATAAGCTTCCAAGTGGTTCCTACCAGGAAACTCCTTGTCTCTTCTGAAATCTCCCAGGACCATCTCGCTGAGGAGGCCCTCTGAAGAGGATGTGCAAGAGGAGGCACTTGGATTCCCCACAGGAATACCTCTCAGAAGACATCAGTTTTGATGAAGGGGAAGGGTCCCTTAGATCTCTATCTGAAGATGTCTCATTTGGTGACATCTTAGAGAGAGTTGGTTGAGCTTTCCAAACCCCTTCCCAGGAGGAATCTGTGTTCGAGGAAGCCTTCAGGTTTGGGCCATCTGTCTTGCCCAGTTCAGTCCATTTTGCCTCTCCTTCAGAAGGACAATTGGATTTGCTCAGTCGATCAAGATGTGTACTGTCACATCAAAATGAACAGGCACTCTCAAAGGTAAGTGTGCTTCCAGCTGGGAGATGGCCATTATCAGTTCAGAGCCCTGCCCTTTGGTCTTACCGCAGCCCCCAGTTTGCTCATCAAATGAATGGCAGTGGTAGGAGCTCACCTGGGATTGCTTGGATTCAGAGTACTTCACTATTTAGTCGACTGGCTCCTTACCACACCAACCAGGCATCTACTCGTAAAAGCCAATGTTGGAAATTCTAGGTGCTGGCTTGGGCACAGTTCTCTAGCTCTTCTGCCTTAAAACAGAGTTCTTACTTTGAAGTCCATGGCAAACAGATTCTTTCTCTTCCTTCTCCCCCAGCATAACTTGTCCTCAAAGCTCTAGAGTTGATGGCTGCAGCAATAACTTTAACACCTACTACTTGTTTCCATGTGAGAATTCTTCAATGAACTGTAGGAGTGCAATGGTCTTTTCATCATCCTCCCTTAAAACATCCGGTAAAATTGCCTCAGGCTTGCAGACAGTTTCTTCTTTAGTGGATTTACTCTGAGGAGATTGATCAAGGTTATTCATTAATCATTCCTTCTTTCCCAGAATGCCATGTTGACTACGGATGCCTCCCAGTTGGGGTGGGGTGTGGCATTACTTGGGACAGACTGTTCATGGCACATCTTTCCCACAAGACACCAATTTGCATATAAATGCCCTAGAGATGAGAGCAGTGCTTCTAGCATAGCAGATCTTTCAGAGCTTTCACCTTCTAGGGACTATTGCAATACAAACAGGCAACATTTGTATAGTCTGGTACATCAACAAACTTGGAGGTGGTCCAAATCCTACCCCTTTGTTGAGAAGCAATGAGAGTATGGCAGTGAGCGATCTCGCATTGTGGGGAAATCTAGTGGACAAACTCAGCAGGACCATTCTCATGCCTCATGAGTGGTCTCTCAACCAATTAGTGACAAACAAGATCTTCCACGAATGGGGGTCAACCTTGCTGCAACCTGTTTGGATCTCACCTAAACAACAAATGCAGCAAGGTCTTTGCCTTTATCCCACCTGAGGGTCAGTCACCGAGAGATGCTCTAGCCCATGTTTGCCCCCCCGGTCTCCTTTATGCTTAGCCTACCCTGCCTCTCATCCCCAAATTTCTTCAGAAAGCACTTCGGTAGAAAAGCACAATAATTCTCATTGCTCCCTTCTGACCTCGACAGATGTGGTTCCCCTTCCTTTGGTCTCACCTAGTACATCCTCCTTGGGTGCTGGATCCCAGTCCAGACCCCATCAGGACAGATTCACCTGAACATTTTAGACCTCAAGCTGACTGCATGGTTTCTCCAATTCTGATGGCTAGACATTCCAGGCTTTCCTCCCCAGTTTGAAAGATCATAGTCTCTGTTCATAAACCTTCAACTAGGAGAATTTACAAAAGTAAATGGAAAAGGTTTTCCTTTTGGGCTCATCAAAGAGAATCAGATCCCTTTACCTCCTTGCTTCCAGCTGTTCTAGATTTCCTTGCTTCAATTTTTCAAAACAGAGCATGTTTTTTCCACTATTAAGGTTCTAGCAGCCATCTTGAACTATCACATCATAAATAATGCTTATCCTTTAGCATCATGTAAATTATGCAAGGCCTTTCTTAAAGGTACCTTTTTACTTAGACCTCCAATAAAAGATCTTACTCCACTTTGGACCTTACTATGGTTTCACAAACCTTAGTACTTTCTCCCTTTGAACCATCAGCTGATGTAGATCTCAAGTTTCTTTTGTGGAAAACTGACTTTCTAGTGGCTATAACTTCTGCGAGACAAGTATCTGAGCTCCAAGCACAATCTTCCAAACCACCGTATTTGATATTTTACAAAGACAGGGTTTTTTAGACACAAATCCTTCTTTCTTACCAAATACTGGCTCTGAAACTAGTGTCAGTCAAGTCATTAATTTGCCAGTTTTCTTCCCCAAATTTGGAAACAAAGGAGAGTACACCTTTCATCTTCTTAGTGTACATAGGCAACATCGTGTTTACTTTCACAGGACCAAGGTATTTAGAAAAAAAATATCAATTATTTGTCTCCTTTACTAGTAAAAAATTGGGAAGACCAGTTTCAAAACATACACTGGCTAAACTATTCCTTGAGTGGTATAACCTTACCAAGAAAGCCAGTAGCGCATTCAACCAAGTCATTATCTACATTGGCTGCCTTTTGGGCTAGAGCCTCAATTGATGTTGTTTGTGCAGCTGCCACTTGGTCTAATATCCATACATTTATTGTGCATTACAAATTGGAACTCATTTCCAGAAATAGAGCTGCCTTTGGTTCTGTGGTTCTCCGTAACATCCTTCCAAGAGGGCCACCCAAGGTTACTGTATCTGGGGACTCTGTCCCAGTTGTTGAGGAACAAATGAAAATGACAACATCAGATGAAGAAGTACTCACACTAACATTCCATCTGTGTTGTCCATTTTCATTCTTCCTCAACTCCCCCTCCTTCCCCCTTGTCCATGATTTTGGGATAGGCGTAACAGAATTGTTAGGAATCATAGTTCCTGTTTGAGCTCCTGATCTTTCAGCTATCACTTTTCTGTCATAGCATTGTTATTGCATTTTGTGATTATAATGCATATGATAGACAACTCGATCTGAGGTATTGTAGTGGTCAGGGGCATTGTGGGTAAAGGCAGACCTCTAGAGTCGGATCCTAGAATCTTTAGAAAGTGGCCAATTCAGATCTGAGTATCGGATCTGGATCCATTTGTTGAGGAAGAATGATATTGGACAACACAGATGGAATGTTATGGTGAGTACATAGCTTCCTTTTCCAGTCTTCACTTAAATTTCACTCCTGAACATTATTCTGCATGTATTCCCACAAATTTCATTTATTTCTGTGTAATTTGCTTCTTCCCTTTTCTAGAGATCCTACCTCTAATTCATTTTTCTCCTTTACACTACTTCAGTTACATTTGCTTTAGATTTCGATTTATTTTCTGATAATTGCTATTTTGTTAGCCAGTAGCATTAAATTAGTAAAGCCATACTATGTTTGAGCAATTCAGATCCTATACCTAACGCCGTTGTTGCAACCATTTGCTCCCCAAACATTTCTGACAAAGTATTCTGTAGAATGTTTTAAAAATCAGCAAGCTTCTTGTATTCCCAAAACATATTCCCAATTATCTCTCACTGTTTCCCATCACACTTCCAGCATTTGCTGTCTACCTGGGGAAAACTTTTTGAAGTCTGCTTTAGATATAAAAATACTTATGCAAATACTTCCAAGTAAAAATCCCAAATCGTGTTTTTGTAGCATACCTGGAAGCTGTACAGATGTTTTTCCATTGTTTGTTTGTATATTGTCTTTCCATTCTTTCTTCCCAATCTTTTATAACCTTCTCTGATTCATATTCTTATCATGCAGTATTTATATACACTACTAATTATCCATTTTTAAGAGCAATTTCTATTTCTAGTACTCCCCTGTCTCTTTGCCTATACCATATCATTCCCTCACTAGTTATTTCTTCTGCCAAAATATTGGTTCCTTTGTTAATTTTCTCCAATAAATTGTAGCCCCTTTGCCTACTTTTCATACCCATCCATGTAGTTATCCCTATTGGTACATTTCCTTTCTCTTTCCATGTTGGCTTAGTTCTTAGAATAATTTTTGATTAAAATATTGTGAACATTTTTTATTCTCTTTATGGACCTGCATCTTAAATCCTATTCTCTCCTTACTGTAATCTACCCAACTCATTTCATCATAATTCTTTTCCACTTTGATTTATAGTCTTTTGCTTGTGCTATGTATATGAGCTTAAACTGTGTAGCTCTAAAGTACCCCTTCAAATCAGGTAATCCTAGACCATCTTGTTCTATGGCGAGAGTCCACTTCTCTCATTTAACTCTTGCTCTCTTCCTCCCAAATAAATTCTTTCAACTCAAACATTTTCAATGCTTGTATCTTACTGTCTGTATGCATAGTCAAGAGTTTACAGATCCTCAGTTTTTGATTCTTTTGTTTAGTCTCTTCCCACAAGTTTTTAACTGCTAGAATAGAATCCCTTTTAATCCATAAACCTAAATACTTCATCTTGTCATGCCCCCATAAATATGAAAAGAGGTAATCCAGAAGGCTCGAGTGAAGCCTGGTATCTTACCTCTCAACCAGAGAGTGACAGGACTAACAAGAAACCAAGTACAAAGGATTAGTTTTGATAAAATCATTTTAGCTAGCAGATAAAGGAGACTCTCTCTCTGATACCCTCCCTTTGGGAGGAACAAAGATGCCTTGTTGAACTACAAGTTTCGGGTCTTTAGTAGTTCACCAAAATCACATTGCAGCGAACATCTAATCACCACCCCCCCCAATTATATGTACCAACTCCGAGATCGCACTACAGTGAAGAAAAGGGTTAAGTTGTGCTGTAGGGCAAGTATTTCCTTGCCCTTGGGAAATTCAGCGAACTGCTGAAATGAATTTTGATGTATGAAGGTTGACGATTAGGTGATTACTGCCCTGCATTTTCAGTGAACTAATATAGACTCAAAGTTTAAAGTAGTTTATTCAGATAAGTAGGTAGATGGATGAGTGTTCTTGTTCTAAATAAATATGGGTATTGCTGAGCCAGTTCATGTGTGGTTACTGATACAGACTTTGTTTTGTCTTCACTTTATTTCATAAAAAGACTTGAAATTTCTCAAAATGTTCCATATAACTGAAATATTCTTTTCTGGATTTATCAAGTGAAAAATAATTTTTGCAAATAAAAACTGTTTTTCTTGATTACCATTCCAGCTATATGTTTCAAATTACAAGTCTCTTATTTTCTTTAATGATGACTGTAAATATAAAGCTAATAACAAAGGGGAAAGAGAAGACTCTGTTCTGCTTCCTCTGTTGAAACATAGCTTGTCTGAGAGGAGCCCATCAGCCTTAATTCTTGCCTTTGACCCTTCATATAGCCTCCTAATTAACCCTATTATTCTGCCAGGAAATGCAAATGTTAACATTGCCCTACTCATAAAATCCCAGACCTTTTCGAGTACTTTACCTGTAACACCACCAACTAACAGTAGAGGTATTTTTACTTTCTGCTTCTGTATGGATCATCATTGTTCTATTAGTGTTATCAGATGTTTGCCATCTCTCCACAAAAGCAAGCCAATCCATATCAGTTTTTGTAAAATGTTTGCTATTTTTGTAGCTGGTATAAACATATACACTTTATAGTTATTGTTAAAATTTGAAATTGATCTATATGAAACTTTGTCTGAAGGACCTTTACCCACTTTAATTTGTACAGCCACCACAGCTTTCTTCCAAGAAACTGGTCAGTCCCTCCCCATTTTTTTTACATTTTGTTAAACAAAACCTTCCAGATCTTTATCCTTTATTCCCTCCCATCTTCAAACTTCTACAGGAATACTATCTATCTATAGGTTATAGATCACTGTTTTTACCTCATCTCTCCTTTAGTTGTTATTTATGGAGACTCATTTTCCTCAAACCATGTTCTAATTAAGTTTTCATTAAATATTTCTATTTGTGCATTTTTGGGTTTCCACATTCCACTGCTCTATGCAAATTTTCATAAAAAATCCAAAATTGTTATAATACTTCTATAGGATCTCTGGTTATCATTTTGTAGGCTTCTTTAGTTTGGTGACAACCCTTTCCATTTTCTGTTGCCTAAGCCATTGAGCTAATTTGTTTGTGCTGTGGGGTTATCAAAAAATATTTGCTTAACAACAATCTTTTTAAACTTGTGCATAGTGTTCAAATACTTATTTTGCCTTAAGTATATAGCAGTTATTCCTCCTCTTGATCTGTGAGATTCCCCTTATTCTGTAATAATTCAACATTTGGCAAATCGTCTGAATTATTCCAGTTATTTTTTTCCTGTGTCCCTCCTTTCTCTTTTTTCCTATCATGTTGTTTAAACTCTATGTTCATTGTATCCTACTCATTATTTCTTCCTCTGAAGCAATTTCTAACTTCCTTAATAATTCACAAATCATTTCCACTACCCATTTTTAAATTCCTTTCTCCTTAACAGATAAGTGGGTAAGTACGAGCGTCTTATTTTTATTATCTTTGTGTTTAGTGGTGCTTGCCCCAACATAGTTAGTGGATATGTCAAAGCCTTCAATTAAGTACACATAATCCTTTAAGAGAGAATTTCTGTCCAGTCTGACCCACTCTGTGTACCTTAAGGAGTAATATGTAAATTCTGCCAGAGTTCCTTCTACTAAATTAACACCCTCCATACCAACACGTATGTATTTTTCAGAGATCTACTCTTTGTTATATTTTTACCTTCTGTAGTCCCTTTGACACATCCACACTATTGCAATCTCCACCCGTAAATAATATCCCGTCGTAAAGTTGATTATTACTCCCAAAGTTCTATTTCACTCTGTAATAGAAGTTTAAGGTGGAATGTAAATATATGCCAGTTTAATCCTCTTATCTTGCCAATATCTTATCACTAATTTACCATTATTATCTTTTTTTTCTTTTTGTCGGTACTGGACCCCCCTCAAACAATCTCAGTGTTATTACTGCCCTGAAATCCTTTCTTTGTGAAAGTGAAGTGTAACCTGCAACATTGTGATTTCCACCTTAATATGTATCACATTTTCAAGACTTTTTTGCTTCAGTGAAAACACTCAAACAAAAGAACTAAATAGATTTCCAGAACCCCCATTCCCTTTTAACTTAGAACAAGCATGCAAAACTGTTTGCATTTTCAAAACATTTACCCTTTCAGATAGGAGCACTTGCTTTAGATAGACTGCTGCGCCTACAGGTATTATCTAACCTAAAATTAAGTTTAGTTCTGCTAAAATAAATTTTACAGTGTGTGATTACACTTAAGCTGATTGCTGTTAGTTTCTTATCTCTGTTCCTCTCCCAGATGTGAAAAATACTGGCTACCTTTAAATAAATAAACTAAATTGTGTATTGCTGTATTGAATGCATTAAAATGCAAAGGGTGCTGGGGAGGCAGCTGCTTGCTTAAATTATTCACTTCCCACAGTTTTAAACTTAATTTTTCACTGAACTATTTTTCAGTTTTCTCACTGAACTACTTCCTCATTTACTCTTAAATTTGAATTACAGTTTACCTTGTACATTTCACTGAGCAGGAGGTGCTCAGATCTCTCATGATTAATTGCTTGCTCCCAAAGACTTCTCTGCAAGTAAAAGGAGTTGGTAATAAAGAAGTAACTACGGATGTTATGGTGTCATATCTCGCCTTCTTTCTTTGCTGGTTGGGTTCGGAACCAAAAATATGTTCCGACTCTGCCTATACTAATGCACGAGAGCTTCCACTGGCTCAAGGCAGTACCCTATCCCATCATGCTTAGGGAGATTGCCGCTAAACTAGATTAGTTGCTTCCTACTAGGCTCCAGGCTAAGTGAAATCATTATTCTTTCTTATACTGCTGTTTTTTGCTAAAAATGTTACTGTGTTGTTGGATTCTTGTTTCTTAGGGTGTTAGACAAGTTCTTTAAACCCGTTGCGATATTTGAGCTGTTTGTTGCTGGCTATCGCCTTTTTGCTAGGCCATTTGTCTCCCTATTCTGTTTATAACTCCTTTAGTTAGAGAGTTTTGTTGCAAGTCTAAAATAGTTTGTTTCCTTTCCCCTTCTTAACGTAATGTAGTCCATTTTAGTTAGAGGGCTCGTTCTCAGCCTGTTTAACTTAAAGGGCTCCCTTCCCTTTCCTACCCATTTGTATGGTGAGGAGTCATTGTTTAATTTAGAGACTAGTTTCCTCCTACTTCCTTGTGATTGTTGCTGTTCTTATTGTTGTTGACATAAAAAAGGGTTGTTGTTCGTTTTCCTTTCTTCAGTAGAGTTTTTTGATAGTGTGTGGTTATGCTGTCAATAGCCATGTCCAAAGACAATAAGGAAACGAAGCTCTCAGGCTTCAAAAAATGTCCTTGACAGATGGACACACCAGCTGTGTTTACTGTTTAGGTGCTGTCCATCTCCAAGAGTCATGCTCTTTTTGCCATGCATTTAGCTCCAGAGTTTTATTGGAGTGAAAAATAAATTAACAGTTAGGAGATTATTAAAACTTCCTTTTTCTGACGCACTGGAACAAAAACAGTGTTTCTCAAAACATTCACAATCCCCTAGATCGGATAAGTCTTCCAAAAAAGCTTCTTCATCGGCTCCAGCATCTGAGCTATCGAAGAAGCAGGCAAAATATTCATCCACGGACCCGAAGGCTTTCAGGCCCAAAAAAATTATCTGTTCAGCTCCACTAGCTGTTGCAGAGCCGACAGAGACTCATAGTCAGAGCTGGTCCCCAGTTCTGTAACCGGACTCCTCAGTACTGCATTCTCCTATACTACAATCCATCAGGTCCTCAACCCCGTCCTCTTGGTCCTCCAGGAGTCTGTCAGAAGATGGTTTGAAGCGGGTGGTCAAGAGGGTGTTACAGATGTTGGCGCTGTCCAAGATTCTCTCAAGCCCAGCCCAAAAGGATTCAGGCCCGACAATAGTCACTCCCCCTTCTTCAATTCCTCCTCCGACCCATATTGTAGCTTCGGAGCCAGAGTGCTTGGATTTGATTGCAGTGGAACCATCTGGGCTGAGACCTGTTCCAGGTTCTTCGGTCCTGACGTCTGTTCCGACCAACTCAGTGCCATTGTCTATTGAGGGGTCTAGGGGCTGATGCTTCCCTGTCAGGTCCGGGGAGGAGAGTCGAGTTTGACAGTTGTCTGATCAGAGTCTGCCTCTCGGGAACTCGACGCAGATGAACTCAGCATCTACATTGGCCTCAGAGCCCACTGCCTTTTTCGAGGGCAGTCTCCTGGTTCTTCAGAGCTGGAGGCTCCCTCGGAGTGGGGTCATGGTGCTTTTGGTCATGAGGAGAGTGCTGTCACCCCAGATGGCTCCACTCTCGGATCCACTCTTCCACCAAATGTGCTGGAGTCTGCCTCTTTACTATCTCTCCCCCCAGGAGTGGAGACCCAAAGTACCAGGATGCCTCATTGGGTGAAGCCATCTCTTCTGAAACCTCCCTCGAGTACACCTCTGGAGAGGTTCCTCGGAAGAGGACATGTAAGAGGAAACATCTAGACTCCCCCGAGGAGTCTATCACTTCAGACACGGACCTAGATGATTCAGAAGGGTCCCCACGGTCACCTTCTGAGGATGTCTCCTTTGCGGACATCCTAGAAATCCTTAAGCAGAGAGGTGACTGGAAGTCCATTAACCCTTTTGAGGATGAGTCTGTGTACCTGAGAGACTTTTGGGTTTCACCCCTCCACCTCTTGGGTGATTCCGCCTTTCGATCATCTCCTAAACGTAGCCAGTCAAAAGGTGTAGGGCTGTCCGGAATCTGTGGAACCTGTTCCGAGGAGTCTGAACAAATTTATCACAGCACTGTCTGATAAGAAATTCCTCACAAAAGGTGTCCCAGTAGATGCTATGGTGGTGGCGACAGCAACCAAAAAGGAATTGTCTGAGATTTCATCTGTCCATCCACCGAATAAAGAATCTCATACGATGGATAGGTATGGAAAGCATATGTTTAGTCAGCAGCCTTTACCCTTAGGATGCTGAACTACTTGACCCATTGTACTAGACTTCAGAGAGATCTCCTGGTAGAGTTAGGTGATACCCTCCAAGGTCCTACAGCTGCGGGGGTTTCAGACAAGGTGACCTCTCAGCTTTCTACCTTAAATTCTGTGATAAACTCTTCCATGTGGCTTATCTCTTATGCCGCCGATTAGGGAAGCAGGTACAGGAATCTCCCTAAGGAGACATCCCTGAATGTGCTTATGTGAGTTTGCAGAGCAATTGTAAGTCTTCCCTTATCACTGCCCCATTCAATGGCTCGTCCTTGTTTGTGCCAGACGTAGAAGAGACTCTGACTAGGTGTCAGCAAAAGAGGAAGACAGTTTCTGCTGTGGGAGTCCATTTTTCCCTCCCTAGCAGGCCTTACCCCAAAGGCCAGAAGGCGGAAAAATGTGGTTCTGTAAGTCCCAGAGAGCCTTTCATGATGCACGTGGTGATTCTTCCCCCAGAGGTAGAGGGGGAAACAGCAATGGAAGACGCTGACCTCATGGCAGAGGGGGTCCGCAAAAGCAGGGCGACAGGGATACATTCCTTGGTAGGCCCTTCCAGCGCTCCTGAAAGGAGGCCCTTCTGTCCTCCCCTGGAGGCAGTCGGAGGTCGCTTTTCACTGTCCCCAAACACCTGGCTAAACATAAATAACAAATGGGTAAAAGCGGTCATATCCAGAGGCTACTCTATACCCCCCCCCCTTTACAAAATAGGTTAGTCCCGGATGTTCCACCCAATCAGAGGGACCAGGTAACCCTAGACGTTCAAACGTTGCTAAAAAAAAAAAGAGTCATCCAAAATGTCCCCACAGACCAAATTTGATCCGGAACTTACTCAAGGTTCTTTTTAGTTCCAAAAAAGGCAGGGAACTGGAGGCCCATTTTGGATCTCAGCAGACTAAACAAGTCCATAAAGAAATCAAAGTTCCCAATGATGACACTCTGTCAGTACTCCCCTTGCTGGGGAAAGACAATTGGATGTGCTCGATAGATCTCCAGGATGCGTGCTATCATATAAAGATGGACAGGCAATCTTGGGAGCCGCTCATTACCAATTCCGAGGTCTGCCCTTTGGTCTCACTACAGCCCCCACAGTGTTCAAATGCATGGCAGTAGTCACAGCTCACTTAAGGCATCTTGGATTCCGGGTGTTTCTATACTTGGACGACTGGCTCCTAACCACCACTACCGAGCTTCTACTTACCAGAGCAAGAGACGCCACCATTCACCTTTGCTCTCAACTAGGCATTATGATAAATTTTGAAAAGTCTGCCTTGTTGTCATCACAACATGTTGCATTTATAGGAGCAGACTTAAACACACGAGAAGTGGTAGCCAAACTTCCTCCTGACAGGGTGCAAACCCTACACCAACAAGTAGAATACCTACTGACAAAGAATAAAATCCAAGCAAATGTTGTTCTAAAGATCTAGGGTATCATGGCGGTAGTGATAACCTTGGTACCCCTCGCACGCTTACACATGAGAGTTCTCCAGTGGTTACTTTTCACCCAGTGGTCTATGCAGGAGCTGCCCTTGTCCCACAAGATTATCATAATGGAGTCCTGCAAGAGTGACCTACGCTGGTGGCTTCATTCTACTCAGGTGGTTCTGGGCAGACCATTCATTCCCCCACAACCAATAGCTACAGTGACCATGGATGCTTCCCAGATAGGGTGGAGGGGGCATTATCTGGGGAATACTGTTCAAGGAGTTTAGCAGGAATACGAGAACCCCTTGCATGTCAATGTCCTAGAGATGAGAGTGGTGCTGTTGGCATTGCAGGCATTTCACAATTCCCTTCCACTAGGAACGATTGCAATTCAATGGCATTGGGCAATCTCTTCCCAACGCTTTGTAATAGCAGCGCATATCCCAGGGAAATCCAGCGTGATAGCAGACAAACTCAGCAGAGTGATTCTAGTGCCTCACGAGTGGTCCCTGAAACAGGAAATTGCAAAATAGATTTTTCGCAAGTGGGGCTAACCTTGATGTGAACTTTTTGCCACGTCCATGAATGCCAAATGCAGCAGCCAATTTGCCCTGATCCCCCCCCGATTCCCCCCTCCAGGGGAGTAACCAAGGGATGTACTTGTACATGATTGGCCCCCAGGTCTCCTTTATGCCTTCCCTCCATTTCCCTTGATCCTCAAAGTCCTTCAGAAAGCCAACATGTTGAGAAGCAGGTTAATAATCATTGCCTTATTGGTTCCCCTTCCTATGGCCCACATCTACAAGAGGATCCATCGATTCTGGACCCAGTTCAGGACCTCTTGACTTATCCGTCAGGAATGCTCCATCCCTGGGTAAAAACCCTCAGGCTGACAGCTTGTCTGCTCCACTTCCACTCCTAGCCAAGCTTCCAAATATATCCCCCACTGTGAAACATATTCTGATCTCATCCCATAAGATGACAACTAGAAAGCTTTATGCTAGCAAATGGAAAAGGTTTTCCTGTTGAGCTTATGAGAGAAAACACTATACCGGGTACCACACAATAACGTCTTTATTTAAACAAAGTTGGGCTCTCAACAATCACACTGATCTTTTCACAGCCCCTGTAACTTTTTTTTTAGACTTTTTGGCAACACGTTTCAATCAAGGTGCAGCAGCGGCTACCATACATGTTCAATTGGCTTCTATATCAGCCTACCATATTGGAGAAATGGGATTCAAAAGTATGTTCCATAGACTGTGCAAGGACTTTTTGAGAAGTACCTTTTTGTTAAGGCCCCCAGTAAAAGAACCACCAGCTCCTTGGGACCTCAATTTGGTGTTGTCCACTCTATTCCTTCCACCATATGAACTGGATTCATCTTGTCATCTGAAGTTACTAATGTGAAAAATGGTCTTTTTGGTGGCCATCACGTCAGCTAGGCAGGTATCAGAACTCCAAGCATTGTCTATACATCCCCCCACTTGGTTTTCCATAAAGACAGAGTTTCCCTGAGAACTAATACATCATTCCTACCCAAAGTTTGCTCAATCAATCTATTTATCTACCTGTGTTCTTCCCAAACTATGGCAACAAGGCAGAATATAAATTACACCAATTGGATGTACACAGGCAATTACGTTTCTACCTGGACAAAACAAAAGAATTCAGGATGTCTGATCAACTGTTCGTATCCGTTTCAGATAAAAAGAAGGGCGTCCCAATATCAAACGTCACTCTGTCAAAGTGGCTTATTGATGCCATTACCTATTCATATACTTCCCAAAATAGACAACTGCCTGGAAAAATAAAAAGTCATTCTACAAGAGCCATTGCAACCTCATCTGCTTTTCAGGCTAGGCTACCTTTGGATTCAATTTGTGCTGCAGCAACATGGGTAAAACCTCATACCTTTAACACTCATTACAAAGTAGACTTGGCCTCCCAGAGCAGGACTTCCTTTGGATCCACTGTTCTGAAGAGCTTGTTCCCTTGAGCCACCCAAGAAAGAAGGTGCTGGGGACGCTGTCCCAACCAGCAAAGAATGAAGGTGAGATAGGACAACATAACATAAAAAGAAGTTATGTACTCACCATAGTGTTCCATGTTTGTTGTGCATCTCGCCTTCATTCTTGTGTCCCACCCTCCTTCCCCCAACCTTTGCTCCTGGAGGATCAAGAGGTCATTATTGGATTTGGAACTTATGTTCTCTCTGATTCCCTTCTTGGTCCTAGGTGGCACATGTTTATGTATGTACTATTATATGTGTATAACTGTTACTCTGTTTAGTATTTGCAAACAAGATCTGGGTAATCTCCCTAAGCATGATGGGATAGGGTATTGCCTCGAGCCAGTTGAAGCTGTTGAGCTTTAGTATAGGCCAAGTCGGCACCGATTCTCAGTTCTGAACACAACCAGCAAAGAATGAAGGTGAGATGGGCAACCAACATGGAACGTTATAGTGAGTATATAACTACTACTTTTTGCAGATGCTGGATAGAATCTTTGCAAATTTCACTCAGAACAAACTGTTCAGCCCTGACATGATTACTTACTTGCTTGCACCTGTAGGCTTCTTGCTTCCCAGTGAAAGCCTTTGCTAATGGAAAAGATAGCTTAGCTAATTAATTTGCAAATGCAAGAAAGAACTACCATTGTCCATCTTTATGTAACTTATTTTCCAAGCCTATTTGCTTAAAAAAACTTTCCTATAGCTACATCTGTAAAAACTGAAAATGGTCATCTTACTTCTACATGTAAGGTGTGTCAGTACACTTTTACATCCCTCACCTTAGCAGCCCAAGATCACATTATACTTGTTTCTCTTCAGCCTTTCTTATTTTTTTTTCAGTGTAAAGCCTGGATGTCTTAGCTGAGAAAAAGTTATTTCTTTCTTTAATATCTTTAACATTTACCACAGTCATTGAAAATACCTTCCTGACTTCAAACTACTCATGACTGCTTTGCAGTATAACATTTAGTTTACATCATGACATCTTTATACAAATATTAATAAAAGCAAACACTCTCTTCCAAAGGGAAAAATGCATCTTAACTTATCCGGCAAGATCAGACAGGAGCCAGCAGCTGTAGTGTTAAATGCTGAAGATATGCAAGCAGAGCAAAAACCTGAATGAACTGTACAACACTGCTTTGACCTTAAATTAAGCAAAGTTTATTCACAAAGTACAAAATCTTAGCACTTCCACCTTACTAAAGGCATCATCATCTCTGGGTATTGTGGTAATAAGTGGAATAAAATATGCTACTGTATATTTTGTGAATATGTACTGTAGCTGTTGCCACTTTAAGAATGTTGTATGGCATTCCATTATAGAATGCAGTTTTAAAATGGCATTGCATTTCTAATCCTGGTACCTCGGTGCTTTAAATGTTTCAGACGTTATAGCTAGTGTGTGGGATAAAATGAAAGTAGAGCATAAAAATATGGTAAAAATAAAAGAAAATGTATATGGCTAAGAACTAACCAGATTTATTTAGAGGGGCTGAGAAAGGTTAAAGTTTTGCAGAATAAGGGCTATCTCAGAACAAGAAGAGGCACAACTATGTAGTGCTAAAGAGAAAATAAGTTACTGTCTGGATAATATGCATGAGTTTATAAAGATTGCTGTTAAGTAACTGTTTTTTGATAATTTCAAAGCTCAAAAACTCTTGGCACAATGACTTAGGCAACAGAAAGTAGAAAAGTTTGTTGCCAAACTTAGAGAGCCCATAACAAGAAAAATAACTAGAGATCCTGTAGAGGCATTAGGGATATTTCAGAAACATTATGCAAATTTGTATAAAGCAGAAAAATGTGGAAATCAAGGAAAAATACAAATGGAAATATTTATGGAAGACTTGAGTACGCCCAACATTAGAGGCAGATGTGGCTCAACAATTAACAGTTAAGATAGGAGGAGATGAGATAAAAATGGTGACATGTAATCTGCAGGAAAATCTCTAGGAATAGATGTTATTCTTCTAGAATGATAGAAGCTAGGAGGGAAGAAAGTGTTAAATCCCTGGTAAGGTTTGTTTAACAGTATTTTAAAAGGAGGAGAACTGCTAGCATCCTGGAAGAAAGTTGTGGTGTCTGGTAATACCTGAAGATGGTATAGACCTATCACACTCAGCTTCAAATAGGCCCATTTCAATTTTAAACCATGATTATAAAGTGCTTGTGTATAATAGCTAAAAGAATGGCAAAGGTGCTGCCAAAATTGATAAGATATGGATCACTGTGGTTGTGTGGAGGGAAGGCAGCCATTTGACAACATTAATAAAATACTGGTGATCCAGGGGGAAGCACACTGTTAAGAAAATACCACTGTTGTTGGTGGGCCTTGAAGAGAAAGCATTCAGCAGAGTTAGCTGGGATTTTATGAGCAAGTCAATGGAAGCATTTTCATTCCCTGATATGGTTAATTAGGTGGATATGTGAGGGATCAGAGGCAAACATTAAAGTGGGATGGTTCTTCTCTGATAAGTTGTGTCTGTAAAGAGGAGCCAGGCAGTGGTATCCTCTTCCTGCTTTGTTACTTGCGTTATATTCAGAACCATTGGCAAAGAAAATAAGGGACTCAGAATTCAAAGATATAATTGATATGGTAATTAAGAAAAGTTGTCTTTATTTGCAGATGATGATATTTTGTACCTGATAAGACCATAAAAAGACATTTCAGTGTGTAATGGAACATTCTGAGACAGTTTCATGTTTTGGGGGGATATAAAATTAATGCAGACAAAACAAAGGCTGTAGCAGTAAATTATGTACCCACACATTAATTTGTTCAGCAATACTCATATTTATGAGGACACAGTAAAATGAAGTGCTTAGGTGTATAGGTTAAAATGGCAGCTAAGGATATATGGGCAGAAACTAAACTAAAGATAATACAAAAACTGGGAAATTGGAAGGTGTTGTGTGTGGATATGGATAGCAAGTTAAAGCACTGAAACTGTTTTTATTCCCATCAGTAATATATACAGGTCAGGTATATTTTTTGTCAGTCAGAGAAGAAATTGCGAACAGCAGTAAAGAGTTGAAGAGTTTTATCTGGGAGGGGAAGTGGACAAGTTTCAAGTAGGGTAAATTGATTCTTCCAATAGAACAAGTTGGTTTAGGATTACCTGATTTGAAGGGATATTTTAGAGCTATGCAGTTAAGGCTCATACAATTAACACAAGCAGAAAGCTGTAATTCAAAGGGAAAAGGGATGATGAAAGAAGGGAGAAGCTCAAGAAACAAGGAGAGACTTGAATTTTGGATGCAGACTTTTAAGGAGAATAATAACAATAACAACAGAAGATTTTATCCATAAAGTAGCAGAAAGTATTCTAAGAGCTAAGCCAACACAAGAATGGAAAAAGCAGATTCTGCCGATAGGGATAACTGCAATTAAGGGTATAGAGAATAGGCAAGAGGGGACTGGAATTTACTGGAGAAAACTGGCAAAGGAACCAAGGTACTTGGAGCAAGTAACTAGAGAGGAAAAGGTAATGGAATGGGAAGAAGCCAAGAAGACATTTGGACTACAGGCAAGAGATTGCCTTTCCTAGCAGGGACTGATACCAGAGTATAGGTAAAGAGAAAAGGATAGAGAAATCCTAAGTGAAAGACTTGCTGTAGTAGAGTTTCTAGTTGAATCTAGAACAGAAACCTCTGTTAAAAAATTGATAATTAATAGGCCATATACAATATCGCACAATAACTGTAGGCATCAGAGGAAATTAGAAAAGATTGAAAAGAGAGATTGTATAAGTATTTCACAAGCAAACAATGGGAGGACATGTATCTATCTCCCAAATATGCAACAAAGTTTAGAAGATTTAGGATTTTTGCTTGGAAGTGTTTGCATAGGTATTTTAAACCCCAGACAGACTCCAAAATGTTGGAACTATGATGGGGGACGAATTAGATAAATGGGAAACATGTTTTGTGAGCGTAATGAGTTATCAGAATTCAAAAATTCCCTGTAGGGTACTCTATCTGAAATATTGGGTGAACAAATGGGTGTGACTAAGGAAATTATTATTTTTTTTTTAACTGGGATATGGGATCAGAATTGCCTGAACATTAAAGCCTTGTTACGTTTAATTCTAGAGGCTGCCAAAAGAGCACTTACAAGAAAATGGAAACCATTTTCTAAACCAGGTATAATTGAAGTAATCATAACAGAGATAAAAGATGTGGAATTGTGTTCTTTAAAAAAGGGTAGGAAAAAACTTCGCTGAAACATGAAAATTGTGATATCAATACATGCAGAGTAGTGTTTTGGAGAAGGAGTAAAGTTTTAGGGAAGACGTGAATTGAACAATTTATGTAATTTTGAATTGATGGTTGTTTAAAAGCAAGTATGTCATGTATAATATTTGTAACTGTGAACATATCAACATGGTTTGTTTTCTTTTATATAAATGTATGTTTGCCTGTGTCACAAGTGATAAATCAATAAAGGTGTTAAAAAAAAAAGAGTGAAATGACAGAGTTTACTGAAGAGAAAGCATTCAGGAAGCAAAAATATTTGGAACTGTACTGTCTGAAGTGGAAGAAGGCAGGAGAAAGAATACTTTTGCTGGTAGCACAGGTGGATCTAAAAGGTCCCACGGCACCTATTGAAAGGAGTAGGGGAAATTCCCTGATGCCCTGGCCAAATTTCCTTTAGCAGTATAAATACCACCTCAGGTCTCCATGAAAAGACATTAATAGTCTAATGGGACTACCTGGTCAACAAAGGCTACATAAATAAAATAAATATGCTCAGAAGATGGGCCACCAAGCAGCACTTCAGGCAGAAACAAATGGCTGAAGTGGAGCATTTGAATCACTTTATTAACCTGAAGTGCAGTGACCTTGGAGTTCATTATATTATACAGAGTACTTTATTTAAAAACCTGACATAAAACAATGCAATCAACATACAGATGTCAAGGAAAATGGTATGTATACCTTTCCCTTTTTATCCTCCCAGCTCTTTTTGCCATATCCAAATCTTTATTTTCTTGGATACTGCTTCCATTTGCCAGTTTTTGTTATGCACGCTTTCTGTTGTCCCCCCTTTAAGGAATGAAAAGACTTGAGCACCACATTTGCATTTTATATAAAGTGCAATTCCCATGTATGTTACAACTGTTTATATGTATACGTTTATACAGCATTATTCAGTATTAATGCACTAGTCTCATGACTGCGGTGGTGGTGCTGTGGTAGCGTTGTCACCTCACAGTTAGACGTCTGTTCGATTCTCAGTTAGAGCATCTTCTGTGTGGCGACATGCGTGAATGGGCGTTCCTTCGTTGAAGGTTGTGCGTTAGGCCCGGCAAGCCAGCACGTAAAAATCTACTGCCAATCATTAGCGGACCGGAGTTCCACTGTGGCGACCCCTAACCGGGAAAAAGCTGAAAGACACAAAATGCACTAGTCTCATGGCAATCAGTGCTTGCAGTTAACTTTTAATTTGCCCTTGTTAAGCATGTCAGTCCAAATAGCACAATCAAGTATATCAACTCTTAATCTCAAGAGTGAATTAACATTTATCCTTAAACCAATATACATGATGCACAAATTAACTATTTGCAACAAAATTTGAAGTCAGGAATTCACTAGTAACTATATTGTTTTATTTTCACTATATTGCAAACTTAACAATTGGGACAGTAACTTCACAGCTTGTACTGCAGGTGTTCGCTTATAGCATATATTCCATTCCAGAATCATGTGACCTATTTTAATATGGAATTTTGTTCCTGATTTCTAATAGTTCATTTCCATATTTTAACCACTGTAATCCTGTTTTACTGCTGTTATTGATGATTTGTCTTAGGTTTTCCATCTTCTAGTGTTAGGTTTCTTAGCCACTGTCAACACGAAAGATGGGCAACAGTTTTACCTCTTTAATGCATGATACAATGTTGTCTGTTTTCATCTGATTTAACACATGGGTTGTCTGATCTGACCTCTGCTCCAACTGTAAAACTTCTTTCTGTTCCAGGGCTCTGACTCCTCCCCTACCCATAATTTCCTGTACTCCACCCTAATATATCCGATCTCATTTCCCGCCGAAGACTTCAGACATGTTCTCGAGGGCTCATCTTTTGTCTTGTATCCTTTGTGGATTTTTTCAGCCTTTTCCATTCTGATAGTTTTTATACTGTTTTTTTTTTTACTCAAGTGCGTTTTATTTTATGATAGGTGTTGATATTTTAGATAAATAGGTAGATATATAGGTAGTCTGTTAGTAATTTGAATAGGATAGTAGTACCCTAGACTGGAGGTACTCTAGACCACTCTTGGTGGCACTGTCCTGCACCCAAAGCCTCACTGAACAGAATATCAACAGGATGATAAAGAAGTTTCTCAAGACTCAAATCCAGCTAGGGGTTCTCTTGGCAAAGTCTGCTGGGAACGTACCGAGTACTGGTCCAACATACTCTCCTCTTAATTCAATGGCACTGGTCCAGTCGACCTTGGAGCCATTTTCTCCACCTCCTTCCAACACCAAGGTGTTTTTGTTGGCATCGACTGTCTTTTTGTTACTTTGACACAGACAGCATCACCATTTCTATTGACATTGATGCATTCAGATCGAGGAAAAACTTTGAGCTAAAGCATAGGTGCAGGGACTCGAGTGGATGAATCTATACCAACCTTTTCAGGTCTGGAATTAAACAGTTTGGATCTGAAGTTGGCTTCAACTTCAAGGCACATTGGTGCCAAGAGAGCTTCTTCTAGGGACAGAAGTGGGTCCCGAGAGCTGATTGCAGATTCAGTCTTCAGGCTTTTCATGGAGTCCTAGTTTTGCCTAAATAGAGTTCCCCTCCCTTCAGGTCATTTTCTCCTAAACCCCAACAGGATTCTGCTGCTCCTTCCCATCTTCTTGTCAGATTGGGACAGGCAAAACCTCAAGCTTCTGAGATCCTTGCCATGTCTGCTCCTGAGACTTCTGATCTCCCAACAAAAACATTGCACACAAAATAGACATGCAAACTGAAGCACATAAACTCTTTACGGAAGACAGTGATTTGGATGAAGGTGAATGGTCTCCCTGCTCCCCCTCCAAAGATGTCACCTTTTGTTAAATTCAATGAGTTGATGAAGCAGGTAGAGGGGGATGGTCAACCCAACATCCCACACCCTATGAATCCGTGTTCTTGGAAGCTTTTGGCTCTGGCCCAACATTGTATTGGGTGGTACCACCCTTTGAGTCTCTCACTGATGTCATGGCTCAGTGGATATGGAAGGACCCTGATGTAGTAGAGGCCATCCCTAAGAAAGCAGATAGAATTTTGGTAGCTTTGAAAGAGAGAAAACATTGCAGCAAAGGTCCTCCAGTAGATGTTATGGTTGCAGCTGCAGCCACTACAAAGGAATTATCTGAAGAAATTTCCTCTGTTTATCCCCTAGAAACAGATTTATAACTTGGTGTCCTTTGCTGTCAGACTGCTGAATTATTTGGCTTATGTCACTAGGTTCCAGGTGGATTTCACCAAGGAATCCTCCAAATCCCTTTCAGCTATCTTGCCGGCAAATGTTCAGAAGACAGTGGACTCACAGCTTTCTATCCTGCAATCAACTTCTAACATAGCCTTTTGTTTGCTTTTTTAATGCAGCTGATGGCATAGCCAGGGCAGCAGGCACTGGCATCACCATGCACCGTCATGCCTGGATGCACCTCTGTGGCTTTGTGGAAAGTTTTAAAACGTCCTTTGTAAATGCTCAGTATGATGAATTGACGCTTTTTAGACTCAAGTTAATTACACTCTTAACAGGAGCCAACAAGATGGCAAGATTCTCTCTCTGATGGTGTTTTTTTCCATGACTCTCCAGATGATAGACCTCCTTGTGGCAGTGGTAACTCAAATGGATGTCACCCTAGAGGCAGAGGCATACCACATAACCAAGGCTTCCATGGTCCCATCTCAGAGAAGCCCTGTCAGCATCCCTGAAGGGTTGTCTGGCTGCTGCACTCTGGAGGCAGTTGGGTGATGCTTGTCTTTGCCCCCACATGCATAGCAAAATGTAATTTCATATTTATGAGTGCTAAAGAATACTAGAAAAAGTGTCATCCAGCAAGTTAGAATTCAGAGTCTACTTGAAGTTCATTTTGATGCCAAAGAAAACAGGGGGCCTCAGACCCATTCTGGATCTCATTTTCCTAAAAAAAAATTTGTGAAACAGACAAAATTCAGAATAGTCACTATTCAGTCCATACTGCTTCTCTTGAGAAAGGATGATTGGATGTGCTCAATAGATCTGCAGGGCGCTTGTGTTTATGTGAAGCTGGAGAAGCTTAACAGAAAATTCCTCCATTTCCAGCTGGGAGCCAATCACTTTTAGTTCAGAGCCCTGCCTTTCAGTCTCACCTGAGCCTCCAGGGTGTTCACCAAGATTATAACAGTGGTGAACTTTACAGCAGGTAGTGATCAAGGTTTGCCCTTACCTAGATAATTGGCTCCTAACTGCTACCTCCGAGCATCTGCCTCTTCACCACCTGGATCTTGTTCTCCAGTTGTTACTGAGCCTAAGAAGTGGGTGGCTTCATCATCCCTCACCTACATGTTGACCGTACTCCTCTTAGGTCCAATGGCATCCATGATTCTGAAGGGCCTGCTAACCAGATATGTAGTAATTTTTAAAAATCTTTATTTTCTGTTTTGGAACAGGGACATTTAAGCTTAAGAGGGAGAAGTTTCGGAAATTATTTAGAATAGAGAGAAACTAGATGGCAAATAAAGTTGAATTCAGATGTGCCCCCAGGATTAAATGATGCCATCAATATCAAATGTTTTTTAAAGGAATGTAGGGCTTATGCTAAGACTGTTAAATAAAGAGTAGTATTCCTGCTCCTGTTGTATTTCTTATTCTGACTTTTTAAATAAATTGATTCAATGATTGTTGTTTTAACGAGATGTAATTAAACAATTGATGTATTCAGTATTTATATGGCTTGAAATTCATAAAGTTTTGTATTTCTGATGAAGTCTGGTTGGATGAAAGCGGTGATTAAACAGATTTTACTCTAAAGTGCCGGTTAGTTATTTGAGTTCTCAGCCTTTAAGCAGTTTTTTTATTTCTATTAGTTTTTTGTATTTCTTTTGGTTATTAGTTGTTTTTTTGTGCTTTGCTATGGCTGAATCTCAGGGAGACCCTTTAATGGATGTGAATATTCACACTATTCAGGGGACCCCAGAGCAAAGTTAGACCCATGTCTTATTAAAGACAATGGAAGACGTCCAGAAAACTTTATTTTTATTGTTAAATGGATATTCCTGAGTTGAATCTACCATTTCTGGCTCTGAAGATGATGCTGATACTGTCGTTGAGGTGAATACCAAAGGACAGCATGTTTTTCCATCCAGGAACAAGGATCCAGTCGAGGAGAGGGCTGTAAAGCCAAATAGGACTTATTCCAACATTGCAGCAATATTAAGTGATGGTGAGGATCCTTTTGTTAACACTAAGAGACTTATTGACCCAGTTGATTTGACGCAGTACAGAGACCAATGTGATATTTTGAACAAGTTACTTAAAAAATACAAAAGTATTGACATTGAGAATAAATACTTTTATAAATGCATCGAGTTAAACATTATACCAAAGGGACTTAGGTTTTTTAAATGTCCCAATGGTCTTGCAGACAGAGATCCATTTTATAATAAACTCAAAGCATTTTTTAACAAAGCTGGCACTAATTTTCTTAAACTTCTCTTTGAACGTAATTACAACACTATGAATGAAAGATCTTAAGGAAGATGTCCTTAAGGTCGAGCAAGCCATAGAGGCTAAATTTTTTTGTGAAAGAACTGAACACATGCTTATGCTCCAGGACATTGAACAACATGAGAAGTTGCTGATTGCTAGAAAGAATAATAAGTTAGACTGTGATCTGTTGGCATATAAGGCCGACAGTGCTTATACTATGTTTATTTCCAAGAAAAAACAAGAATTTTTCATCTTCCAACAGAAATCCACGGCCTTTCAGGCAGGTTCACCTTAAACAGTGTGGACCTACAAGGCCCACCTCTTTTGCTGACGTTGTCAGCAGCAAAACAGTTCCAATAACTTTCCTACAGCAAAGAAAGAGTGTAGAGGTTTCTACTGTAGGTGTCAACATTATGGCGGAGTCCATTTCGCCACAGGATGAAACTACAGTACAGCCATTGAACTTAAATAACAATATTTCTGAACTTGGAGCTAAACCGATAACTTTTTTTAGTTTTTGAGAAAGAACGGAGACAGAGAAGACCCAAGCCCATGACAACATGCTAAAAGGGTTGGAAAGCGTCCGACTCTTCAATGGACAATGAATAAGGTATAATACTCCTACCAAAGACATTTTAAATCTGTCTAGTTTATAATTTAAACCAACATCATATAGAATTACTTAGATTAGGCATTAAATTTGTTCCTTCTAGGAAAGCTGACATTACCAACACTATTCTTGACTTAAAGTATGCAAGAAAGTTGAATTTATTTTATTTGTTGAAAGATGTTAAATGCACTGAGAGTTTGTTAATCAAACCTTCTAGTTATAACCCTTTATTGAATCACACTTTGAAAGTTTTTGAGTCAGCTTGTGAAAATGAATTGAGACTTAATTATTAAGTGTTGGCAATGAACCCGCGGTGGTGGTGCTGCGGTAGCGTTGTCGCCTCACAGTAAGACGCTGTCCGGTTCAATTCTCAACTAGAGTGTCTTCTGCGTGGAGACATGCATGAATGGGCGTACCTTCGTTGAAGGTTGTGCGTCAGGCCTGACAAGCCAGTATGTAAAAATCATCTGCCAATCATTAGCGGACGGGAGTTCCGCTGTTGCGACCCCTAACCGGGAAAAGCCAAAAGACACATTAAGGGTTGGCAATGACAAAATGTTTAAAGTGTGTAACAATTTAAATAAGAAACTTAGAGTGACCATGAAAGAATTGTGTGATAACAAGACTATATACGTATAATGAAAAGCAATAAAGGGGGCATGCTTGTTGTCATGGACCAAAATGAGAGTGTTACAAAAATTGAACACAAGTTAGCTAATGAATGTAAGTATAAGAAAGTAAGCAGTGCTGACATCTTCAAATGTTATATTTCCAATTTTTTGTATGATAGTTTGTTAGATGGTGATTTGAATGAAGCCATGTATAATTTTTATGTAGAACATCCAAAAGTGGGTGTCTTATTTGGCATACCCAAAACCCATAGAAGCCAGGTTGATCCTCCCTCCCTTTAGGCCCATCATATCAGCCTCGAATTATATTACTGAGGGCATTTCCATCATGGTTGACTCCTTCTTACGACCATTAGTGCATCAAATGGAGTCTTTTCTTAAAGACTCTTGGAGTTTTTTAGAAAGTATGAGACAGTTTCAGGAAGCCGTTACATTTGACCCCAAAAAACATGTTATTTTCACTTTGGATGTGGTATCCCTTTATTCATGTATACCTCAAGAAGTGGGGATTGAATATGTTAGAGCATATTTAAATAGATTCACTCATCATAATACTACAGTTATTAATTTTTATTGTGATTTGTTGGACATCATTTTAAAAAATCATTTTTTGTTTAATGGTCAGTATTACAAACAAGTACAAGGTATAGCTATAGGATCTCCAGTAGACCCTTCTTTTGCCAACATAGTCATGGGATGGTGGGAGTACGAAATTTTGACATAATTTTACAAGATGTTTGGCATTATATATTACAAAAGATTTATAGATGAAGGGGGTCATCACTGGAGCTGTTTCTTGGACTACCCAACTACAGTTCTTTTCTCAAGTTTGTTAAGGGTGATGTAGGTACATCTATTAATTATTTAGATGTCCATTTAGAATGAGACAACATGAATAGCAGGTTTGAGAGTAGTGTTCATAGAAAAATCACTTTCATGAACAGTTACTTACATTATTCCAGCCAGCATCCCAAGTACATCAAAGATAATATTCCCAAAGGACAATTCATCCAAGGTAGTAGGATGATGAGTGATGAACACTCTTTGGCTGAAGAATTTGAATTGATCAAAAAACTGTTCATGGAGAGGGGTTATGATGAGAATGTATTAGATCAACAGATACAATACGTATGGGACAGAAGGGAGGAGAAATATCCTGCTAATATTAGGAAACAGTTTGTTCTTCTCACTAACAATACAGCTTCTAGCAATGAGAGACATTTGAGTTTTGGTATGCCTGTAACAGTTGATGGGGCCTACTATTAAAAATGTGATTTCTAAAAAATTGGAAGATTGTGGAAGACAGCTATGAGTTAGTAAAAAGTGTGGGTACAAAACCAAAGATTGTGTACAGGAAGGAGCTAAGTTTGAAAAGTTTATTAGATAAAGATAGGGATTCTTTTGTAGTTCAAACCCATAGTGTCAGCAAAACTCATGGCATACACAAATGTTATGCATGCAGCATGTGTAGGTATATTTTAGAAGGACCCTTTATCAATCTACCACATCTTTCTTATACTATACCAGTTACTGGTTATTTTTCTTGCAAATGTTTAGGAGTAGTCTATATTGCTGTTTGTAGTACATGTTCAAAATTTTATGTTGGAATGACCACGAGGCTCTTGCATATTAGAATTAGGGAACATGTAAATAGTATTAAAAATAAAGACATTAGAAATGCTTTGTATAGACATAGTGTTGTATGTAGTGATTTTTAAAAAAAATTATTTTCTGTTTTGGAACAAGGACATTTAAGCTTAAGCGGGGGAAGTTTCAGAAATTATTTAGAACAGAGAGAAACTAGATGGCAAATAAAGTTGAATTCAGATGTTCCCCCAGGATTAAATGATGCCATCAATATGAAATGTTTTTTTAAAGGAACGTTGGGTTTATGCTAAGACTGTTAAATAAGCAGTAGTATTCCTGCTCCTGTTTTATTTCTTATTCTGTCTTTTTAAGTAAATTGATTCAATGATAGTTGTTTTAACAAGATGTAATTAAACAATTGATGTATTCAGTATTTATATGGCTTGAAATTCATAAAGTTTCGTATTTCTGATGAAGTCTGGTTGAACAAAAGCGGTGATTAAACAGATTTTACGCTGAAGTGCCGGTTTGTTATTTGAGTTCTCAGCCTTTAAGCAGTTTTTCATTACATGCATAAATTCATTCTCCTCAATAACCAAGGACCACCTGTTCCATATGGATTTCCCGATGGCTGTAGTAACCATGGATACCACCCCTCTAGGGTGGGGGTGGGGCATTTCAAATTGAGGATTGTCCAAGGTGTTCAGACACCCATAGTGGATATTCTTCACATCAGAATTTTGCAGATGACAATGGTCCTCCTAGTATTTGCAAGCATTCCAGGACCATCTCCCCAAAAGTATGATTTCCATACAGATGAACAATGTGACAGTGGTATGGTACATCAACAAACAAGGTGGAACTTGTTCTTGCCCATTATGTAGACAGGCCATGAGAGTTTGGTAGTGGGTGTTGTTTTCACATTGCTTTCTCATAGCAGTGCACATTCAGGGGTCATCCTGTATTTTATTGGACAGATTGAGCAGGGTTCTTTTGACTCCTCATGAGTGGTCCCTCAATCCAACAGTTGCAACTCTGATTTTCCATCAATGGGGCCAACCTTGTGACTTCTTTGCCTCTTACCTCAATCACAAATGCAGCAGATGTTCATCGTGCATACAGCTGCAGTCATAACAGATGGGTTCTCCTGCTGTCAGGCGGGTCCTCGGTCGGCCGAATTCCAAAGTCTAGGTCCGGCGTCGGTTGCTGTCGCTTTCTTTCCTGACGTCAGTGCGACAGGGGTATATAAGACACAGCCGACGCCATTTTCTCCAGTCTTTTTTGCTGCGCGGTGGCCGAAGCAGAAGCAGTTCGCAAGTGCCGGTCGGCCAGCTCCTGAAATTACGAAAATTTGGAAACCGAAGTCTTCTTTAAAGCTAAGTACCCCGTTGGGGAAACTTTTATTGCCTCAGACCGATGTCAGACAAAGTTAACAATTGTATTTCTTGTGGGAAGCAAATACTGCATAAGGATTTCCATTCCCCTCTGTATACCTTGTTTAGGCCCAGACCACGACGTCTCGGGCTGTCGCTTTTGTGCTACTTTCAATAAATGCACTATTAAGTGTCGGGCAGAGTTCACCCAGCACTTTTTTGGTAAAGCTTTTAATTATAAAATGTCGTCTGAGACTCTGACTACTGTTTTGTCCAAAAAACGCAAGGACAAAGACCGACACGCAAGGTCCGCGGTCTCCACCGACACCACGCCAAAACCGGCTACACGTGCTTCGGTTCTCAGCGAGGCACCTACGCAGCCCCTGACTACCGACGACACTTCTCTGGCGGTGTCTTCTATAACCGAGACCGCAGGTCCCTCGGCCCATACCCTGACTACAGCTACCGAAGCCACTGTGAGTGTTGAGCCTCTTAATGTGGACAGGTCCACTTCCACCCATGGTGTATTCAGACCTTCTTCTTCCTTTTCCATAAAGGCCTTTACTAAGTCTAAATCAGCCATGCATTCCAAGAGGCCTGTTGCACAGGGCCCATCTCCAGGCCCCATGCCTAAAAAGCAGATGCTCAAAATGGCTGAGGATTTAATTACTCTTATCAGGGGTTCCCAACCCCCGCCGGACAAGAGACCCAGAGTGGAGGAAGATTCCCCCTCTTCTGACCAGGGCTCCATTATTTCAGAACATTCTGATGAAGAGGAACATTCGTACTCCCCTTTTGAAGATTCTGATGCAGAGCAGTCCATCCCTTCTGTATCCCCCCCAGAGGACTTTTCTTTCGGGGAAACCTTGCATACCTTGAGGGAACACTTCCATTGGGAAGGCCAAGATTTTTCAGATTCCAAGAAAAGGCTTAGGGAATTTCTTTTGCTACCTCAGCACAGACCTCTGGTGATACCTCCTGTCTTGGACATTCTTGATGATGTTTACTCGGAGCCTTGCCTTAATCCGGATTCCCTGCCTCCTGCCCCAGTCAAGCCTGATAGGTACTACAGAGTTCCTAACTCACACCAATTTCTTTACAAAAGCCATAATGCTGACCCAGAAACCATTTCTCAAGGCCCCAAGGGAATGAAGGCCTCTACTGCTAAGAATCCATTACCTTCCGAGAGAGAGTCTAGATCCTTAGAAAGGTGGGGAAAAAAGGTATATACCTCGGCCACCCTAGCCATGAGGGCCTTAAATTGTCAGTTCCATATGCTTAAATATCAGCAGTATCTGTTATCACAATTAAAGAATAAAATGTCACAACCTGAGCAACCAGATTTGAAGGAGTTGCAGGATATGATTCATAGTGCAGAACAAGTGGGTAAACACACCTTACAGTGTGGCTATGATGCTCTAGAGGCCTCAAGTAGAGCTGCTGTTACAGGATCAGTCATTCGTAGACATGCCTGGCTTAGGGAACAAACCTTGCCTGATCATGTTAAGGCTAAACTACTAGATGCTCCTTTACAAAAGGATGTATTATTTGGTACTAATGCTGAGGAGATACTACGGAAAATGGAAGAAAAAGCTAAATCTATGCAAACTGTCAAAGCTTTTCTACAGGTACAACCACCACGTTTTAGCAGAAATTGGCCTTCAAAAAACTGGTCCTTTCCAGCCACGGACAAGCCCCAAAGAGGTAGATACAGGCTAACAAGGGGCAGAGGACAATCTCAAGGATCATATAGAGGCAGACAGTGGCAATCTCCAGCACCAAGAGGTGGCGAAGACAGTGCACAACAATACAGGAAACAAACCCAATGACTTTCCCCTTTGCAGGTCAAGCAAGGCTCAGGTGGCAGCACCCTTGGGAGGAAAGCTGGCATTATTTTCAAAAAATTGGCATATTGTCACAAAAGACAAATGGATCCTGGACATTATAAACAGAGGCTACAGATTTCATTTTCACGCTCTTCCAAAAATGAGAGGCATGCCGAACCTGCCACACAATCAAAGGGTAGAGGCTCAAATACAAATTTCAAAGCTCATGGACATGAAAGCTATTCAAGAGATACCTACTCACGAACAAGGTCAAGGTTTTTATTCCAAACTATTCCTGGTACCAAGGAAGGGAACCGACTGGAGACCCATTTTGGACTTATCCATCCTAAACACATTCCTACTGCACTAAAGTTCAAGATGCTCACCTTACAGCAGCTTCTTCCCATGCTGGGCAAGGAGTCTTGGCTGGTAACATTGGACCTCAAGGAGGCATACCTGCATGTCCCAATCAGACAAAGCTGCAGAAGATACCTCAGATTTCTTGCAGGTTCAATCCACTATCAATTCTCTGCATTGCCCTTTGGCTTATCTACTGCGCCCAGAGTATTCACGAAATGCCTGGCATCAGTAATTGCCTACTGCAGACTTCAAGGGATACAAATTTACCCTTATTTGGATGATTGCCTGATCCAAGCGGACAGCAAACACATACTTCTGGAACATCTGGCTTATGTAACACGGTTATTGCATTCTCTGGGATACACAGTCAACAAAGAGAAATCCAGGCTAACACCATCTCAGAAAATAATTTTCCTGGGTGTCAACCTGGACACAAACACCCAGATGGCCTACCTTACGCCAGAAAAACAGGGGCAACTAACTCAGTACTTCAAGATGCTAGCAATTTGTACCAGGCTAACTGCAAGGAAAATCCTGCAGGCTCTGGGCTTCATGACATCTTGCATTCTTCTAATCCCATGTGCAAAGTTGCATATGAGGAAACTTCAATGGTACCTAAAAAGCCTATGGTCTCAACACAGCCACAGTTTGGAAACAATATTACCACTAATTCCATGCTTGCAAAAGGAATTTCTATGGTGGGCCCAAGCATGCCAAACAAACACAGGTCTACCATTCTGCAAGCCTCAAGCAAATCAAGTCATCACAACAGACGCCTCAGACTACGCCTGGGGGGCACACATGACAGACAGGTGCATTCAGGGCAAATGGTCCCAAAAGGGAAAAGCACCTTCACATCAATCAAAAGGAAATGCTAGCAGTGATAAATGCAATTACAGATTTCAAGGACCTCCTGCATCCAGGGCAATTATTGATAAGAACAGACAACACCACAGTAATGTGGTACATAAACAAACAAGGAGGAACACATTCATACCCCCTGTGCAGGCTGGCCATGTCACTTTGGAACATGGCTCTGGAATGGCAAATCGAGCTCCAAGCACGGTACCTGCCAGGTTTGGAAAACACGCTGGCAGACAATCTAAGCAGAAATATGACAGACCCCACGAATGGCAGTTGCATCCTCAAGTGTTTACAAAGATAATCCAAGCGTGGGAAGGCCAGACATAGATCTCTTTGCCTCCCACAAGAATCATCATTTGGCAAAATTCTGCTCAAGGACATTTCATCCAAAGGCCTGGAGAGTGGACGCCTTTCCTTCAGTTGGGCAGCAAGGACAGTTTACGCCTTCCCACCTTTGCCTCTACTGCCCAAGGTGCTCTTGAAAGCAAGAGCAGACAGACCAAAGATGATACTGATTGCTCCAGACTGGCCAAGACAACACTGGTACCCACTCCTGAGGAGTCTAACACATTCTCCTCCCTGGACCCTACCTCTAATGCCTCTTCTCCTGACTCAGCACAGCTACAAAACTCTTCACAGTCAGCTGAAAACACTCAATCTGGCTGCATGGAAAATTCCTTAACACCACAACAGACCCTACTCTCCAAGGAGGTGCAGGATGTTATTTTGGAGGCCAGAAGGCCATCTACTAGAAAAGCTTACTCCAAAAATGAAAACGGTTTTGCGCTTGGAATGAGAAAAAGGACCAGGATCCTAGAAAACTGAATTTGCCTCAGATATTACAGTATCTAGCTGAGCTGTTGAACAGTGGACTTTCATTTTCCTCCATCAAAATCCATGCCTCAGCCATTTCTGCAGAATACAACACTGATCCACCCTTATTCTCTCACCCACTCTTAAGGCAGTTCCTCAAAGGGGCTAAGAATATAAGACCCCAAGGAAACAACCAATACCAGCCTGGGATCTTAATTACATTCTAGAAAAATTAACATTGCCTCCCTTTGAACCAGCTGCCTCAACAGATTTGCAATATTTGTCCTGGAAAACAGCTTTCCTTCTGGCTATTACCTCAGCTCGAGGGTCTCGGAACTACAAGCCCTCATGGCTGTGCAGCCCTTTCTCATCTTCCATCAGGACAGGGTTTCCCTACGAACCAACCCGTCATTTATGCCTAAGGTAGTATCCAGGGTAGCTTTAAATCAGGCCATACACTCACCTACCTTTTACCCCAATCCTCAAAACAAAGGGGAAAGGCTGCTACATTCCTTAGACATCCATAGACAGCTACGTTACTATTTGGACAGAACAAAGCCTTTCAGGAAATCAGAACAACTCTTTGTGTCCTATGCTGTAGGAGCTCAAGGGAAGCCAATTTCCAAACAGACAATTTCAAAATGGATAGGCCACTGCATACGGTTTTGTTACTCCTTTCATGGCAAATCTGTACCTACAGGCATCAGATCCTACTCCACAAGGGCCACAGCTACCTCTGCAGCCTTCCTCAGAGGAGTCCCTACCAAAGATATTTTGGAGGCAGCCACTTGGAGTTCTGTGCATACCTTCACTAAACACTACCACCTACCTTTATACTCCAAAACTAGAGCAGGCTTTGCCACTGCTGTGTTGCAGGGCATTCTGGCTCCTCCCAGTTCCACCTAGTGCCTACCACCCTGTGCATAGCTTTGGGATTCTACCCATCTGTTATGACTGCAGCTGTATGCACGATGAACATAGTACAGTTTTGTACCTACCATAAATGTAGATGTTCGAGTGCTAATACAGCTGCAGTCCAGGTTTCCCTCCCTCCTTCCCCTCTGGGTACAGACCTAGTGGCTAACTCCTCATCTTACAACCTGATTGGGTTATCCTCTATGGTGTATTTGCTTGCAACTACTGATTTTTGATTATATTGCATTGCATGATTATATATAATTTATCTATATATATATATAAATATATATATATATATATATATATATATATATATATATATATATATTTTTTTTTTTTTTTTTTTTTGCCTTCCTTCTGGGGGCACCTGACATCTGGGGCAAGAAAGACTGAAGAAAATGGTGTCGGCTGTGTCTTATATACCCCTGTCGCACTGACATCAGGAAAGAAAGCGACAGCAACCGACGCCGGACCTAGACTTTGGAATTCGGCCGACCGAGGACCCGCCTGACAGCAGGGGAACCCATCTGTTATGACTGCAGCTGTATTAGCACTCGAACATCTACATTTATGGTAGGTACAAAACTGTACTTTTCTTTTCCCCGATTCCTCCACAGGGGTCAGTCACTGAGGGATTCTCTGATCCACAATTGGTCCTTGGGCCTCCTGCAAGTCTCTGCTCCCTTACCTCTAATAAACAAGTTCATACAGAAGGCCAGACAGTGCAAGGCCACGGTGATTCTCATTTCCCCCCTTCTGGCTACAGGGGGTTCTCCCTTATGGGGGTCCGAATGGAGAGACGAAAAGTCAGCAAGCAAAGGAGAGTAGTAGTACTGAAAGTGAATTCATCCTCTAGTAGTCTTGGCGAGTACTTTCACAAGGTGGACCCTATTTTCTACAAAATCTCTCACCAAGGCGACACTGATATATAGACTGTATTTATACATCATATATCATGGACAGAAGTAAGCCAAAAATTAAAAAAGACAGCTGGGTGCACAAAACCCAGGATAAAAATGTGCCCAATCCTGGTAGGCACACTGGTGCCAGGACTAGAAAAAATTACGGTGTAGAATCTTCAAAGTACGGAAACATTCCTACAGTGGGGCCAGGCCCAGGAAGAGGATGGCCCCCCTGTTGTGGAAGGACGTAGCAACAGCACACAAAAATCACAAAACCTGATAGGTCAAAGAAGGGCTATAAAGACGATAGAGTGGGCTATTGAGGATAAGAAAGAAATTATGTATTGTTACTATTATGCAAAAAGCCCAGAATTTCCAGACACGAGATACAAAAAGATTGAGAGAAATTAGTTGGAAAGAAAAATACTTCTGCAAGAAAAACTGTCAGAAGCTTCAAATAAAAATTTGTGGTCATCAATGCAACAGATTTTTGAAAAACAGTATATAGACCAAGAAACTTTGATCGGTTTGGAAAAAGAAGCATCTGAGGAAGTGCAAAGATATAAACAAAACATATATATTTTTGAAAAGTATAAAAAAGAAATCTGGACATGGGAAAGAGAGAGAGATTTGATATGGTGCAATATTTATGCAAAGGTGAAAGCCAAATTAATCAACGTGAAGAAGGCAGCCCCAAAGATACTCAAAAAGAAATACAGGCAAAGGCAACCAGACATGGAAAATCTCACAGTAAAAAAAATATAAAGAGGGAACGTAGAAAAGCAGACTAGTTAAGTAGAAGTTAAAAAAAAAATAGAAGCTGAAGTTATGAAGTGCATGCAAAGTGAAGGATTTGATGTAAAGGTCTAACACAGGTTACATCACAGCAGGATGGAACGGGTCCCCACAGTATGGAAGAAACAGGAAGATCAGGAGATGTTTGAAGAAGAAATATGGACATGGGAAAGAAAGAGAGTTAATATGGTGTAATATGTGTGGAAAGGAGAAAGCAAAACTAATCAACACAAAAAGAGCAGCACCAAAGATATTTGAAGAGAAATATAAGCAGAGGAATCCAGACATGGAAAACTTTACAATACAATACAAAAAAAAAAAAAAAAAAATAAGACAAAGAGGAAAAGGAGGTCAGTAATGGAGGAGTTAAAGAAATAGAAACTGAGGTTATGGAGTACCTCCAAAGTGAAGGATTCAGGGCAGAAAATCTAATTCAGAAAGCACCACAAAAGGATAGAGCAATGGAACTCCAAATTCATGGGGAAACCAGTGGAACGAGAAGCAATTGTTTAAGTGCCATATGAATATATTCTGGAGACTTCCACAGGAAACGAGTATAAACATTCACTTGTAGCTGGAAGGCAAGGGAAGCAACAGGACACTGTGGAAACTCTGACACGGTTAATGTTGCCTGCATTTTTACAAAGTCGTTTTTGTGTTTAAATTACCTGTTTAACTGTTGTAGGCTACACACTCAAGTGTGATAGCCATTTCTGTGCATTTAAAGTGTTTTTTTGATTGCATCTGCTTTATTGTCTGAAAAAAAAAAAAATACTTGTTTTCCCACCTTTCTAAGCTAGTATAGTCCAGTTTTCAGATTAGTGCTGAATTCAGGGCTGTGTTACAAGTTTCTGTATTTGCCCATATCTTACTTGGATAGAAGGACGTTTCTCTGTTCACTGTGAGAGAGGGAGCTTTGAGCAGCCTATCTGTCCCTGGAGGAGTGGTTTCAGCCCAGAAATTAGTAGTTTATTGGCCATTTTGGGCTAATTTCTATCTCTTTCATTTCCCTGCTGTAAAACCTGCATTTGCGTGGTTTTGCGCGTTGGGCAGCGCTGGTTAGCTAGGGTATAACTATTCCCGGCTCCACAAAGTGTACTCTTCAATTTTTCCCTTGGAACTAGACAAACTTTCAACTTAAGCACTCAAACCATTCACTTCTCATCCTGGCACTTGCTCAAAACTCATAGCAAGCACTAATAAACTTTAGCATTAGACCCCCCTATACTGTAGAGAAGGACAAGGTTCTCTATTCGACCTTACCTGCCAATCAGTAAAACAGTTCACTGTACCTATCCAGGCATGTCCAAAGGGCAGTTTCAACTCTACACCCCCACCAGAGGTGACAGCATATTTGACCTGGTCATCACCAACATGGGCGACCGGTGTTCCACACTGGAGGTCAACCCCTCATTGGTTAGATCTGACCATAAACTAATCATTCATTCTGCGTTTCTGGAAACACTGGGAAACATAAAGGTCCTACCAAACACACTAATATTGAGTGATTTCAATTACCCAAACATTAACTGGGAGAACTACTCAAGTACTAACTCCCTTGCCCAACATTTCCTAGAATTTATAAACTCAAACACCCTGGATCAACTGGTCAACACTCTCACCAGCGGTGACAACATATTGGACCTGGTCATCACCAACATGGGCGACCGGTGTTCCACACCAGAGGTCAACCCCTCGCTGGTTAGATCTGACCATAAACAAATCACTCTGGATATCCACATTCTGCCCCCACCCCCGGACAAGGAAACCACTGTGAAAAACTTTTCAAAAGCAAACTTCACGTTACTTAAGACCGAGGTGGAAAGTTTCAAAGCCCCCTTGCTAAAGGATAATGCTGTCCAAGCTGCAAAATCCTATACTAATGCATTCTACGGGCACCTACAAGAATGCATGGATTATGCTATCCCAAGCAAAACCAAGACTCAGTCCTCCAAGAAAAGGAAACCAGTCTGGTGAACCCCTGCCATAAACAAGCTATACAATCGAAGGAGGAAACTAGTATAGAAAAGAGTAAAATCCCAAGAAGGGAAGAAATCCTTGATCAGTATTAGCAAGAAACTATGATCCCTCATAAAATCATCCAAGGTGAGCTTTGAAAGAAAAGTTACCAAGGGCTCCAAAGATAACCACAAGGCATTCTTTAGCTATGTCAAGAATCTAAGTGGCAATGCTCAGATCTACTTGGAGTTAGTGCAGAATGGGACAAAATACACTGAACCGACCGATATTGCCAACATCCTGGCAGACAGGGTCAGTGCAAACTTCACCCCCCCTCTCACCCCCAAAAGAGCCCATAACCGTACATGAAGAATGTGGTGCCCCTGAAATCACAGACACTCAGGTTAAAACAGCCCTCTCCAAAGCCAAAAACACCGCATCAATGGGACCGGGCAGTGTCCCAGGCTGCGTCCTACATGAGCTCAAAGATGAACTAACCCCTCACCTAAACACACTGTTTAAACTCAGTCTCTCCAAAGACTACATTCCCACAGAGTGGCACACAGCAACAGTTATTCCACTCCACAAAAGTGGAGCCACAAAGGACACCGGGAACTATCGCCCTATAAGCCTGACTAGCTTGGTCTGCAAAGCTATGGAGCACATCATCATGGATCTCATTAACAGAGACATTGGAAACCTCCAAACACTGGACCCTACCCAGTTCAGCTTTAAGGGCAGATCATGCCTCCAAAACCTGGTGGACTTCTTTGACACAGTTACCAAGGCTATAGACTAGGGATAGGTGGTCCACACAGCCTACCTAGACCTTGCAAAGGCCTTCAACACCATTCCACACTCATGTATTATAGGCAAGCTCACCAGCGTGAACATAAACCCCTACGTCACGAGACGGGTTGCCAACTGGCTCACGGACAGAACCCACATGGTAAGAGTTGCGGGAGCTAGGTCTCACTCTAAATCGGTTATAAGTGGCGTTCCTCAGGGCTCAGTCCTAGGACCCCTCCTGTTTGGCATATACTTCTCAGAGGTACAGGCAAGCACAGGACGACTATGGCTGACAAAGTTCACAGACAACTGCAAACTAAGGGCTGTAATTGACTCTCTGGCTGACACAGACATCCTACAAAAGGGTCTCACTGAGACAGATACCTGGTGTCTAAACCATGGCCTCAAGCTAAATGCCAAAAAGTGCATAGTCATCCCCTTTGGAAAAAACAAAGTACCCACAAACTACCACATAGGTGGTAGCCCCCTAAATATGGAAGACGTAATAAGGAATCTGGGGACCCAAGTAGATAGTAACCTCTCCTTTGATAATCACATTGCCAAAGTGGTTAGAAAATCCTTTTATGTAGCCTACATAATCACAAAAGGGTTTGCAACCAGATCGAAAGAGGTCATTGGGCCTCTCTACGCATCACTCATCAGACCCATCATAGAGTACAATACCCCATTTGGGATGTACCTTACAAGACACCTGCAACAACCGGAAAGACTACAGAAGGTACCTCACCAAGAGGATCACTGGCCTCAAGCAGATGCCCTATGCAGCTCGACTGAAGAAACTCCAGCTGTACTCTGTTGCATACCGCCTACTCAGAGGTGATCTCTGCCTGACATACAAGGCCATGTCCAACCCAGAATTGATGGACATGCTCCACCTAAAGAAAACCATATCCCCTCGAGCCACACGCTCCAGGGATCTAAACCTCACCACAACAATAAATAGGATGTGCTGGAGGGATAGATTCCTGTCCCAGAGACTTTCCATGCTCTGGAACAAGATTCCAATCTACATTAGGCAGAGCTCCTCGCTAACCCTCTTCAAGAGAAACCTTGACGAGTGGATGGGAAACAGAAAGTTTACCCCAGGGATCACTTCAATGGCTCTGCTGGACAGTGGCACAGGGGACTAATCTAAGGGGACGGTGAAAGCCAACACATTCCAGCTAGGCTTATAAATGCCTTCGGGCAGATAGCCTAGTAGCTACCTATGAACCTATGAGTGATAGACCAATGAGTTCTTATATAACAACAACAGATGGCACAGGATGAAATTGAAGAGAATGTGCCTCAGGAAAATGCAATAGAACTTTCTATAGAATGCTCACAGAAAATCAAAAACAAAAATTGTGCCCTCAGTTTAGAAGAAAATGAGCTAAGAGAAGAGTTGCTTGACTTAATAGAGATGGACATATTACAAGCAATGAAAGACATAGACTGCAAAGTGTCAATAAAACCCAAAAAGTCAGAAGTTTGATAAAACAAATGTCCATAGAGATCCATGCGATATAACAGAAGTAAACAGGATATATTACTTTGCAGCTAAATTAATAACTGATAAAGTTCTACCACATGAACACAGGGTAGTGAGGGAGAGAAAGAGGAGAAATCGAATAACATCATGGAACTATTGAATAGAGAAAACTATAACGCGACCAAGACAAGAAGTGTCACTGATAGGAGAGTATAGAAGAGGGAACAGATCAACAAAAATACTTAGCTAGACGTGATAAAAGCAATGTGCAGTATTAGAATAGATCAGGATCTGCCATTCACTGTCGCAAATAAGCTAAAAATCTCAGCACAGACAGAAAAACGTAGAAGATATGCAGACTGATAAAAAGGAAAAGTACAAAATAAGCAATTTATTGATGACCCAAAAAGTTTTGTAGAGAATTGGAAACAAGGTAAAGGGAATCGAAAGACCACCAAAAAAAGAAGAAATAGACACGTTTTGGAGAAGTATCTATGAAGATCCTGTGGAACATAACAGGGATGCTAAATGGCTAGAAGTAAAAGAAAGAATAAGAAGTTTAAAGTTACAGGATATGAAATGGGATGAAATAACAGCCAGAGAGATTGAAACAAAGTTAAGAAAAGCCTCTAATTGGAAAACCCCAGGCCCAGATGTAGTACCTAACTTCTGGTTAAAAGTATTGACATCTTTGCGTGAAGATTTAGCCATGAGTAAGAACTATTTATATGCTCACCCCGAACAGACACCAACCTGGCTAACAACAGGAAAAACAGTGCTTCTATTTGAGTGAACCTGCAAGCTGCCCTAAAAATTGTAGACCAATAACTTGCCTTCTGACGACATATAAACTATACACGGGGAATTGATGCAGACAGAGTCTATAGTCATGTAGAAGAAAACTCAATTATGCCAATAGAACAAAAAGGCAATAAAAGAAAGTCACATGGAACAAGGGATCATTTGCTGTTAAAGTCATAGCGGAGAACTGTAAAAAGGGGAAGAATTTAAGTATGGCATAGATTGACTACAAAAAAGCATTTAATAGTATCCCACATTCATGGATTAAAGAGTGCTTAAAAATGTATAAGATACACCCTACACTGATGCAACTACATTACCGTGACCATGAAACAGTGGCAGACCACTTTGCAATTATGCCATGATAAAGGACAAATTATTCCAGGGATAAAAATTCAAAGGGGGATATTCCTTGCCCTTAACTCATTAAGCTCTCTTCTTAACAGCTTAGACCATGGCTATAATTTGGCTCCTTGAAAACAATAAAGTGTAAAGACTTATCTGTATAGCTCATCAGATGAGGAACTGAAAGTACAACTGCAAGTTGTCAAAACTTTTTCAGATGATATAAGAATGTCATTTCGTCTTGATAAATGTGCAAAAGCAACCTTTAAAGCAAGAAAACTACAGCACCAAGAAAACCTCAGTTTGGGACAAGAATGTGATATAAATGACTTGAGCAAGAGGGAGTGTATAAATATTTGGGAATTGGTGAAGTATTAACAGTAAAACATGAACAAATGTGAATAAAACTTAGTAAGGAGTACTTTAGTAGACTTAACTTAATCCTGAAAACAGTGTTGACATCTAGGAACAAAATCCAAGGCATACACCAATTTGCTTTTCCTATCCTAACTTACAGTTTTGGAGTGATTGACTGGCCTCAAAATGTGCTGGATAGATTAGATAGGAAAACAAGAAGGAACCTTCATGCTCACCAAATGATTTGTAAAAATCAGTGCATAACAAGATTATATATTCCCCGTTTTGAAGGAGGGATGAACCTCCTTGAAACTGATTACATGTACAGATCTGCAGTCATGGGACTGCACATATATCTGCTGACCTCACAAGACCCAAATGTAATGAAAGTTTTGAAACGTGAAGAGAATAAAGCTAAGATGACTTCACTGCTTAGGCTAGCAGAAGCATATTGGCATCAAGCAGGAATGGAAATCAAACCAGAAGTGGATAAAAAACAAGCAGCAACGGAATGTGCCAAAAACAAAAGAAAGAATATAAGGTGAAGGACCAGATGGGAAGGCAAGAAATGTGGAAAATGCATAAATATAGTGGGAAGTATAGAAAACGTCTGGAACAACCTCATGTTGATCAGGGAAGAATGCAGGAATGGTTAAGAAGAGGTGAATTCAAACCAAGAGATGAATGGTTAATATTGGCGGCACAAGATAGTGGGCTTATGTACATGTTGGTGTACAAAGTCCATTGAACATGTGGGGAGAAACAGACAAATGTAGGTATTGTAAAATAGAATTGGAAACAGTTGCACACCTCGTTGCAGGTTACGACATACTAATGGCAGAAGGACTGTGTACTGAAAGGCATAATAATGTGGCGAGACTGTTGCACTGGGGATTGTGCAAACATTATGGTATTGAAGTGGCTGAAAAACACTGGAAAGATGAGCCACAAAGCATCATAGAAAATGATGAAGTCTACATCACATGGGATTATCCGTCACCAACAGTTCAAAAGATAGATGCTAGAAAACTGGATATAGCGGTCGAGGAAAAGAAGACAGAAGTAGCATTGATCATTGAAATCGTCACAGTGACTACAGTGTCCTGCTTACAGAGAGAGACAGTCATAAAATGTCAGGATTTGCAAGCAGAAATGAGAGCAATGTCGAAGAAAGATACCCAGATAGTTCCAGTATTAGTAGGAACAATGGGTCTTATAAAAAGTCAACAATCCTATTTAGATATGCTACCAGTACATGTAACTCTGTATGAATTGCAGAAGGAGTTGTTAATTTGTGGGTGCTGCGAAGAGCACTTTTGCCTGATATCAGAGTGAAACAACACTAATTTCATGAATTTTAATCATACTTTGTTTTAGGAATGGCATCCATTCTTGTCATGGTGTTAGAAACCCAAAAGATTTGGAGAAATTAAAAAAGGCTAGACAGTGCAAGGCCAGGGCAATCCTTATTTCCCCCCCTCTGGCTGCAACTGACATGGTTCCCCTTCCTGTGGCCTCTGCTAGTATATCCCCCTTGGATGCTTGATCAATATCCAGGTCTTCTAACATACCCGTCTGGATTGCCCTCCACCAGACCAGAAGTCTGTGAAATTAACCGGATGGTTTCTCCAGTTCTGTGATCATAGCCAGAGATGCCAGGCTTCCCACTACTTTTGTCAGAATTGTCAGCTTCTCAGAAGACAGCCACAAAAAGCATATAATGCAGTAAATGGAAAAGCCTCTCTATTTAGGCAGTCTCCAGAGGATTGGACCCCTTTGCGGCACCCATTCCATTCATATTAGAATTTTTATTTGAACTTTTTGACAATGGTTCTAGTTATTTTACCATCAAAGTTCAAATGGAAGCTATCTTGAAATTTCACATTGGCCTTAACGATTTCTCCATTGCTTCCCTAAAGATTTCTAAAGACTTTTTGAGGTGGTCCCTTCTGTTACTATCTTCCATCAGGGACCCTGTTCCTCCATGGGACATTTCTGCTATGCTTCAAGCTCTAACCAAACCCTTGTTTGAGCCTGCAGCCACAGCAGATCTAATATTCTTGACCTGGAGAACAATATTTTTGGTGGCAGTTACATCAGCCAGATGATTTTGGAATTGCAAACACTTTCATGTAAATCTGTTTATTTATCTTATCATAAAGGCAGTTTCTCTGATAACTAATGTGTCTGTTCTCCCTAAGGTATCTGAAGCAAACTTAAATCAGTCAGTTTACCAGTATTTTCCCAGGTACTCAAACAAGGATGAATATGTTTTACATATGGTGGATGTACATTGCCAGTGCAGGTTCTTTCTTCATAGAACTAAACATGTCTGGAAATGCAGTCAGTTGTTGCCTTTTCAAAGCAAAATTGGATGAAGCTATTACTAAAGTTACTCTCTCTAGGTGGTTGTCAGACAACATCTCTTGTATGCATAATAAAAAGAATGTGACTTTACAATCTAAATCTAAGGCTCATTCTACTAGGGCAATATCTACTGCTGCAGCTTTATCTAGAAGACTTTTCATTGATGAAATTTTTGCTTCAGCAACTTTATAAACTGGATGTACAATCTAAATCACATTCTTGTTTTGGTTCTGCCATCCTCAGGAACATGCTTCCTTGATACCACCCAGAGTGACAGCTGGGGAATATGTTCCAAGTGTTGAACTGGATGAAACTAGACAACATTGGATACGAAACTTATGTACTTACTCTAACAACAGATCCATGTTGTCTGATATTCGTTCGGTTCAACTTCCCTTCTTCCTCCTTCACATACTGTCATCTTTAACTTCAGGATGACCCAGAGGTTTTATGGTCCACTCCCTGTCTGTGAACTTTCCTGTACTGAATGTTGCCTTTCCTTTCCCGCCTGATTTATAGTTGCATTTTTTTTCTTTTTCACGTGTGGACAGTGTTAGATCATTTTGTGTTGGATGAGAATCGGGTATATGATGGAGTTTTCCTGAAATGTCAGTTTTGCCCTCCCTCCTCCCACAAATTTTAAGAACAAATCCTCACGCTTAAAGTTTTAGTAATAGTTGCTGCAGGCCTATCCCATGTAGAGGCACTACAGATCACTTTTTTAGATATTTCTGAAGGAAAAGTGTTCCATATCATGTCTGTTGACTGCTTTTCACTTGCCTTATGGACAGTGTTTGTCCTTCTTTAAGTCTAAATATTTTACTCTTTTCTTCTTTGGTGAGGTTGCCTGTAGTCTCATGTTTTGTGTAGAGTGCCCTTACTTGTCTTTGCAATGTTCCATAATTTTTCTTTCTCTTCCCTGATAGCTATGCTCAATTAACTGCCGTGTAGATATTCTCTCTCTCTCTCTCTTTTTTTTTTTGTAATATCCCTTTCTCCCTCCACTACATTGTGTACCTTGCTATGTGGACATCTCAACCATGTTTTTCAGTGTACCATGTATCAATCAATGTGACAGTGTCCCAGTTCCTGTCTCATAGGAGGATTTTACATGCACTATGTGCATTAGTTAATATTGCTGTAAATGTACTGATAGTTCTGTGTTTTATGCTTGTGTTATCTCTACCTTTGTGAGAAGTAATTGCAGTCTTTGGCCTATTACAAGGTATAAATAAACTTGCATTTGTATCTGTCAGTTCTGTCTCAGCAGCAACCACAAATGGCTTGTTTCTTCTGCTGTCTAAGGTTTTCCAGTGTTTTTGGCAGCATCCCTCTAACGTGTTCATATACTTCTTGTTGACCAAGTAAATCTGTTTGTTGTGTCCTGGCTCTTCTCTTAATCTGTAGTTGTAAGTTTAGCAGTAAGATGTATGTTGACAACTGTGATTTGTAATTCATAGTCAGTAGGGGCGGCCACGGTGGTGCAGTGGTTAGCATTGTCGCCTCACAGCAAGAGGTTCTCCGGTTCGATCCTTGGCTGGGGTGCCTTATGTGCGGAGTCTGCATGTCCTCCCTGTGGTTGCGTGGGTTTCCTCCAGGTGCTCCGGTTTCCTCCCACATCCCAAAGACATGCTGCAGGTGGATTGGGCACTCTAAATTGGCCCTAGGTGTGAGTGCTTGTGTGTGTGTGTGTGTGCCTTCTGGAGAAGGTTGGGCGTCGGGCTGGCAACTCGACACTGTAAAACACCACTGCCAATCATGAGCGGACAGGTGATCCGCTGTGGCGACCTCTAACTGGGAAAAGCCGAAAGAAGAAGAATTAATTAGCCCTGTTGAATTCAGCAATTACATTAATAGCCGGTCTTTCCATTTTGTTCAGATTCCTGTGGGCTAGACTGCCTCTGATCACTATATTATTTGAAACTATTTTTTATAATTGCCCTCGATACCACTAAAACATGCTGTCCTTTATGTAAATTAGGTGTCTGTCTGAAAAAAAAAGTCTCTTGCACTTGACCATAAGTGATAGTATTTCTGTCTGCACCTTCTATTAACAGTTTAGTAGATTCACCAAAAGGAGATGTAGAAAAATCTTTGGGACCTATGTTGTCAGTAAGAATTTAGCCAAGAATGAAACCCAAGCAGGTACCGGGCAATGACAGAGTGGATCTTTACCATGACCAAGTAATTGTAAAGAAAGAAGTACACAAAAAGCTGAGGAGATGCAGGGAGCACCACAAGTTTTTAAAAAGCTGTGTCTTCTTTCTATTCATGGCATTGAGAGTAAGGGGAAAGAGATAATTATCCCTTCAAGCATTATCAGATCCTTTTGCATGGTAGTCTTTCGCAAACCCAGTTTGGGGGTTTCAGATTCCACTCATTGCAAACACATGTAATATATGTGGTGCCTGCCTTACTCTTAACTGTTGGGCTTTCAACTTGTCATTCTGTGCCCATTTAGCATCTGTATGCAGGTTTAAACCCCATCCCCAACCACCACCACCACCACCAAGTCCAGGTGTATAGCAGTTGCCACTGCTCTCCCTGTTACTTTGAGCAGTGGCCTGACTGCCTTAGGCCTGTTCTCCATCCACATCAGTTTTGTATTTGTGGAGGATAATATAGCTCTCTACACATGCACACCTCCCCCTTTCTTACTTTCTCTCCAACAAAAAAAGTGTGTATGTGTATAGACTTGTGTATGTGCAGATGTTTGTAAAAGTGCATGTACAAAACTCTTTAGAAGCTCTTAACTTCAGAGTGTGTATGGCAGTTCTTATACTTGGATACATTTTTACATTGTGACAAAATGTATAGAATCATTGTGAGCATTTTAGTCTAAACAATGAAAGGTGAATTCTTTTAAAAATCTGTATAGTGGTGGTTCTGCTTAACAGCAGGATAAAATAGACCAATCTAGTCAATCCCTTTTAGTTACTTAACATTCTACCTCCTTTTCTTCCTTCCCTTTAACCCTTTTTCTACCAACTTCATGCCCAGAGAAAAGCTCTTGTGTTCCATGAACCGTTCTGGTAGTTATTTCCTTGAGTCCACAACCCTCTCTTTGAAAATACGGTTTTAGAGATCCAGAGAATGATTAATACCTACAGTCTGCTGCAGGTATCCCTTCCTTCATCATCTGTCTGTATTTCCTGTTCAGAATAACTCGTTCACATCTCCCTGACATGAAGCTGTGCACAAAATGTATTCCTGTTTCTTCTGATCTCAAGTGAGAAGAGGTGCTCTTCAGGCCTCTGGTTGTATTCCTTCTTCATCCCTTGGATCCTTTTAATATTTCTCTGGGTTCTTTCCAGGACCCTGGTGTCATTTTCATTACATGAGCTCTAGAACAGAACTTAATGTATGGTCTCCCCAAGGCCATGGAGACATTTCTGAGGATACAGTTTGACATTCTGTTTGATGCTGCTGCTGCCCCCTGTTTTTCTTTTAGTGCAGGTGTGGTTAACATCATGCTTTTCTTGCTCTGTTGTCATCTGTTCCTCTTTGTCCAGCTGATGATTCACTTTTGTTGTTGCCTGAGTGCACTACTTTGCATTGAACGTCAGCTAACACTTTTCTGTTTGTTTGCTCCTTTTCCTCTCACTCCCGATAACATAGTGTGTTATTGGAAAATATGGGGATCCTGTTTTCTGACCCCTCAGGTATGTGTTTCAGATAAAAACGCTGAGGAGTACTGTGCCCAACAGTCTGACCCCTGTGGTCTCTCCCCACTTCCCTAATTCCTAATAGGATTTCCCTTACCACATTCCTTTTTGTCCTAACATTGTGTACAGATACCCATTTCCTCAGTTTGTCTCACACCCAACCCCTGCAGTCCTATGATCAGCCTTCTCTGTGAGGTAGAGTTAAAGGCCTTGATGAAGTCCAGGAAATGTGTGGCTTCTGGTGCTCAGCTGTCAATTTCACCCATTTCCTTGTCATAAAAGTGGAGCAGATTTGACTGACCTCTCCTCCTGGCCATGAGCCCATGTTGTGTGCCGTCCATGAAACTGTTACCTTTTAGAAATTCTACTAGCCTTCTCCTCAGGATTCTGTCCAAGATTTCTCTGCCACTGTTATTAAGCTAACAGGCCTTGGATTTTTTTTTCTTTTCCTCCACTTTCTACAAGGGTACCTCATTTGATGTCTTCTAGTCGTCCGGCACATTACATTATCTAGTGATCTTCTGAAGGTCTCTTTTGGGAGGGCTTCCAACCCAGTGGTTAGATTTCTGATATTTTTTATCCTTCCTAAGGATAGGCAGATGTTCTTTGTGTTTCAGTGTTGCAGTCATCACATCTGGGTTATCCCTGCCAGGGTATTCCTCGGCCAGCCCAAATACCAGAGACTTAGTATTTCTGCATCGGTTGCTGTCACTTGAGGACGGACATCAGGTTGTCAGTGGTATAAAGTAAAGCAGCTGACGCTATTACATCAGTCTTTCTTGCCGTGAAGCCCAAATAGAAGCAGTTTGCACATGTGCCAGTCGGCCTCTCCCTGAGTGTTCGTTTCCAAATTGAAGTTGAAGTCTTTTAAGCCAAGTACTCCATTGGGGATCCTTTTTTCTTGCACTAACCGATGTCAGAAAGTTAATAATTGTCTCGCCTTTGGAAAGCAAATACCACACCGAAACTTCCACTCTTACTGCGTCACTTGTCTAGGCCCAGACCACGTTGTCGCTTCTGTGCTTTGTTTAACGCCAGATCTATCCGTTGTCAAGCCCTTACTGTAGCCAGATATTTTCATTTACAGTCTTCAAATTCTGATATGGCTTCCGGTAAGCCAACTGACAGCAGATCTTCTGAAAAAACATAAAGATAAAGACAGAGACAAACTGCACAGGTCTAAACCTACCAACGACGCTTCCGTTAAGCTAGTCGTCAGTCCTCTGGTACGCAGTGAGGCACTTTTTCAGCCCCTGATGCCCACTTCAGTTGATTTGCAGGGCACTACCGAGACCCTTTCAGAGTCTGGTATGCCGCAAAACTCTTCTTCGTCTAAGGATCCTGTGTTTGTCTCTCCCTTGGATGGGTCCAGAGCCGCTGAGCAGGCACCAGCTTCCGAGGAAGTCCTTCGCACAACCGAATCTTGTCACAAACCGATGTCTTCTTTCACGACTACCGTTCTTTCGAAAACAACCGAGTACCTTAAGCCCAGGGTTCAAATACTCCCAAGAAACCGACTACCCTCTCAAAGACTGCTGCTTCCTTGCGTCAGTCTCAAATGTTTAAAATGGCAGAAGACCTTGTCAGGCTGATTAGGGGAAGCCAAGCTAGCCCCTCAAAAAGAAAAAAAGATCTGTCCCCAGTAGTTTTGTCTGAACAAGAGTCAGATGAATCTGATGCATCTGACTATGAAGATATGCAACATTCTGCACTTATGAGGATTCTGATGCAGAGGAATCCATTTTTTCAGCCTCTCACCCCCGAGGATTTTTCCTTTGGGGAAACCTGCATACTTTAAGGGAGCATTTCCAATGGAATAGTCAGGACTACCTCAGTCTAAAAAGAGGCTCAGGGAATTCTTAGACCTTACGCGACACAGAACCTTGGCCATCCCCCCAGTCCTGGATGTGGTGGATGATGTTTTCCTTGAATCCAGCTGGACTCCTGATGCCCTACCTCCTGCTCCCAAAAAAACAGACAGGTACTACAGAGTCCCTGACTCACACAAATAACTTTTTTAAAAAAATCCTACAGCTGACCCTGAGGTAATTTCTCAAGGGCCTAAAGGGATTAAAGCAACCTCTGCTAAGAATCCCACCCCCTCAGACAGGGATTCTAGAGCATTGGACAGGTGGGGTAAAAAAAGTATACACCTCAGCTACTCTTGCTATCAAGGCACTTAATTGTTAGTGCCATATACTTAAATATCAGCAATATACCTTGGAATTCCTTAAACAAAAAATGTCTTCCTGTTCTGCTTGGGCAGAATCTAGAGATTTACAAGACTTTATGCATTCTGCAAGTCAAGTGACTAAACACACTTTGCACTGTGGTTTTGATGCCCTAGAAGCTTCCTGCAGGGCAGCAGTCACTGGATCTGTCATTAGAAGACATTAATGGCTTAAGGTACAACCCCTGCCAGACTATGTCAAATATAAATTGTTGGATGCCCCCTTGCACAAAGATAACTTAATTGGCACTAAAGCAGAAGAGGTCTTAAAAAAGATAGAAGAAAAATCAAAATCTATGCAAACAGAGTTCTTACAGGTGCAGCCCCATAGGTTCAGCAGGCATTGTCCCTCCAAGCACTGGTTCTTTCCTGCTCCGAGTAAAAGGCCCAGCCTAGGCCCTGTGGAAGCAGACTCCCCCAGACAGCAACGCCAGAGAATGCAGAGATCTAAGCAGTGGACTACCTCCACTTCAAAACCAGGGAGTTCTAAGCCACCCCCTTATGGTAAGAACTCACAATAACTCCCCTCTGCCCACCTTCAGTTGCCCCTAGGAGGAAAACTCTCCTTTCACTCAAGTACCTGGGCCACCATTACCAAGAACCAATGGATTCTGAACATTGTTTCTCAGGGATACAAATTCTCCTTCCCCACCCTTTCAACTCCATAAGGGTTCCCAGACCTACCACCAAATCAGTGGGCAAAGGCTTAAAAGCAAATCCTTTCCCTGCTCACTTTGCGGGCAGTAGATCATGTTCTTGCAGAACAGATAGGCCAAGGCTTCTACTACAGCCTTTTTCTGGTGCCAAGAAAAGAGGGCACCTGGTGCCCCATCCTCGATCGTTCCATTCTAAACAACTTCCTGGTGATCCCAAAATTCAGAATGCTCACCCTCCAGCAGTTGCTACCCATGTTCTCCAAGGATGCCTGGCTAGCCACCCTGCATATAAAAGAGGCCTACCTCCACATTCCTAATAGGGAATCATGTAGAAAATATCTCCGCTTCAGGGCAGGATCTCAACACTTTTATTTCTCTGTGCTTCCCTGTGGCTTATCTACCGCTCCCAGAGTTTTCACAAAATGCCTGGCTCCGGCCATTGACTTTTGCAGACAAAGAAATATTCAAATTTACCCCTACTTAGATGACTGCTTTATTCAGGCAGACAGCCAGGAAAAGCTGCTCAAGCACCTGGCCTTTGTAAAGAACCTACTAACCTCCCTAGGGTACACAGTCAACAAAAAGAAATCAAAGCAGGTGCCCACCCAAAGGATAATCTTCCTGGGAGCAAGTCTGGACACAGCATCCCAGTTGGGCATACCTTACACTAGAAAAACAAGTTTTCCTGACAGTCTACTTCTCTCAACTGGCCACCAGGCCCCAGCTTTCTGCAAGGATAATCCTGCAAGCTCTGGGGTTCATGGCATCTTGCTTTCTCCTCATTCCATATGCCGGACTGCATATGAGGAAACTTCAATGGAACCTAAAGAGCCTTTGGTGTCAACATTGTCAAGACCTGGAAACTCTTCTACCTATAATTCCTTGCTTCAAAAAGGAATTTCTTTGGTGGGCAACATGTTGCCACAACAGTGGACTGCCCTTATCCCCAGACCCTCACCACAGACGCATCAGACTACTTTTTGGGGCCACACCTAGACGGCAGGTACATACAGGGCCAATGGAGCCCACAGCAAGTCCCCCTGCACATCAGTCAAAAAGAGATGATGGCTGTGCAGCACGCCTTGATAGATTTCAAACCCCTTCTCTCGCCAAGGGTTCTCCTGATCAGAAACAGACACCACCACTGTGATGTGGTACATCAATAAGCAGGGAGGGACTCACTCCTACCCGCTATGCAGGCTGGCCATGACTCTTTGGCTCACAGTGTCTTCCATGCAACTACACCTGTTAGCACAATACTTACCAGGCTCTCTCAACTCCCTGGCAGACCAATTAAGCAGAAACCTTCTGAACCCACATGAATGGCAACTCAGCAGAAGTACCTTCACCCTACTAACTCAGAAATGGGGAACCCTGAAGGTCGTCCTCTTGGCCTCCCACACCATCCATCAGTTCAGACAGTTCTGCACCAGGGAGCATCACTGCATGGCTTGGAAAGTGGATGGCCCTGTCCTTCCCCTGGGTCATCCTCTCGGTCTATACCTTTCCTCCCCTTTCTCTCACCTCCAGGGTGCTCCTCAAAATAAGGGAAGGAAAAACCAAGGAACATTATTATAGCTCCAGACTGGCCCCGACAGCACTGGTTACCCCTTGCTGCACAGCTTGTCCCCATTACCTCCATGGCAACTTCCTCAGATTCCAAACCTCCTAACCCAGTGGGAAGGGGAATTCATGCATCCCCCAATTGCAGACACTCAGTTTGGCAGCTTGGCTTATTCCTTAACCCTGAACCAATCTGCCATCCTCAGTAAACCAGTTCTGGATGTTATCCGTGAGGCCAGATGCCTTAGCACCAGAAAGTCTTATGCAGATATATGGAAACGGTTCTGCACCTGGATCCAGGCTAAGGGGGCCAATACGGCACAGCCCTACATCCCTCTCATCCTGGATTACTTAGCTGACCTACTACACAGTGGTCTCTCTTTCTCCTCTATTAAAATTTATGCCTCTGCTATTTCTCCTCACTTTCCCACTGAGCAGCCACTTTTCTCACACCCTTTGATCAAACAGTTCCTCAGAGGTGCTAGCAACTTGAGCCCCCCCCAGAAGGACACCAACACCAGCTTGGGACCTTAACTTTGTCTTGGAAAAGCTCACCCTGCTTCCTTTCAAACCAGCTTCTTCTGCAGAGCTAAAATTTATCTCCTGGAAGACCGCCTTCCTTCTGGCCATCACTTCAGCCAGAAGAGTCTCTGAGCTGCAAGCACTCATGGCTGTGGAACCCTTCATCTTCCATGTAGACAGGGTATCCCTCAGAACTAACCCATCCTTCATGCCCAAGGTGGTGTCCAGTGTGGCTCCCAACCAATCCATTCATTTCCCCACCTTCTTTCCTAATCCTCAGAACAAGGGGGAAAGGATTCTTCACTCTCTAAATGTGCACAGACAGCTCAGATACTATCTGGACAGGGCTAAATCCTTCAGAAAGTCTGATCAATTGCTGGTCCGCTTTGCTACAGGGGCAGAAGGCAAAGCCATCTCCAAGCAAACCATTTCCAAATGGATAGCACACTGCATCTATTTCTGCTACAAACAGCATGGTAAGCTTCCCCCCAAGGGGGTCAGGGCACATTCCACCAGAGCAGCCTCCACCTCTGCAGCCTTCCTCAGAGGAGTCTCCACCAGGGATATCCTGGAGGCTGCCACCTGGACATCTGTTCACACTTTCACGAAGCATTACCACCTGCCTCTCTTCTCCTAATTCAGGGCAGTGTTTGCCTCTGCAGTCTTGCAGGGCATCCTAGCCAGCCCCTAGCTTCCTTCACTGCCTTCACCCATTTCCTCAGCTTTGGGAATCTACCCAAATGTGATGACTGCAACAGTGAAACATGAAGAACCTTGTACAATTGTGTACACTTACCATAAATGTAGATGTTCAAGTGTATTCACTGTTGCAGTTCTGGATTCCCTCCCTCCATCCCCCTTTTTTCTCTTTCTCCTTTTGTTATCATTCTTCCTTGTTGTACTCCTTTCCTTACAAGGGACATATTGGTATTTATTGTCCACTGGTGGTGTTCTTCCACTAGAACATGTCCTCCTACTTTGGGGGCTCCTGAGAGGTTAGGGCAAGAAAAACTGATGTAATGGCATCAACTGCCTTGCTTTATAGCACTGACGACCTGACATCAGTCCTCAAGCAACAGCAACCGATGCAGAAATACTAAGTCTCTGGTATTTGGGCCAGCCGAGGGCTACCCTGACAGGATAACCCAAATGTGATGACTGCAACACTGAATACACTCAAACATCTACATTTATGTTGAGTACACAACTGTACTTTCCTTCTCAACTTCTGCCCTCTCTCTTCTGACATCTGCTGACAGCTGTCCATATTGTCTGCCTCCCAGCTTGTCACTTTCCCTTTGCTTTCCTTTGTGAAGATTGAAGGAAAGTATTCATTCATTATACCTGATGTTCTTCATCTCACATTGCTGCAGTCATAACCTGTGGGGTAGTCCGCTGTCCTCGGTCGGCCCGAATACCAAAGTGTTAGGCTGGCGTCGGTCATGGTCGCTCAGATCTGACGTCAGTACGCCGTGGTACTAAAGCGCATGACCGACGTCATATCCTCAGTCTTTCTTGCCGCATGGTCCGAAGCAGAAGCAGCGTTTGCAAGTGCCGTCAAGGCCCTGAAATTTTCGTATTCTGAGTTTCAGACCGAAAACCAAGTTGGGCTAAGTACCCGTGAATATTTTTGTCTTTTCTTGCCTCAGTTAAATCCGGATGTCAGAAAAAGTGAATAATTGTATTTCTTGTGGGAAACAGATACCTCATAGGGATTACCACTCTCTCTGTATTCCTTGCTTGGGGCCTGAGCACGACGTAGTCGGGTGTCGCTTTTGTGCTAGATTCAATAAGCGCACCATTAAATGTAGGTTAGATTGTGCTAGGCTTGTCTTCGGTAAGCGGTGTAATTACAATATGCCGTCGGATCCTCCGACGCCCGATACCGCTAAGAAGCGTAAGGAAATATCGTTAAAGTCCAAGCAGGATGAGTCGTCCGTTCCGGACGCCTGTTGTTTAGAAACTACGGTGGAATCTGTGGATCCAGCCGAGGTTTCAGCTGAGTCTCAGGGGGAGCCTTTAATTTTGCAAGATGTGGCCTCTCAGGAGTCGGGTCAGGCTGAGGGGGCCTCTCAGGTTGCTGTACTCCCTTCTTTGCATAAGGTGGTTAGGCCTTCTCCCTCTGTCTCTAAGGTACCTTCCAAGGTCAGGCCTGGTTTGTCTTCCTCTGGCGTCAGTCCTAGTTCTGCAGGTTCGGTACCTAAAAAACACATGCTTAAAATGGCAGAAGATTTGATTACCTTAATCAGAGGTTCTATGCCCCCTCCAGATAAGAGGCCTAGGGTGGAGCCAGAGGTGGAAGGATTGGAACATTCTTCAGATTACTCAGAGTCTTCGGCTGAAGACATTCAGGATTTTCCTCCTTATTCTGATTCAGACGCAGAGGATTCTAGTCCTTCTGCTTCCCCTCCAGAGGATTTTTCTATTTCAGAAACCCTGCATTCTATGAGGGAGCATTTTAAATGGGAAGGTCAGGATTTCTCAGATTCCTGAAAGAGGCTTAGGGAATTCTTGTTTTTACCACAACATAGGCCCTTGGCTATGCCTCCTGTTTTGGATGTTGTTCAGGATGTTTTCTCTGAGGCTTCCCTTAATCCAGACTCTTTGCCTCCTGCCCCGGTTAAGCCAGACAGGTATTACAGAGTGCCAGAGCCTCATAAATATTTGTATAAGAGCCCAAGGGCTGACCCAGAAACTATTAGCCAGGGACCTAAGGGGGTCAGGGCTTCTGTTGTAAAGAATCCAGTTCCTATGGATAAAGATTCTAGAGCTTTGGATAGGTGGGGTAAAAAAGTGTATACCTCTTCCACTCTAGCAATGAGGGCTTTGAATTGCCAGTTTCATATGCTGAAGTACCAGAATTTTCTCCTTAGTCAGTTGTAATCTAAGGTAGATGCTTTAGCAGAGGGCATAGAGTGTAAGGAATTACAGGATTTGGTTCATGCCTCTGATCAGGTGGGTAAGCATTCTTTGCAGTGTGGTTTTGATGCTTTACAGGCTTCTTCCAGGGTGGCTGCCACTGGATCAGTTATTCGTAGGCATGCCTGGCTTAAGGATCAGAATTTGTCAGAGCATGTTAAAGCTCGAATTTTGGATGCTCCCCTTCAGTCTGAAGTTTTGTTTGGTTCTCCTGTGGAGTCAGTCTTGAAGAAAATGGAAGACAAAGCTAAGTCTATGCAGACTGTTAAGGATTTTTTACAGGTGCAGCCTCCTAATTTTAGCAGAAATTGGCCTACTAAGGGATGGGCTTACCCTTCTGATTTACAGGCTAGGGGCAGATCTAGACGTGGTAGGGGCCGAGCTCATGCACAGGGTTCTTTCAGGCCTAGGACGTGGAGTTCCCATGCACAGTCTACAGGTGAGGGCAGGGGCCAGTCCTTTCGTAAACAGACCCAATGACCTGCATCTTCAGCTGCCCGATCCTTCCTGTCTGGTAGCTCCTCTGGGAGGAAAGTTGGCACTTTTCAGGCAAAATTGGCTTTTAGTCACCCAGGACAAATGGGTGTTGGACATTATAAACCGGGGCTACAAGTTTTATTTCCACGCATTGCCTCCTTTCAAAGGCATGCCAGACGTTCCTCCTCAGCAAAAGGTGGAGGCTCACAAACAGATTTCTTTACTTCTATAAATGGGGGCTATCCAGCAGGTCCCTCCGTCAGAAATGGGCCTAGGATTTTATTCTCACCTGTTTCTTGTACCAAAGAAAGGAAACACTTGGAGGCCAATTCTGGATTTGTCTATTCTCAACACATACCTGGACATTCCAAAATTCAAAATGTTGACTTTGCAACAACTTCTGCCTCTGCTAGGCAAAGATCACTGGATGGTAACTCTGGATCTCAAAGAGGCTTATCTTCATATTCCTATCAGGCCCAGCTGCAGGAGATTCCTGCGTTTGGCTGGGACTTTACATTATCAGTTCTCTGCATTGCCCTTTGGCTTATCTACTGCGCCCAGGGTGTTCACGAAGGTTCTGGCTCCGGTGATAGCCTTCTTAAGGCTAAGAGGAATACAAATTTATCCTTATTTGGACGATTGCCTGATTCTTGCTCAAGACAAAGACAAGCTTCTTCACCATCTACAGTATGTTATGGCAGTGTTAAGGTGCCTAGGGTATTCTGTGAACGAAATAAAGTCCAGTCTAGTACCCTCTCAGGACATGTGCTTTCTGGGTGTGAGACTGAATACAGCCTCTCAGATGGCGTTTTTGACCCCGGACAAGCAAAGAAATCTTACCCTTTACTTCCAACAATTGTCTCTACGGTCCAGGCTGACTGCAAGGACAGTCCTTCAAGCCTTGGGGTTCATGGCATCTTGTATTCTGGTGCTTCCCAATGCCAAACTGCATATGAGGAAGCTGCAATGGTATCTCAAAAGTGTATGGACTCAACACTGCCACGATTTGGACACTGTCATTCAGGTAATACCTTGCATTCAAAAGGAATTTTTGTGGTGGGCTCAGGAATGTCACCTAAACAAGGGACTCTCTGTGACCCGACCAGAGGCAAGTCGGATCTTAACGACAGATGCCTCAGACAAGGCTTGGGGAGCACACCTCAATGGAAAATGGGTTCAAGACACGTGGCCTGCCAGACTTCAACATTTGCATATCAACATGAAGGAGATGTTAGCAGTCCAATTTGCATTGCTGGCTTTCAAGGATCTACTTCACCCAGGACAAGTGTTGATTCAAACAGACAACACAACTGTCATGTGGTACATCAACAAGCAAGGGGGAACCCATTTGTACCCTCTTTGCAGGCAAGCTATGATTTTGTGGGAGACTGCTCTCAGTTTGCACCTCACTCTTCAGGCAAGGTTTCTGCCAGGAACACAGAACTCCTTAGCGGATGTTTTGAGCAGACAGATGGTGGATCCCCACGAGTGGAAGTTGGATCCTCATGTATTTCGACAGTTGACAGTGATTTGGGGGACTCCAGACATAGATCTGTTCGCTTCCCCACTAAATTTCCAGCTGCCAACGTTTTGCACAAAGATGTTTCATCCAAAAGCTTGGAAAGTGGATGCTCTATCATTCAGTTGGAACAATCTTCACGTCTATGCCTTTCCTCCTCTGCCTCTCCTTCCCAAGGTGCTCTTGAAGGTCAGACAGGACAAGCCCTCCATGATTCTAATAGCTCCAGATTGGCCACGTCGGCACTGGTACCCTCTACTGAGGAGTTTAGTACGGGAGCCTCCTTGGCCTTTGCCATCAATTCCAAACCTTTTGTCCCAGGCAAGCAATCATTTCCTCAATGTCAGGATACAGTCCCTGCATCTGACAGCCTGGCATATTCTGTTCTAGACCCTGGAGGGTCGCAGCTTCCTCAACAAGTTTTGAATGTCATTTTGGAGGCCAGACAGCCTAGTACAAGGAAAGTTTATGCTGATAAATGGAGGAGATTTTTTCTTTGGAGCAAAGCAAAGAGCTTTGATGTTGCAGTACCTAATTTGAGTGTTTCACTTCAGTATCTTACAGAATTACTAGACAAGGGTTTGTCTTTCTCCTCTGTAAAAGTTCATGCTGCAGCCATTTCTGCTCACTATGACTGTGACCCACCTTTATTCTCTCATCCTTTGTTTAAGCAATTTCTTAGAGGGGCAAAGAACATAAGACCCCCACGTAGAGCTCCTACTCCTTCCTGGGATCTCAATTTTGTGTTGGAAAAACTCACTTTACCTCCTTTTGAACCTGCAGCTACATCTGAGTTGAAGTTTTTGTCTTGGAAGACTGCTTTTTTGTTGGCCATTACGTCTGCTAGAAGGGTATCTGAATTACAGGCTCTAATGGCAGTTGATTTTTCATAAGGACAGGGTATCCCTGCGTACTAACCCTACTTTTATGCCTAAAGTGGTTTCAAATGTGGCCTTGAACCAATCTATTCATTTGCCTACATTTTATGCTGATCCCCAAAATAAAGGGGAGAAAATTTTGCACTCTTTGGATATTCACAGGCAGTTGCGTTATTATTTGAGCAGAACTAAAGGGTTCAGACAATCTCAACAGTTGTTTGTTTCTTTTGCTTTGGGCTCTCAGGGGAAACCTGTTTCTAAACAAACTATTTCTAAGTGGATTGGCCATTGTATTGCTTTTTGTTATTCTCATCATGGTAAGGAGATTCCAGCTGGAATCAGACCTCATTCCACTAGGGCTACTGCCACTTCTACTGCTTTTTTAAGGGGTGTAGCTACTAAAGATATTTTGGAGGCAGCTACTTGGAGTTCAGTGCACACTTTTTCTAAACATTAACATCTCCCTCTTTATTCCAAATCTAGGGCTGGGTTTGCCACTGCAGTTTTACAGGGCATGTTAGCAGCTCCCAATGCTTTATGATTTTGCCAACCTCCCTTTACCTTTGCTTTGGGATTCTACCCACAGGTTATGACTGCAGCAATGTGAGATGAAGAACATAGTACAGTTTTGTACCTACCATAAATGTAGATGTTCGAAGATCCACATTGCTGCAGTCCAATTTACCCTCCCTCCTTCCCCACTGTAGTTTGGGGTGGTTGTGTGGTTTGGGTTGTAAATATTGTTTGTACATGGGTGGTTGGATGTTTTTCGGCTATGGCCTTTCTTTTTAGGGCCTTCTGACATCTGGGGCAAGAAAGACTGAGGATATGACGTCGGTCATGCGCTTTAGTACCACAGCATACTGACGTCAGATCTGAGCGACCATGACCAGCCTAATACTTTGGTATTCGGGCCGACCGAGGACAGCGGACTACCCCACAGGTTATGACTGCAGCAATTTGGATCTTCGAACATCTACATTTATGGTAGGTACAAAACTGTACTTTTTTCATTCTAATATGATCTTGTCACTCCCCTCATCAAACTTCTACTGATGCCTATCTGTGCTCAGTAACTAAAAACACAGGCTGTGCCATAAGGGGAGTAAACTTTCATATGCTTGGTTGCTACCACAGTTTTTAACTTTCCTTCATTCCCAACATTTTCTTTTATGAGCAGCAGTTGTCCTATCGTTACATTTATGTCCTCAAGTGGGCTTAGTAAGAGGCAGTACTGATGAATTTACTCCAGGCTGCTGTTGCCCTCTTGTTTAAAAAAGAGACAGAGTTGCTTAAAATGTTGTTGCACATCACTTTGTTTGCCCTATTCATTTGTCAGTATTGCTATTTTTTAATGTTTTTTTCCTTGCTGCCTGTTGGCTATAAACAGTCCTGTGAGTGAACAAAGCCCATCCTTTCCCCTTTGAATGATGGGCAAGAGGTGATTGCAGGAGTTCATCATTCAAGCAGTTATAAGTTTTATGCCTCCCCAGTAGTGGCCTAAGTCCCCACTACAAATGGCTTGTCCTTTGCCAGGGTGTTTGACTCAGTACCTCATTCAGGCATTGTAGATCAACTTAAAAAATTAGGCACAAACACATGTCATCCATTGGATAGACAGCTGGTTCACTGATAGGACACAAAACGTTCAGACGAGGGATCCACCTCCATAAATAAGCAAGTCACTAACAGAGTGCCACAGGGATTGGTGCTGGGACATCCTCTTTATGGCATCTACTACTCTGAATTCAAAGCAAATGTCAAGGGCCTCTGGCTAACCAAATTTGCAGATGACAGCAAACTAGGTGTTTTCATTATATTCCCCAAAATGACAGATACCCTTCAAGAGGGCCTGATGCAGACAACTAGTGCCAGAGTCATAAACTAAACGTCAGTGTGAACAAATGCATAATAGTACCCTTTGGAAAGACAACCACCCCTGGAATATACCACATTGATAATATACCCCTAAAAGTTGATTCAGTGGTGAGGAATATGGGGAAGCATGCTGGCAGTAACCTGACCTTTTGACCAACCACATGTCTACTGTGGTGAGAAAATCTTTCTGTGTTGCACAATGTAAAAATAATCCAGGTTCACGGAGATCATTGTCCCACTGTACTCTGCTCTCGTCAGACTAGTTGAGTACAACACACCCTGTGGCATGTACATGATCAGGCATTTGAAACAGCTTGAGAGATCACAAAAGTTCCTCTCAAAAGGAATTCAGGGAGTAAACAACAAGTCCTATTCAGACCATCTCAAAGCCCTATCCATGGAGTCAGTCTCTTACATACTACTGCATGATGATCATTGCATGTCTAGCCTACAAGGCATCCTCTGATCCAACACTAATGGAGCTGTTGTACATCCGCAAAATAAATAGATTCATAAATACCTGTTCCAAGGACCCAAACCTCATCTATGACATAAACAGGGCATGTTGGATGAACAGGTATGTGTCTCAAAGATTACCCCTTCTTTGGAACAGGCTTCCCTTCCATGTAAAGCAAAGCTCATCCCTTACCATATATAAATGTTACTTGTACCATTGAATGAGGAATTGCAATTTTACCTCTGCTTTGGCAATTATGTCCGTGTACAAGACTGTATTGTAACCATAAAATTCCTTGGGGTATTGACACGTCATCAATATTTTGGTAAATTTGGGGTAAGCTTGACTAGGCTTTCGCTCTTAGGCTGATAGCCTAGTAACCACTTATGACCCTATGCTGTGTGTGCTCAGATGTTCATCGTGTTTCACTGTTGCAGTCATTACTCTTGGGTTATCCTGCTGGCATGCAACCCGCGTTCGGCCAGAATTCCAACGTCTAGGTCCGGCATCGGTTGCTGTTGCCTCTTCCCTGACGTCAGTGCGCCAGGAGTATAAAAGATGCAGCCGACGCCATTTTCTTCAGTCTTTCTTGCCGCGCGGTGCCCAAAGCAAAAGCAGTTCGCAAGTGCCGGTCGGCCGACTCCTGAGATTTTCACAGATGAATTTCAGATCCGAAGTCTTCATTAAAGCTAAGTACCCCGTTAGGTATTGCTCAATACCTATGTCAGAAAAAGTTAACAATTGTATTTCTTGTGGGAAGGAAATACCTCATAAGGATTATCACTCTTACTGTATTCCTTGCCTAGGCCCTGATCATAACTTTGCTAGCTGTCAGTTTTGTGCTAGATTCAACAAATGCACTAAACGTCGATTTGATTTTGCTTATCATTACTTTGGCTGAAAATTCATTTACATAATGCCGTCAGAACAACCGATGACCGGAGTTTCTAAAAAAACGCAAGGAAAAAGAAAAGGACAGGCATCCGAGATCCAAAACCGGCGAGGCTTCCGTTAAGCCAGTCGCCGGTTCTCAGTGAGGCGCTTTCACAGCCCCTGACACCCGCTACCTCAGAGCCACAGGCCGCTGACGACTCCCACGTGGAGCCAGCTAGGCCTCTGGATACTCAAGGTATTGGACACTCGGAAATCTTTCCCTCAGATGGGTCCGGAGCCGCTGAGCAGGCATCGGCTTTTGAGGGTGTTTTCAGACCTACACAGTTATATGTAAAGCCTACTCCAGCTTCAAAAGCAAAAACTACAGCAGCTTTAAAGACAAAGAAACAAGTACAGCATTCTTCAGAACAGACTTCCATGCCTAAAAAACAGATGCTCAAAATGGCCGAAGACCTTATTACCTTGATCAGGGGTTCCCATCCCCCTCCTGACAAAAGGCCTGGGCAAGAGACAGACTACGACTCTTCAGATCAGGTTTCTATTTCCTCCAACTCCTCTTCTGTACAGGAATACTCTCTTCCTCCCTATGAGGATTCTGATGCTGAAGAATCCATTCCTTCAGCCTCTCCTCCTGAGGATTTTTCTTTTGGGGAAACCCTGCATACCATGAGGGAACACTTCCACTGGGAGAGCCAAGATTACTCAGAATGAAAGAAAAGGCTCAGAGATTTTCTTTTACTTCCTCAGCACGAGCCTCTTGCTATTCCCCCTGTGCTAGACATTGTAGATGATGTAGTTTCAGAGTCCGGCCTTTCTCCAGATTCCTTACCTCCAGCTCCTGTTAAGCCAGACAAATATTACAGGGTTCCTGATTCTCATAAATTTCTTTATAAATCCGTACTGCTGACCCAGAAACTATTTCTCAGAGTCCCAAGGGGGTTAAAGCCTCTACTGCTAAAAACCCTGTCCCTTCTGACAGGGACTCAAGGGCACTAGACAGATGGGGAAAAAATATTTACACTTCTGCTACTTTGGCTGTGAGAGCTTTAAATTGTCAATTTCATATGATTAAATATCAGCAATACTTAATGTCACTGTTAAAACAGAAAATGTTGACTAATTCTGATTGTACAGAAAATAAGAAAATACGTGATTTATTGCATGCAACTGAACAAGTAGGAAAGCATACATTGCAATGTGGTTTTGATTCTCTGGAGGCCTCCTGCAGGGCCGCAGTTACGGGTTCTGTCATTAGGAGGCACGCTTGGTTAAAGGAACAAAATCTGCCTGATCATGTTAAACCAAAATTATTAGATGCTCCATTACAGCATGATACTTTATTTGGTGTTAAAGCAGAGGAGGTTTTGAAGAAAATGGAGGACAAAGCAAAATCTCTGCAAACAGTAAAGGATTTCTTACAGGTGCAGCCACCAAAATTTAGCAGGAACTGGCCTACAAAGAATTGGTCCTTTCCAGTGTTGGACAGGCCACAAAGAGGCAGATACAGACATCCCAGAGGCAGATCCCAGCCCCAGGGCTCATATAGGCCTAAACAGTGGGGTGCTTCTACCTCCAAAACTGGAGAAGACAAAGCACAGCCATACAGGAAACAGTCCCAATGACTTGCCTCTGCCAGCACCAAGCACTTATCTTCCTGCAGCCCCCTTAGGGGGAAAACTAGCACTTTTCTTTCAAAAGTGACACATGATCACCCAGAACAAATGGGTATTGAATATAGTGTCCCAGGGCTACTACAGGTTCCACTTTCACACCCTGCCAAAGGCAAAAGATATGCCAAACCTGCCACACAATCAATGGGCAGAGGCACAAAAACAAGTTTCGTGCCTTATGCAAATGAAGGCCATTCAGCAAGTACCACAGCAAGAGCAGGGAAAAGGATTTTACTCGAGACTTTTCTTAGTCCCCAGAAAGGACAAAACCTGGAGACCAATACTGGACCTGTCTGTTCTAAACACATTTCTGGACGTTCCAAAATTCAAAATGTTAACTCTGCAGCAGCTTCTGCCCATGCTGGGCAAGAAGGCTTGGCTTGTAACTTTGGACTTAAGAGGCATACCTGCATATACCAATCAGACAATCTTGCAGAAGATACCTCAGATTCATAGCTGGCTCAATGCACTACCAAATCTCTGCACTGCCCTTTGGCTTATCTACTGCGCCCAGGGTCTTCACAAAATGCCTGGCACCAGTAATTGCATTTTGCAGACAAAGAATTCAAATTTATCCCTACTTGGATGACTGCCTTATAAAAGCAGAGAACAAGGACACTATTAAAGCATCTGACATTCGTAAAAAGATTATTAATTTGCCTAGGGTACACTGTAAACGAAAAGAAATCAAAACTAGTACCCTCTCGAGATAATATTCCTGGGTGCAAGCTTAAATACAACTGCCCAGATGGCTTATCTCACGCCAGACAAACAAAGACAACTAACTTCTTACTTCAAAATGTTGGCAACAAAAACCCAGTTATCTGCAAGAAAAATTCTGCAGACTTTGGGCTTCATGGCATCCTGCATACTGCTAATTCCATATGCCAGACTGCATATGAGGAAACTTCAGTGGTACCTAAAAAGTGTCTGGACTCAACATTATCAAAACCTGGAAGCATTAATTACCCTCATTCCTTGCCTGCAACAGGAGTTTCGATGGTGGGCTCATGCCTGTCACGTCAACAAGGGACAGCCTTTCACTCTACCCACAGCCAGGCAGTCAATAACAACAGATGCATCAGACTATGCCTGGGGAGCACACATGGCAGGGAAATGTATTCAGGGCACATGGCCCACAAACCAAATGCATCTACATATCAGTGAAAAAGAGATGCTAGCTGTTCAGAATGCCCTGACAGCTTTCAAGGATTTACTCCATCCAGGGCAACTACTGATAAGGACGGACAATACTACAGTCATGTGGTACATAAACAAGCAGGGAGGCGCACATTCCTACCCCCTCTGCAGACAAGCCATGGCTTTATGGAACACAGCATTGACTTATCAAGTACACCTGCAAGCACAATTCGTGCCAGGAAAGAAAAATACTCTGGCAGATGAATTAAGCAGAAACCTTATGGATCCCCACGAATGGAAACTGGATCCACTCATCTTCAACATGATAACAAAGGAATGGGGATGCCCAGACATAGATCTGTTTGCCTCCCCTCACAACTACCAACTACAACAATTCTGCACAAGGATTTATCACAAGCAAGCATGGAAAGTGGATGTTCTGTCATTCAGCTGGAAAAGTCTAACAGTATATGCCTTTCCTCCTCTACCTTTCCTCCCCAAGGTACTCCTAAAGGTCAGACAAGAGAAGCCAAAAATGATCCTGATTGCCCCAGACTGGCCACGCCAGCACTGGTATCCAATCCTAAAACACTTATCTCAAGGCCCAGCCTGGACACTGCCTCTTATTCCTCACTTACTGACCCAGCGAAACAATTAGATTCTGCACAGCCAACTCAGAACCCTAAATCTGGCAGCATGGCGGATAATGTAATCATTCAAAACACACCTCTCTCTAAAGCAGTGATGGATGTTATTTTGGAGGCCAGGAGGCCCAGTACCAGAAAATCTTATGCAGAAAAATGGAAAAGATTCTGTGCTTGGAACCAGGTACAAGGACTTGACACATCTGTACCAAATATTCCTCAGATTTTACAATACCTAACTGAGATGCTGGACAAAGGCCTATCCTTTTTATCAATTAAAATTCATGCCTCAGCCATTTCAGCTCATTACAATACTGAACCTCCTATTTTTTCCCATCCATTGATAAGACAGTACCTCAGAGGGGCCAAAAACATAAGACCTCCAAGGAGAGCCCCAATACCTGCATGTGACCTCAATTAAGTTTTTGAAAAACTCACACTGTCGCCTTTTGAGCCAACCAATGCAGCTGATATAAAGTTTTTGTCTTGGAAAACAGCTCTGCTCCTAACAATAACCTCTGCAAGATGAGTTTCAGAGTTACAGGCACTCATGGTGGTGGAACCTTTCATCATTTTCCACCCAGACAGGGTTTCTCTAAGAACGAACCCTACATTTATGCCTAAGGTAGTGTCCAGTGTGGCCCTCAACCAAACTATTCATCTGCCTACCTTTTATCCAAACCCACAGAATAAGGGTGAAAGACTTCTGCATTCCTTGGACATGCACAGACAACTACGCTTCTACTTGGACAGAACTAAAGCTTTCAGAAAAACTGAGCAACTTTTAGTGGCATATGCTGCAGGATCTCAAGGAAAGCCTATCTCAAAACAGACTATTTCAAAATGGATAGGCCACTGCATTCGTTTCTGCTACTCACCACATGGCAAATCAGTGCCCAAGGCCATTAGACCTCATTCTACCAGGGCAGCAGCCACTTCAGCAGCCTTTCTCAGAGGAGTACCAACCAAAGACATTTTAGAGGCTGCAACTTGGAGTTCAGTGCACACTTTTACAAAGCACTACCATTTACCTCTCTACTCTAAATCCAGAGCAGGTTCGCCACTGCAGTTTTGCAAGGCCTTATAGCCTCTCCTAATCCTCTTTAGGCCCAGCCACCCAGCCTTAGCTTTGGGATTCTACCCAAGAGTAATGACTGCAACAGTGAAACACGATGAACATAGTACAGTTGTGTACCTACTATAAATGTAGATGGTTGAGTGTATTTACTGTTGCAGTCCAGGTTACCCACCCTCCATCCCCCTTTTCCTTTCTGGGACTTACCTATACTTCTCTATCTTATACAACCTATGTGGTGTATTTGCTTGTAGATGAAGGAAATGTTTATTTTACTGCATGCATAATTATTGCCATAATCTGTTTAGCCTATTTTGGGGGCACCTGACATCTGGGGCAAGAAAAACTGAAGAAAATGGCATCGGCTGCATCTTTTATACCCCTGGCGCATTGATGTCAGGGAAGAGGCGACAGCAACAGACGCCGGACCTAGACTTTGGAATTCTGGCCGACCGCGAGTTGCCTGCCAGCAGGATAACCCAAGAGTAATGACTGCAACAGTGAATACACTCGAACATCTACATTTATGGTAGGTACACAACTGTACTTTGTACGAGGCTTGTTGCTCATGTCATCATGCATGCTGCTGCTAATGCCAGACCCCCCCAAAGAAAGCAATGGCATATTTTTGCTTGACAAAGCCGAGCTTATGTCCCCCTGCCATGTGCTGCATACTGTACTTCTGCTTCACCACAGAAGTCTACCATATAACAGACCAGGCCACTACTCTATCTCAGGATGGGAGAACCAGCATTGGCCCCTACATAGATTCGTGAAGGTTACCACTTACCCTCAGAGGTCAGCTGCTACAGAGCCTCACCCACTAATTGAACTGGGTCAGCTGAGATTTTAGTCAGGGATTCATCCATCTTTTCTTCAAAGCAGATTACCAATGTGTGTTTATCACCTCTGTCATCCTTATGAGCTGTAGGCTTGCTTCATCGTAAGTGAGAATGGCTGCTTGGCATGGAAGTCTTCTCATTTGACCGAATGTCCCATGTAGGTTGAAGTGCACTGAAATATATCAGTTTTTAGAAAGTATAAAGTTAATTTAACTTAAACAAGAGAATCTGTGCACAGACTAAAACAAGGATTAAAAGTGGATGACCCTGCAAAGATGTCTAGTTTCTGCATTTTTTTGTCAGGTTAACATTTACCAAGACAAAATGGAGTCGATCTATACAATGTTTATTGAATTGTGTATTGCCTGTCTTTTTTTCAGAGAGCAGAGGTAGATGGCCACCCTCACAAAGTAGTTCTCTTGATGGAGGTCTGTGATATTTAGAGCAGCAAATCTTTTCCTTGCAGGACTGGCGGCCCTTAGCTGTAAACTAACAACAATCTTTAACCCTTCCGATCTAACACTGTGGTTTTGATGAGTCATCATTTCGGGCACAGCTAAGCACACTTTACAAGACTGTTGAATGATCATATGTATTTATAAGAAAGAGAAAAGTGAGGACACATGCCTGGTGCTCCTTAACAGATCCCTAACTATTATTGCAAATGACAAGCCAGTAAAATCTTAAGAAGTCTGTACACTTAGTACTTTTCGTTTTACTTTGAAAATGTAATCAAATTAGATTTGTGTTGTGAAACTTTTTTTTTCCTTGAATTCTTGCAGATGACTCATTCAAATGTGAATTTTCTGGTTTTGATTTTGTAGAATACCTATCCTGTGCCAGTTTATTTGCTCAGTGAGACCATAGTTTCTTTATTAATTAGAGGAGCCCTGGATTAAATTTAATTTTCTTTAGCCACTGTACAGTTTTGTATAACCTAGAAGTTAAAGGGACATTGTTAGACTGTATATTCATATAACTTTAGCATATACATAGGGTTGTTCACATTAATTCTCCCTTTTTGAGTATGACTCATCACTGGCTGAATAAATTTGACAAGGGAATGGGTGCATACAGGAAGAAACGTCAGCAAACCACTTTCAGTGTGAGCATTTTGCTTGCGTGTTCTGTGACTAATCCATTATTCTGTCAGTTCGTCCACAGTAAAAATGGCACTTTTGTGTTGCAATGATTTTTATGCCAAAGATTTGGAGCTGCCCTTTAGATTTCCTATACTGATAATAATAAAAAAAAAAAACATTTAATCAGCAGTCTTCATCATTCTGTATCTTGCTGCTGCATCCCATACCCTGCTATGGATTGGGATGCAGTGTTGCATGTTTTGTTTGTTTTTTTAACTTGTCCTGCAGGACAGCAGCTTCCTCTCCTGCATTGCAGGGAGTTGTAGTAGGATAACATCCATACAACTGTTCCTCCTTGTTTTAACTGCTAGTAGGGATGCACTCTGTGTGAAACCTTTCATACTAGCAGGGCCATTGCTGATTTTTTTTCCCCTAAATATTGCATTAAAATGTGATGACATTTATTTTGTCTGTATTTACTCCAAAGCAGTCCTTTCCATTTGGGTAACAAGTCCTGTTTGCTTACCTATTTTATCTGCTGTAACATATTTCTTAACATTATTGAATTTTCAAAAAATGAGAGAGGTATCTGTTAAACTAGATCCATTGAGGCTTATAATTGTTTTGTGTTGCTGTTCTGTTTGTGTGTTGTACTTTTCTCCAGGTATATAAATTAAGATTGCTTGATACTTTAATGTTGACTATTTCTGTCTTTTACCTCAATGCCAATATTGCTGGGTGTTTTTTTTTTTTTTTTAAACCAAGGACTGCCTGTGTGTATAAATGGCAAATGTGTATTTCAATTTTTTGGTACAATTTATTATAGCATCCACTGCTTGTGTTTTTGATATGTGTGTGTTTGTGTGTGTGTATTTTGGAAGATGGTGGTTGGAACAGTATGTATTGTTTTTTGTTCAAGTTTAATATGAAACAGCATGCCAGTGGTTTGTGCAGACCCAGCCATGCACCCATAATCAGTAGTAACTTTTTTGTTTGTGTCTAGAAGTGGACACTGTTCAGTAAAACTACTTTTAGGTGCAAAGTGTGGGAAATAAATGAGATGATTAGATGGTCTCTCCCCAGGAAAAAGAGGGGGCTAATAAATGCTACAGGTACACTAGAAAGCTGTCAGTTATGTAGGTCCATGCTTTGTGGTGCAGTACATATTACATACATCTCAGACTAATACATGTATTCTTTTTACCGTACGTGTTTCTTGGGCAATGCAGTGGTTCATTTGTTAAAGGCTCTTCCCTTCAGTGCAATGATATGAGGCTGTCATTATATAGTCTCCTTATTTTTTTCTAGATGTTGACGGTTTTCTACCATTTCCTACAAACATGGTGGTTAGTTGACCACATTGTCTTAACACGTACATCACATTTTCTCATACACTTGTGGTCTACGTCATGGCCATCTAACTTACCTGATTAGTACATATGCACGTTAACAAACAATACAGTTATGTGCTTGTACAGAAATTTAGATAAGTATGATGAAGGGTACTGAATAAAATGTTTATCTGCTTTAAGTTCTACATCTGGATTAATTGTGCTACATTTCTGACAGGGTCATAACTCATAATACTTACATCCCATCTATAGGATCATAGGAGGCTAATGGCCTCAGGGCCCTTCCAAGCCTAGCCAAGTTCAACCTGATTTCACAAGGTTGTCTGGTTTAAGCAGACAATAAAATCAGCACCTATTGCACCTGTCCAAGAGGGACACAGGTGGAAACCCCCGGGGTGAATTTCCAGTTACCTATCCAATTATTCAAATTGTGCTTTGATAGGGGGCTTTGTTTAACTTGAATAGGAAGCTTGTTCCAAAGATGGGGCAACCTCTGCGAGACAAATCCATCTCTCCGGCAAGTTCTTTTGATTACTGGCTTAATGTCCTTTGAGCGAGTGACCGGTGTGCCATTTGACTTGCAAATGTGCATTTCCATTAAAACTGGGTCAGAGATTGCTCTATAGGCAAGGCACAGGTTGCCTCTGAACAGTCTGTACAACACAGAGTAAGGTGACTATGATTTCAGTCTGTCCACATAAGACAGATCTTGAAGACTCTGAATTTTCTTTGTAAGGAACCTTTGTGGTTTCCCCAGTTGCTGCAGGTTCTTGGAAAGGAACATACCAAAGGGGCCTGATGAGGGAAGAGTACAGGGTGGTTATAACCTCTTTTTTTTAGAGGCAATGCCTTTACTTATGAGATGAGCAATATAAAATGCCCTTCTTACCACTGCAGAGACATGGTGATCGAAGTTAAGGTTGCTGTCTACCTGTGTGCCTAGATCTCTCAGCACTGATTGTGTTTTTAGGGTATTGCTATTGATGTGGTAGTTTGTAGGAAATCACCCTTGCCGAAGGGGATGATGATGCATTTTTTTGTTTAAGACCATGACTTTGACACCAATCATTAGTCTGCATAAGATCTTCTTGCAAGATGTTGACATCTCTAGGGTTTTTCAGTGATAGCTTCCAGTTTGCAGTCATCAGCAATAGTCCTTTAGTTTTAGCCTCTACTTCAGAGAAGTAGATTCCAAACAGTAGGGGTCCCAGAACTAATCCTTGTGGAACACCACTGGTTGCAGGTCTGCTGGAGGAGGTGGAGTTGCCTCTCTTGACTGTATGAGTTCTGTCAGTGAGCCAGTTTTGTAACCCACCTGACAATGCATGGGTTGATACCCAGATGAGTGAGTTTATCAATGGTGCCTGAGTGAGATTGTGTCAAAGGCCTTGGCTAAGTCTAGGTAGGTCGTATGCACAAATTTGCCCTCGTGTAGGGCTGTGGTGACTGTCTCTAAGAAGTCCACCAAGTTTAACAGATATGGTGTTATCATACAGGTCATGAAGCCCAAAGTTTCATTACATAATTGTGTATTTGTTTACAAGTTTAATGACAGATGTGAAGTTGTTCAATCTCGCCGTTCATTCTTTACTGATAGGTTCGGAGCCGATCCCTCGGCTCCGATAATGGTCAATTGCAAAGCTCAAGGTCTTCAAATAGCTTGAGGCCAAGTCCCTATCCCATGATGCACCTGGAATTACCCCAGATGTAGTTTGCTGCTGCAATAGATCGGAGGTTCTGATTTAGCTCGGGCCAGTTAAGCTGTTTTTTCATTACTTATTGAAACTTTTTTGCTAGTTACATAGTTAGAATAGTGTAGGATAGTTGATAAAGCTCTTATAGCTTTTCAGTGTGTTTTCCCTTCCCATTTAGTGTGCTTTAACAAATTTCTAGTTGGCCTCTTTTAGGCCTAGTTTAATAGTTGTTTCTCAAATTACAGTGTGTTATTCAGTGACCTTTTGACACAATTTCTACTGTTTTCTTAGATAGTTATAGTCATTTACTGTGTGGTCTGTCTAGCCTTCTGAATTTTTATAGATAAGGCTTAGTACTTTATTACTGTTGAAGTTGTAGTTTACAGTAAACCTTAGATAATTTAGATAAGGTTGTTGTTTCTTAGCAGCTATCTCCATCTTTTTTGCATAGTCTGCTTGGAATTTCTTATTGTGTGATATCACATTTATACTTGCATTATTGTGTGTGTGTGTGATTTAGCCTGATTTTATTTAAGGCTTGTGTGAAGATTTACTATTGTGTAATTTAGCCTGCATTTATTTTAGGCTTGTGTTAATAATTACTGTTGTAGTTTTTTGTGGTGACAGTAATTTTCCTGACATTACTATGGCTGACCAAGATAAGCACCCTAAGTCTGGCTTCAAAAATTGCCCAAAGTGTGCGCAAAAGATGTCTGTTAGACAGCCACGTTAATTGTGTTTACTGTCTAGGGTCTCTGCATTTGCAAGACAATTGTTCTATTTGCCATTCCTTCTCCTCAAGGGTCCTGCAGGAAAGGAAGAGGAAAGTCATTAATAGAGGGTTGTTGAAGCCTTCGTTTCAGGAAGCTTTGAGTGACCAAGATGGATCCAGCAAGTCCTCAGTCTTCCAAGACATCAGACTTGAAGAAATCGAAAAAGTCATCGACTTCGGCTCCACTGCCATTGGAGGTGACAGTCTTTACCTTTCAGAGCCAGTCCCCAGTCTTGAAACTGGTGTCCAAAGCGCCCGAGTCCACTTCTCCAGTCGGTACCACCTTTGGTATGCTACTCTTGATCATCTGTCAGCCTGTCTGATCTGGATGTGGATCGTGTGGTGCAGAGGCTGTTATTGGCACTAGTCTTAGCAAAAATGTTATCGGCTTCCACCCAAATGGCTTCGGAGCCGAAGACCCTTGTGCCGACTCTAGCTATTCCTCCTCTGAGCCATGCTGGTCCTTCGGAGCCAGACCTGATGTTAGTGGAACCCTCGGAGCCAACGCCTGCTCCATTGTCTTCAGCTCCGTGCACTCTGACATCCTCGGTGCCGATTGAGGACTCTAGGAGCCGACACTCTCTGGTCGGGTCCGGGGAGGACTGTCGGACCGACTTGTTGGTTCTGACTTTGCCTCTCAGGGCCTCAGCTCCTACCTTGTGCTCAGAGCCCACTGTCCCGGTGCCGGGGGTGTCAACGTTTTCTTTGGATCCATCAGCTCCCGTGCATTGGAGCAGAGCTGCTTTCGATGCCATAAGGAGAGTCATGTGTCTTAGGACATCCTCGACCTCAGGTCTGCCTTCCTCCTCCCCTAAAGTGCCTGTTTCTGCCTCTCACGTCCTGACAAAGAGCAGAGACCCAGAGCCTCAGGAAGCCCTATTGGGTGACCCCTGCTCTTCTGAGACCTCACCAGAAGCTCCCACTGATGAGGTTCCCAGGAAGAGATTGTGTAAGAGGAAACAGCTAAATGCCCTACAGGAGTTTTTAACATCAGATACTGACTTAGATGAGTCAGAAGAGTCCCCATGGTCCCCCTCTGAGGATATATCATTTGCTGAGATACTTGAGATCCTTAGACAGAGGGGTGACTGGCAGTCCAAAAGCCCTACTGAGGATGAGCCAGTTCTTCTGAAGGCTTTCAGGTTTCAGCCCTCCACCTCCTGGGTGTCTCCGCCGTCCGATGAGCTGATGCAGCTGGTCTAATAAGGGGTGTGGGAGTCTCTGGATACTATGGAGTCTGTCCCTAAGAGGCCTAATAAATTCATTTCTGCCCCCCTTGACAAAACATTTTTAACAAAAGGGGTTCCGGTTGATGCCATGGTGGTGGCGGCAGCCACCAAAAAGGAAATGTTTGAGACTTTGTTGTCTATCCATCCTCCTAACAGAGACTCCAGGATTATGGATAGATATGGCAAGCGCATGTTTAGTTCAGCGACCTTTGCTCAACTATTTAACCCATTTTACTAGGTTGCAAAGAGATCTCCTTAAGGAGTTAGGAGATGCTCTTCAGGGTACAGTAGCTGCAGGAGCTTCCGATAAAGTTGCTGCCCAGCTTGCTACTCTCAATTCTATTGTCAACTCATCCATCTGCCTCATCTCTTATGCAGCTGATGGAAGGAGTAGGGCAGCGGGTACAGGAGTTGCTCTTAGGAGACATTCCTGGATGTGCTTGTGTTCCTTCGCAGAGCCCTTCAGGTTATCCTTTGTGAAGACTCCCTTTGCTGGCTTGTTCCTTTTCGGGCCTAAAGTGAAAGAAACCTTAACCAGGTGTGAACAGGATGGAAAGACTCTGCCTACCCAGCCCTACCCTAAAGGTCAAAGGGGAGGGGAAAATGTGATTCTGAAAACACCAAGGAGCCTTTCAGGACACGTGGTGAACCGTCCTCCAGGGGCAGAGGAGGTGGCAATAATGGAAGACACCGCCCTCGTGGCAGAGGGGATCTGCAACACCAGGGCGACAGAGATCACTTCTCTGGGAAGTCCTACCAGCGCTACTGAGAGGAGGCCCAACTGTCCTGCTCTGGAGGCAGTCAGGAGTTGCTCATCTTTGTACCCACATGCCTGGCTCAAAATAACAAAAGACAGCTGGGTACAAAGTATAATTTCCAGAGGATACTTCATTCCATTCGCCACACCCCCTCCAATCATAAGAAAAATCCCGTATGTTCCACCAGGCAACAATAGAGGTCCAAATGTTGCAAAAAAAAAGTCATCCAACCAGTGCCAGCAGACCAGGCAGGATCCGAAACTTACTCAAGATTCTTTTTGGTTCCAAAGAAGACGGGGGACTGGAGACCCGTATTGGACCTCTGCAGACTGAACCAATATGTAAAGAAAGAGAAGTTTCAGATCGTCACACTTCAGTCTATACTTCCCTTCTTAGGGAAAGACATTTGGATGTGCTCGATAGATCTCAAGAATGCATACTACCACATAAAAATGACTAGACCATCGAGGGATCACCTGCGTTTCTGGCTGGGAGCCAATCATTACCAGTTTCGAGCCCTGCCCTTTGATCTCACTACAGTCCCCAGAGTGTTCACCAAATGCATGGCAGTGGGTCACGGCTCACCTGAGGTGTCTAGGATTCCAGGTGTTTCCGTACTTAGATGATTGGCTCCTTACCGCCACCACCAGGCATCAACTCATTCAGGCCAAGGAGTCCACTCTGTCACTCTGCAGTCATCTGGGCATTATAGTCAACTCAGAAAAATCTGCCTTGTCACCATCGCCGCATATCGTTTTTATCGGGGCAGAGTTGGACACCACCACACTAAGGCTTCCAATAGAGAGAGACTTTCTTTTTCATCAACATTTCAGCATTCTGATATCAAAAGACAGAGCACTAGCATCAGAAGTTCTCAAATTATTAGGTATGATGGCAGCAGCAATTCTAGCCATACCACTAGCTCGTATGCACATGCGGATACTGCAATAGCTGTTCACTCAATGGTCTTACCAAGAGCTCCCCATGACTCGCACTATAATGATCACAAATTCTTGCAAAAAAGGACCTTCATGGTGGTTGACCTCACTTCATGTCACGATAGGACACCCATTTGTGCTATCCCCTCCAGCGGCCACAGTGACCACGGATGCTTTCCTGATAGGGTGGGGGTGGGCATTTTCAGAGAAAGACTGCCCAAGGCACATGGACCGATCAAGAGACACATCTGCATATCAATGTCCTGGAGATGAGAGCAGTACTTTTAGCATTGCAGTACTTTCAGGACTCTCTTCCTCTGGGTACGATTGCGATTCAGACAGACAACATGTTGGTGGTCTGGTATTTGAACAAACAAGGAGGAACCAGGTCTTACCCCCTTTGTTGCAAGGCTCTCAGAGTTTGGCAGTGAGCTGTTTCCACCCAGTGCTTTCTGATGGCAACACACTTCCCGGGGAAATCCAGTGTGATAGCAGACAAACTGAGCAGGGCAATCTTGTTGCCCCACGAGTGCTCCCTCAAGAAAGCAGTAGTGGACAGGATGTTCCACAAGTGGGGCCAGTCTTGCTGCGACCTTTTTTCCAGTCACATGAGCATGAAATGCAGAAGCTACTTTGCCCCGATTCCCCCTCTGGGAGAAGCCCCAAGGAATGCACTCGTACACGATTCGCCTCCAGGTCTCCTCTGTGCATTTCCCCAATCCCGTTGATACCCAAGGTTCTACAGAAAGCAAATACCCTGGGAAGGACCATCATTCTAATAGCCCCTCATTGGCCTCGTCAGATTTGGTTCCCCTTCCTTTGACTTCATCTTTTGGAAGATCCTTCGATTCTGGACCCAGTTCCAGACCTTCTGACACACCCGTTGAGGAATCTTCATCCCTCTCTGCAGTCCCTGAAGCTGACAGCTTGGCTGCTCCAGTTCCCATCATAGCCAGGTTCCATAACCTCTCCAATGAGACAAAACAGATCCTTTTGTCTTCTCATAAATCTTCTACTGGGAAGCTATATCTTAGCAAATGGAAATAATTTTCTATATGGGCCTCTAAAAATAATATTGATCCTTACCAAGCCCCTATGGCTTCCATCTTAGAGTTCTTGACTATGATTTTTAGCAAAGGAGCTGCAGCAGCAACAGTTTGGGTTAAATTGGCTGCCATTTCAAATTTTCATGTTGGATTTGAAGGATTGAATATCATGTCTCACAAGTTATTCAAAGCCTTTCTCAAAGGAACTTTTCATATTAGACCACCTGTGAAATCTTCCTATTCTCCATGGAATCTAAATGTTATGCTTTCTCGCATAATTCTTCCACCATTTGAACCAGCTTCATCTTGTGATCTCATATTTTTGTCTTGGAAGACCATCTCTCTGGTAGCTATTACTTCTGCCCGGAGAGTGTCAGAACTTCAGGCTTTATCCATCAAGCCTCCCTATTTGATATTCCATGCTGACAGAGTATCACTTAGAACAAATCCCTCATTCTTGCCCAAAGTTTGCACTGAAACCAATCTCAACCAAGTTATTGATTTGCCAGTCTTCTTCCCCAACCATTCTGACAGTTTAGAGTATATGTTGCACAAACATGATGTTCAAGACAGCTGAGATTTTATTTGGATAAAACAAAAGATTTCAGAAAATCAGACCAGCTTTTTGTTTCATTTTCAGACTCCAGGAAGGGGAGACCAGTGGCTAAAACAACTCTGTCTAAATGGTTATCTGATTGTATCACCTTTGCCTATTCAACTGCCGGTATGCCTTTGCAATGTAAGATTGAAGCTTACTCAACTAGAGCAGTTTCTACATCATCTGCCTTTTCTGCCAGACTTCCCATTGATAACATTTGTACAGCAGCCACTTGGTCAAAACCTCATACCTTTATCACTCATTACAAAGTTGACAGGGCCTCCTTTGGATCCATGGTCCTGAGAAATATACTCCCGTGAGCCACCCGAGATTGGTGGTGCTTGGGACACTACCCATCAGTAAAGAATGAACGGTGAGATTGAACAACTTCACATAAAGAAGTTTTGTACTTACCATAACATTCCATGTGAGTTGTTCATCTTGCCTTCATTCTTGCGTCCCTCCCTCCTACCCCCTCCTGAGCTGTTAGATGATTGAGATGCTGGATCCATCCTGGTTACTCAATCCTTCTATACTTTTCTCTTGGGAGTGAAAGAATGACATATGGTATTGTTATAAGCAGCAAACAAGATCTGAGGTAATTCCAGGTGCATCATATGATAGGGACTTGGCCTCAAGCTATTTGAAGACCTCGAGCTTTGCAATAGGCCGTATCGGAGCAGATCCCCATCAGTAAAGAATGAATGCAAGATGAACAGCACACATGGAATGTTATGGTAAGTACATAACTTCTTTTTTGTAAAGTTACTTTGGAAATTTCTTTTTTTTTTCTTTATAATTTGCCTTTCTCTGGTCTGTTCTTATACTTCATGATTTTGAAAAGACCTTTAATAAACATCAGTTTTGGATCAGAAATCATTGTCTAAGATATCTCCCAAGTATGTAACAAAGTCTACAAGATTTAGGATCTTGCCTGGAAGTGTTTGCATAGATATTTTTTATACCCCAAGTAGACTCCAAAGAATTTTTCCTCAGGTGGATAGCAAATGTTGGAGGTGTGATGGGCAAGAAAGAGGTGGTTGGTAACATATTTTTGGGAGTGTAATGAGCTGGAGGAATTTTGGGATTCCTTGCAGACCACTCTGTTGGCAATGCTGGGCGAGTAGATTGGATTGACTAGGAAGATTTTTTTTTTTAGTTATTTTACAGAATTGGAATTGCCTAGACATACTAAAGCTTTGCTGAATCTAACTATGGTGGCTACCAAAAAAGCAATTACTAGAAAATGAAAATCAAAGTCTAGACCAGCTGTACTAGAAGTAGAGAATATAGTAACAGAGATAAAACAACTGGAATTGGGATCTTTAGAAAAGGGAGGGAGCAAACTACATGGGAACAAATGGGAATTGTGGGAACAGTATATGGAGAGCAAGAACGAGGTTTAAGAGGCAGGATTTGAATGAACCATATAATGCTTAACTGACAATTACTGGATAGATTTTAAGTGGTGTGTATAGTGTTTGCAACTACAGTTGTTTCAGTGGTGTCTTTGATGTATACTGTTTGCAGCTAAAGTAGCGTCATGTTGTTTATCATTCATTTATATAAATGTGAGATTGCCTGTGTCATATGTGAAAATTTAATAAAGATGTTTGTTGGCAAAAAAAAAAAAAAAGAAATCATTGTCTAAAGTGAATTCGTATAAAACGTAAGCTGTATGGTGACTCGTGGATGGCTATTGTGGCATCCCCTGTAGAGGATTAGTTGACTTTTTATTGTTGTGATTTGTGTTAATAAAATTGTACCATAGATCTGATAAAGTGCCAAAGAGTAGATGGGAAAACTCTCAACTTTTTGCAACAATAAAGTTTTTATTTATATCTTCTCAGGTCTGCTCCTTCTAGGCAATTTTTGTTGGTTAATTGAAAGTACAACTTACAGTCAGAATAAAATTGTAGGTAATTATTTTCATTCAATGATACTGTTTGCTAGTGCTAATTATGTAAGAAACTGGCAGTTAATTCACTTTACGTTTACTAGCTGACAGTATTGTTTTATTTTATTTAACATTTGTTGACTGGCAAGTTCTGACTAGGACAGGGCCTATTTTCAGTGGAAGCCCAGGGAGAAACTTTCCAGACACTGTCTTTGGAATGTGGGAGGAAACCTACACGAACGCAGGGAGAACATGGAGACTCTGCACAGAAGGCACTCCAGCCGAGAATCGAACTGGAGAACCTCTTGCTGTGAGGCACTGCACCACTGCAATGTCCTGTAATGTAGGAAATGTCAGCTAAGTGTAAAACTTGTGCTTTATTTTGTAAATGAACAGTTGTAAAAAATGTTTTGTCTCAAGTCAAATAGAAAAGAAAAGTATAAAATGCACCAGCATTGTAATCACACTCTGTAAAATTATTAGTAGAGTGGGAGACAGATTCCCCATAAAGGCCATCACGAGCAGTGTTTGTTTTGTTTAGGGTCTTATCACGACCATACATGCTGAAATTTTTGTCAGGCCTTTGTGCCAAAGACCTTACCCAGTCATCTTTCATCCTCACTATTTATGTAGAAAACCAGCGTCTCAAACGTTTAGCAAAAGATGCTACAGAAAGTACTTCCCAGCCTGAGGATCAGACGTATTTGAAGAAGGCCAGAAAAGTTAAGTTGGATTCTTCGGCTGCGCCTCCTACATTGGGCGTGTCTCTCGACCCGGTTCTTGGGTGATCGTTTGAGGCCAGCATGGATCCAGCTGCTGGCATGTCCTCGGAGGCCTTGTAGACATCCATTTCAGATGTACCGGAGGAACCACGGCTTTTTATCACGGAAGGGCCTAGGGAATGAGGGAGAAAGTCTCCATTACAATTATTGAGTGTAGGCCAACGTCGCAGCCTTCAGTGTTTCATAAGGCGGACTTCCCCTTAAAAAAATAAGCAAAAGACGAAATGTGTTTGTTCTGCTTTCAAGGACCCTTAAAGTGAATGGCAAAATTTTACACAGAGCTTATTTAAAATGGCTTTGAAGCCTCCTTGGGGGGTTCTCTGTTCTGGTTCCTCCTTGGTCATCTTCTTCTCTCAAGAGATCTAGGGATCAGGATTCTTCTGAAGAAGAGGAGGATTCAGATAAGCAGTCCTTGGCCTATTCTACCCAGATTCTTTCCCCTCTAGAGTATAGTTCTGAGGAAGAGGAGTCTACAAGTCTTGAATTTCCTTTTGAATAGATTTCTTTTGGGGATACCATTACTAGGAAGATGGAGTTCTTTAAATGGGATTGTTCCTAGGTGTCTGAAGTGCAGAGAAGGTATTATGGACTCCTTCAAATGGAGTGTTGAAGACCCTCTGCTGTTCCTCCTATTTTGGCTGCTTTACTAGATGTTTTCTTTTGCTTCTCAGGCTCCAGATTCTCAGCTCCCTGCTCATTAAAAACTACATTGGTTTAATAAAGTGCCTGATGATTGTCATTTCCTTTATAAGTGTCCATCTGCTGACCCTTTGGTGGTCTCTGGTATCTGATAAACCTTCCAAATTACTTCCCTCCACTAAGCTTCTAACTTCTGATAAGGACAGCAGGACTACTGAAAGAGTGGGTAAGAAAGTTTATACTTCAGCCCACCCTAGCCTTTCAGGCTGTTAGTTATCAGACTCATATTACCAGATAAGTTTTAGCTGTCCTTTCTCAGGCTTGTCATGTTATTTCTGACGTTCCTGATTCTGAGGGATAGACCTCTACCTTGTCTCTTTTAGGGGCTTCTTCTCAAGTAGCTTACCATTCCATTAAGTGTAGATATGATGCAGCAGATGCTTTTTCTAGGGCTGCTGCTTCAGAATCAGTTTTGAGGAGATATTCCTGGCAATGGCTTCAACCTCTGCCTGATGATATTAAGGCTAAGTTGATAGATGCTCCTGTTGACAACAAATATTTGTTTGATGCTGTTGCTGCATTTGTTCAAGTCTCTGCAGTAGAAAGGCAAGGAGTTACAGGATTTGAAACACATTTTTATTTCACCATTGCTTAAGTTCCAAAGGAACTATCCTACTAAGCCAGATTTTGTTTGAAGGCAATCTTGTCCTCCTCCTAAAGGTAAAAAAAGGTGGTAGGAGGGCTCTTCCAGCTAAATCTCCTCAGACTGCTCTTGCTCAGAAGCCACCCTTTCCTGGTAAACTAGGTGCTGTCTGACTACCAGATTGTTCCCAGCCACATTCCTCTTTCTCTTTCTCTGTCTCATCCTGTTTGATTAAGCATAACCTAAGATTCTTGGGTTCTTTCCATCATTCGACAGGGTATTTCATGATTTGGAAATCTGATCCCCTTCATGGGTATTCCTCAGCCACATCAAAAAGAGTTGTGCTTCTTTCCAGAGGTCCTTCAGGATCTTTCGACGCAGGGAACTATTCAAAAGGTTCTAGTTGCTCAAAGGGGAAGGGGTTTTATTCAAGAATGTTTTTCGTCTCCAGGAAAGAGGGTACTTGGCGACGAATTCTGGATCTTTCTCACCTAAATACTTTTTTTGAAGGTTCCTTCCTTTCAAATGTTATCCCTTCATACTTTATTCCCTGTGCTGCTTCCTCAGGCTTTTCTGGTTTCTGTGGAATTAAAGGATGCTTACCTCCATATCCCTGTTCATCCCCTTTTCAAGAAGTTTTTACATTTCTCTGTTGCTTCATGACATTTTCAGTTCTTTGCTTTGCCCTTTGGCCTCTCTACTGCCCCAAGAGTATTTATCAAATGCTTAGCTCCTGTGATTGCTTTTTGCAGGATTCAGGGGATCCAAGCATTTCCTTAGACAATCTCCTGCTTCAGGCATCCTTCCAGAGATCCTGTTGCAAAATCTTCATTGTGACATTTTCCTTCTGCAAAGCCTGGGATTCACAGTAAACTTCAAAATGCCCTTTCTGACTCCTTCTCAAGAACATGTTTTTCTGGGGTGCAGGATTTAGACTGGGCATATGCTGGAATCTCTGCCTCCTCCCAAGGTCTTGACTCTCATTTCCTCCTTTCAAAATCTTCTTCTTCTGACCTCTGTCATAGCCACGGAGTTTTTGAAAGATCTAAGATTTATGGCATCCACCATCCCTATGCTCCCTTAAGAAAGACTTCACATGAGAAATTTTCAGTGGCTCCTGAAATCAAGTTTGGCTTAAAAATGTGCATCTTCTAGACTTTGCAATTCCACTTCTTCCCTGTCTAACGAAGGAGCTTCACTGGTGGATTCAGTAGTTGGCTCTAAACCTACGGCTCCCCTTTCCTCCCCACTTCCATCTCAGGAACTGTTCACAGACGCCTCAGATGTGGGATGGGTAGCAGTTTTTGGCTCCGTAAACATGCAGGGGGGTCTGGTCTCCTTTCCAGCAGAAGGAGCACACCAATGTCAATGAGATGAGAGCTCTTCTGCTGGCTCTTCACTCTTTTCCTCCTGTTTTCTCCCCGGGACCTTTCAAGGTGTTTACAGACAACACCACAGTGATGTGGTATGTAAATAAATGGGAGAACAAGCGTTTATTTTCTTTGCTGGTTAGCACTATTGGTATGGGAACTTGCTGTCCAATATCAAGTGACTCTTCAGGCAGTTTACATTCCCTCAGATCAAAACATTGTGGCAGACACACTGAGCAGGATCTTACCTCAGTCCCACAAATGGATGCTTCACAGGAATGTGTTTCTGGATATTGGCCACCGGTGGGGTACTGCTCAAATACATCTGTTTGCCTTCCCTCTAAATAAGTTCCTCTGTTTTGGGTCCCAGGTCCTCTGGTGTGGAAGGTGGGCACCCTCTCTTTTTCTTGGAAGGGAATGTTTCTTTATGCTTTCCCTCCCCTTCCCCTCATTCCAAAAGTCCTGTTCAAAATTCAGTAGAACTTTTTCATAAGGGCAGGGTGTCCTTGCATACTAATTATTTTATGGACGCTCCCCAAATCTTGTTGTTGACTCCCTTTTGGCCAAGACAGCATTGGTTCTATCTTCTTCTGCATTTAGCCAATGGCAATTACCACAATTTACCTCACAGGGTGGATCTTCTCACACAAGACAAGGAATCTCTTATTCACCCCCACTTATACACACTTCAGCTGACTCTGTGGGTGATAGTATTTTGATTCCATATAGTCACCTTTTTTCTGAGGACATGCTCAAGGTCCTGCAGGTGGCCAGGAAACCCAATATTAGGAAGGAACGGGTTTTCTGTTTGGTGTCTTTCATGTAACCTGTATCCATGTTCTGTGGATGTTCCTTTGGTTCTCTCTTATCTGTGTGAATTGCTCAATGCTGGGTTGGCTTATTCTTCTGTTAAGGCCCACTTATCAACTATTTCTGCTTGTCTGCCTTTATCTCCTCCTTTGGCTTCTAGGTTTGAAGCTAAACAATTCCTTAAAAGCATCCTTCATATTAGGCCTCCCAGGAAGCCTGTTCCTCCTCCCTGGAATCTTAAAAACTCATTCCCTCCAGTACAGCTCTTTTGAGTGTGTACCTTTGACTCCCAGAGGGTATGGCTTGAGACTTTAAAAAACAAATGAAGTTATCCCCGTACAGTTCTAACAAATACTCATTGACAGAGGTCAGATGTCAATACAGTTGTTTGCCATCATGTATGTGTCAAGATAAAATATTCTGAAACCTTGTATGTAGCATGGTTTTCATATTATTAATGCAGAAATGGCCAAGCAATATTTGACACCTAGAAGTGCAGAAGAAGTTAACTGCAGAAATACCTGGAGGCACACTTGGCTGTAATTTTCTTTTGGAGAAATTGATTCTGCTCCTTTTGAGCCTGCAGCTTCAGCTTCCTTGCAACATTGCTCTTGGAAGGCTGTTCTTTTGTTAGCTCTTGCTTCTGCCAGCTGGGTGTCTGAACTTCAAGCCCTTATGGCTTTCCTCCTCTTTTTTGGTGTTTTCCATAAGGACAGGGTGTCCTTGCATACTAATTATTTTATGGCCAATGTGGTGAATGAGTTGTCCCTTAATCAGTCTATTCATTTGCCACTTTTTTCCCTTCTCCGCAGTCTGCTGCTGAGTAAGTGCTACACACGTTGAATGTGCATAGACAACTCAGCTTTTATTTGGATAAGACTGTCTATTAGGAAATCTGATCTTCTCTGTTTCCTTTCATCCCAGGTCTTTGGGATTGGTTGTATCCAAGCAGACTGTTTCTTCTTGGATTTCAAAAACTATTTCTTTTTGTTATGTTTTTCATGGTAAGAGCCTTCCTTCTTCTGTAAAGGCTCATTCCACTAGAGCTGTGGCTTCTTCTGGTGATTTTTTTTCAATGGTTGGATACTAACTATTCTTAAGGCAGCTACCTGGACTTCTGTGCATACTTTTAACGAGCATTACAAGCTGGATAGAATTGCCAGAGCTAAAGATGGTTTTGCTGATGCCATCCTTCATGACTTCCTAGATAGCTATGCTGGTTCTTACTCCTCCCAAGTTTCTTCCTGAGCTTTGACACTCTCTCTCATATTATGAACACTGCAGCAGTGAAATATAAGGACATGGCACAGTTGTGTAAAATATTAAAATAACTGTTGATGTCCTTCTGTTCAATATTGCAGTATTGAGTCCCTTCCACCTTTCCCTGGTCCTTTTTTCTTCTGGATGTACATACTGGTCACCTCTTGGTTTTCCTTGGACTGGAGTTCCTACTGGGGCTCTCAGTTCTGAGGATGATTCATCCAGACGTCACCTTTATGCCCTACTTTACGCAATTAGCATACGTGAGACGTACAGCTTACCTAAAGGCTTTGGTATACTGGCCAGACATTGGGCTGCCCTTGGCAGATGAACCCTCATTTTTTCAATACTGCAACAGTGAAGAGAAGGAAATCTACCATTATGGTAAGATTTTACACATCTGTGCTTTTTTTCCTGTCTAACAAGTCACTGCCAACTGCTTTATTTCATTTCATAGTCACAGAGGTACAGGATATCTGGCATATCTTCAAAGGTTGGTATAACCCCTGGTTTTCACTTTCCTGGTTATTTTGTTGGCTGCTAACATAGGTTCATAGCTAACAGCCACAAGGGCCTAGAGTCTAGCCATGCAAACCAATCCAGTTGTGTTTCTGTGTGTCATGAGTATTTATTAGGAGGAAGGGATATGTTGGGAAGTTTATAAATGTTATGTGGGGGATATGGTAGTTTGCACATTGTTACTTCTTGCCTCTATCAGAGACATAGGGGCCAGACATGGTTTGAATTTCTGATTTCCCATCCGTTGTTCAGGGTTACGCTTGAACATGGTTAGGGATGTACTTTGCTTCACATGGATAGGGAACCTGTTCCAGAGCATGGGGATCTTCTGAGGCACATATCTGTCATGCTTGCACATCCTATTTATGTCGCAAGTAAATTTTAAAACCTTGGAACTAGTGGTTCTGATGCTGTTTTGTGGATGCGCAAAAGGTCTATCCAAGCTAGAGCTGAGGATACCTTGTATGCCAGGTGTAGATCACCTCTGAGTAACCTGCAGTAGACATAGGACTTTAAGGCGATATGTACAAGACCCTGTATTTAAACTCTGGATTATCCTGATATTAAAACTTTGTGGACATTCCAACTATTGCATACATCTGGTCAGGCACACGCCAAAGAAGGCATTATACTCTATGATGGGTCTGATAAGGGCTAAGTGAAGTGGCACTATGACTTCCTTTGACCTGCAAGGCATGCACTTACTTATAAGTAGGGTGACAGAATGATTTTCTTATTACCTTGGCCAAATGTTGGTCAACAGCCAGATTACTGTCTACATATGTTCTCAGATCCCTGAATACCAGGTCATCTGTTAGGGGTGTCTTATCAATGGAGTAATTAGTCTGGATGACCTTTTTACCAAAAGGCACTATAATGCATTTCTTGTCATGGAGTTTTAATCTATGACTTTGGTACCAGTCATTTGTCTGTGTTAGGCCCTCTTGCAAGATATTTGTATCATGGGGAGATTCTATGATGGCTCCTAATTTGCAGTCATCTGTGAATTTGGTCAGCCAAAGGCCCCTGACATTAGCCTTTAGCCTGAGAAGTAGTTGCCAAATACTAGCGGTCCTAGTACAGAGCCTTGAGGCACCCTGCTGGGGTCTGGTCTTTGTGGAGGTGGTCTCACCAATCCTGACTTCTTGGGTCCTGTCTGTGAGCCATCTGACAGTCCATTGAATTATGTAGAGGTTTATACTCAGTTTGGTGAGTTTATCAAATGTATCCAAGTGGGGTATTGTATTGAATGCCTTAGCCAGATCCATGTAGGTATTAGGCACCATTTTCTACTCATTGCCTTGGTGACCTTCTCAATGAAGTCCACCAGGTTTAGTAGGCATAAACGTCCCTTGACAAAGCCAAAATTGATTGGGTTCATTGTCTGAAGATTGCCTATGTATCCATTGATCATTTCCATGATGATTCGTTCCATGGCTTTGCATATTAGACTAGTCAGACTAACAAGTTTGTAGATCGATTGATAGTCCACCTTTGTGAAGTGACATAATAATTGCAGTCCTCCTCATGTTACAAAGCCTGTTTTAAGGCTATAGTTGAAAAGTGACTCAAGTGGCTCTGATGTTTCAAGCTGTTTAGGAGGCATCTTAGGATATTTTCATGGCTGTGTTTTTGACTGTAGTGAGTGCTGCCAGGACCTGCTCCCTGCTAGTAGTTGCAGATGGTTATGCTAATAGAGATTTTGTGGGGGGAGTAGGGATGAAGTTTGAGCTGACTTTGTCAGCAAGCAGATTTGCTATGTTGCTGTCTCAGTGAGGGTGTCACCATTGGTCACCAGTTTGATACACTGCTGTGTGCTGCCTTTGACATTTTGGACAAAGCTGTAGAATACCTTGTAGTTGTCTGTATCCCATGAGGCTATCTTGACCTTGTAATAAGCCTGGTTGAACTTACTTAGGCTTATTCGCTTCCTGTTTAGTTTAATTAGAGAGGTCTTGTTATGGGAGGTGCTCTTCCTAATTTTAGCCATGGCTCTCTCAGACAGTGGGACCGAGCTAGTAAAGATGTGTAGCAGGTAAGGGTGATAAAGGATAATGAGGGAAACATACTCACAAGCGAGGGGAGTGTGTTGAGCTGATGGAAGGAGTACTTTGAGGGGTTGATGAATGAAGAGAATGAGAGGGAGAGAAGGTTGGATGATGTGCGGATAGTGAATCATGAAATGCAGTGGATTAGTAAGGAGGCAGTAAGGATAGCTATGAAGAGGATGAAGAATGAAAAGGCTGTTGGTCCAGATGACATACCTGTGGAAGCATGGAGGTGTTTAGGTGAAATGGTAGTGAAGTTTTTAACTGGATTGTTTAATTAAATCTTGGAAAGTGAGGGGATGCCTGAGAAATGGAGAAAAAGTGTTTTGGTTTCGATTTTTAAGAATAAGGGTGATGTGCAGAGATGTGGTAACTACAGAGATTATATTGATCAGTCACAACATGAAGTTATGGGAAAGAGTAGTGGAAGCTAGGTAAAGAAAGGAGGTGATGATTAGTGATCAGCAGTATGGTTTCATGCCAGGAAAGAGCACTACAGATGCAAAGTTTGCTCTGAGAATGTTGATGGAGAAGTACAGAGAAGGTCAGAAGGAGTTGCATTGTGTCTTTGTGGACTTAGAAAAAGCATGTGACAGGGTGCCTAGAGAGGAGTTGTGGTATTGTATGAGGAAATCGGGAGTGGCATAGAAGTATGTAAGAGTGGTACAGGATATGTACGAGGGTAGTGTGACAGCGGTGAGGTCTGTGGTGGGAGTGACGGATGCGTTTAAGGTGGAGGTGGGATTACATCAAGGATCAGCTCTGAGCCCTTTCTTATTTGCAGTGGTGATGGACAGGTTGACAGACGAGAAAAGACAGGAGTCCCCATGGACTATGATGTTTGCAGATGACATTGTGATCTGTAGTGAGAGTAGGGAACAGGTGGAGGAGACCCTGAAGAGGTGGAGATATGCTCTAGAGAGAAGAGGAATGAAGGTCAGCAGGACTAAGACAGAATATATGTGTGTGAATGAGAAGGAGGATAGAGGAATGGTGAGGATGCAGGTAGTAGAGGTGGCGAAGGTGGATGAATTTAAATACTTGGGATCAACAGTTCAGAGTAATGGTGAGTGTGGAAGAGAGGTGAAGGAGAGTACAGGCAGGATGGAGTGGGTGGAGAAGAGTGTCAGGAGTGATTTGTGACAGACAAGTACTAGTAAGAGTGAAAGGGAAGGTCTACAAGAAGGTAGTGAGACCAGCTATGTTATATGGGTTGGAGGCAGTGGCATTGACAAAAAGTCAGGAGTCCGAGCTGGACGTAGCAGAGTTAAAGATGTTAAGATTTGCACTGGGTGTGACGAGGGTGGACAGGATTAGGAATAAGTATATCAGAGGGTCAGCCCAGGTTGGAAGGTTTGGAGACAAAGCCAGAGAGGCAAGATTACGCTGCTTTGGACATGTGCTGAGGAGGGATGCAGAGTATATTGGGAAAAAGATGCTAAGGATGAAGTTGCCAGGTAACGGGAAAAGAGGAAGGCCTAAGATAAGGTTCATGGATGTGGTGAGAGAGGACATGCAGGTGGTTGGTGTGACAGAGCAAGATGCAGAGGAAAGCAAGAAGTGGAAACAGATGATCCACTGTGGCGACCCCTAACGGGAACAGCCGAAAGAAGGAGACCCTGTTTAAAGTTAGGATTTCTCCAGTGTGGTTGGTTTGTTTTTAGAGTTTGCTTTGTGCTTGTGTATAGTGGGTATAACAACCTCTATACATCCATTTTCATAGTTGCACAGAGTCTTAATGCGCAATTCCTCATAGGTCACCTTGAACTCAGGGTTAGGAGAGGCATTGAGTTTTGACAAGCTGTCACTTATAGTGTAATTTGCATTGGAGTAGTTCCTTACTGTTACAGGGTTTGCTGAGTTTATGGAGTCTATTTTTATTTCAAAGAAGACAGCTTTGTGGTCTGACACTGGGGTTGGTGCAGTGCTCTCCCATATTGGTGAGGACCATGTCCAGTATGTTTGAACCTCTGGTGGGTGTGCGCACTATCTGGTTAAGGGTATTGTGTTAAAACCCAGGAGTCATTGCGCCTGCAGGTTTGAGGGAATGTACATTTCCCAGTCTATAGAGGGATAGTTAGTCTGCTATGAGTAGGGTGTTTGGTTTAATGGTGAGTATCCTCTATTAGGCCAAGGTACAAACTATGGGATTTTTGGGATATAGAGGGTGACCTATAGCTTGCTAGCATATGGTATGGGTCTGTGGTGAATTGCACATGAATAAACTCCAGGGCATTGTCCTGTTTAACCAACCTAGAGGCATACTTGCTGCTAATGTGGATCGAGGCTTCTCCAGCTTTTGTTCCTGTCTGTGCAACTGGCGCATATGTCTATATTCTCCAGAGTGAGAAGACCTTGTAGGTTGTGGAGTTTCTTGTTTAAGGCTGCCAGCATTGAGCAGTAACACCTTTAGTTTTCTTTGAGTTTTATTTGGTGTGTTGGTAGATTTGTCAATTTGGCATTGCCTAAAAAAGGCTCTGAGGGGTGGATATATATTCTTAACCAACATTCAGAAGCCTAGGAGGAAAAAGAGCAAACCATCCTTTGCAAAGCTAAATGGTTTAGTCCTATTTTTGTTTGTGATTTACTGTGGAATTGACTGGTAAGAAAAGTTTTATTTGAATTTCTATTTTATTTTTTACCACTGTTTTTAACTGTTTGTAAGAAGGAAGGGATAGCTTGTAGACTAGATATACTTTGATTTATATTGTGTTGCTTTACCTTTAATTTTCACTGTTTGTTTGTTAGAGAGGGATAGATTTTAGACAGGCAAGCTCTAGCCATCCAAAGGGTCCTATTCAGCTATAAAGTCACACAGACTGCAGTTGAGCAGCCAAGTGCTCCGGATTGTGCAGAACGCTCCACATTCATGATCGATTAAGCCGAATGTTCCATTGTTCCGTAATGAGCAACCATTGTTCTGCTTTGTGTTTTGGCATCCACATCCAAATGAGGAAGGATTCAAGTCACCAGCAATAGGTCTGTATGGATGCTAATTAAAAAAAAATGCTACCTATTGGATGCTTGTTTTCCTGTACTTGCCTATAGCCAACTGCATTCCAGTTCTGCATTTTTGGTAGAAATAACAGTATCAGTCACATGTGCAACCTCTCCGCAAATTACGTAATGAAAGCTAGAACGTGGAAATCGCTGTACTGCAGGTGTTGGCAGCCAGCGGTATTTTCTTAAAAGTGTAGGTTTTCTGGTGGAGGTCTTGTACATTTTGTGGACAATCTACATGAGTTTTTGCTAGATTTTCTGATTTCCTTCCTAATGTCAAATATATGCTGAATAGGAATCGCCATTCCTCTTGATTGTTTTTGATTAACGTAGAGAACCTTGATAAAATATATATACCACTTAGTGACAATAATCAGCTTCAAACAGGAAGCTCGCAACATAGTATCATGCTTCTCAGCTGTCCGTGATTTTAGATCAGAATGTTGTTCTGTCCTTCCTAAAACTTGCCAACTTGCCATTTCGGGAGAAAAAATGGTCAGTTACATTGAGGAAATAATGACAATAAGTGTAAATATATTGACTTTAAAATGCATGCTTCTTTACATTATCTTATTCTGTCAACATTTCAAGTTAATAGTTCAAATACCATAACAGGGAGACAAAGGCCAAAAATAGGGGCAGATTTTAAATATTGCTCCTATAAGCGTAGAAAGGTTTTGCATATTGTGTATTTTCTGAATGATATGAAGTCTGAAACTGAAATGTCTGTCATTATTTAATATTATTTACTGACTTCAATCCTTGATGATTAGCCAGAAGACCACAAATTTTATAAGGAGCAGCCAAAAATATGAGGTAAAAATCTGGACAGTTGAGTGGTATGAAAGGCAGCAATATAAGAAACACTAGGCAATCATGGTCCAAATGGAATTGATGCTCTATTAATGTAATTATGGAATTTCCTGCCGTTGGAGCTCAACACGATATTCACTGGCAGATTTAACATTATTGTTTTCTGCCGAGTATGACCCTAGTCTAATACCATTCATAGTGAATTAGTACAGCAGACCTGGCACCAGCCACTGAGTATGTTGCATTTTATCAGTGTTTTCTGCTGACTTTGTTTTATTTGACATGTGTCCTATTGAATTTTAAAAATGTATGGTATTCACTAACTTAGTACTTATGGAAGAAAGCACACTTCAACCAGGTCCCATGGAAATGGTGGGTTTTCGCTTAGTGCGAAAATTGAGTGATGTCCTTCATGGATGCATCTGCAGTCATAACAACTGGGTTGTCCTGTCGTCAGGCAGCCCTTCGGTCGGCTGGATTCCAAAGTCCGGGTCCAGCTTCGGCTGATGTCGCACTTCACCCGACGTCATCTCTGCTGGTCTTCGGGTATAAAGGCATCAGCCGACGCCATTTTCCTCAGTCTTTCTTGCCGCGTGGCGCCCGAAGCAGAAGCTGTTCGCAAGTGCCGGTCGGTCAGATCCAGAGATTACTACTACCGAATACTACTTCGAAGACTTCTAAAAGCTAAGTACCCGTTGGGGACTCTTTCTTGCCTCAGCCGATGTCAGAAAAAGTCAATAACTGTTTAACTTGTGGGAAACAAATACCTCATAAAGATTTCCACTCTTACTGTTTGCCTTGTTTAGGTCCAGACCACGACGTAGCAGCCTGTTCGGCCTGTGCTTCATTCAACCGACGAACGCTTAGGCGTCGGTCGGAGTTTGCTGAACAGTTTTCGCTCAGATTTTGCGTACATTATGCCGCCGGATCCTCCGACTACCCAAATTGTTAAAAACGCAAAGAAAAGACCGACACTCGCGGTCCGCGGTTTCGCCGAAACCATAGTTAAGCAAATCATGAGTGTCTCGGTTTCGGCCGAAACCGAAAACTGATCAAAGTACAGCTGAATCAATGACTACTACTGAGGTTCCTGCTACCTTACTTGAATCGGCCTCAGAAATTTTACCTACAACAGTGGTTACTAGTGACTTATCAGACACCATCCCTTTGGATGTCTCTACCCCAGCACGTGGTGCTGCTAGGCCTCCTGCAGCCATGTCTATTAAGGCCTTTGCCAGGGCTAAAGCAGCCAAATCTACTAAATCAGTGCCTGTTAAATCCCCCTCAACCAGGCCCACTTCTAGTTCACAAATGCTTACTCTCTCACAAGATTTGATATCCTTAATTATGGTATCTCAATCTCACCCAGACAGGGCCTCTCAGCCCCAGAAAAGAGACCTAGAGCAGAGCCCCGAGCCTGTGTCCTCTGATGATTCTGCGGATGACTCAGATATTACAGACCAGCCAGAGGCTCCTTTCTCCAATTATGAAGACTCAGATGCTGAAGAATCCATTCCAGCTGCTTCTCCACCAGAAGAATTCTCCTTTGGGGAAACCTTACATGCCATGCGAGAACAATTCCAATGGCAGGAACAGGATTTCTCAGATTCCAGAAAAAGACTTAGGACTTTTCTGCACCTTCCACAACACAGGCCCTTAGCTATACCTCCTGTCCTCTCTGTTGTGGACGATGCATTTAATGATGTCTGCACTGCACCAGATTCCTTACCTCCAGCCCCTGCCAAACCAGATAGATTTTACAGGGTACCAGACACTCATCATCACCTATACAAGGCCCCACTTGCAGACCCCGAAACTATATCCCAGGGGCCTAAGGCAGTAGCCTCGACCACAGCAAAAACCCTATTCCTTCTGAAAGGGAAGCCAGGTCTTTAGACAGATGGGGCAAAAAGTTTACACCTCAGCTACTCTCTCAGCTAGAGCTTTAAACTGTCAGTTTCACATGATACAATACCAAGAGTTTATGCTTGATCAGTTAACTAAAAGCTATCCTCTGATGACTCTATAGATAAGAAATATGTATTAGAAATGGTAAATAACATACAACAGGTTAGTAACCATTCCTTAAAATGTGGCTATGATGCACTGGAGGCTTCATTTAGATCAGCCATGACTGGCACAGTGATAAGAAGACATGCATGGCTGAAGGAACAGGTCTTACCGGATCATGTTAAAGCTAAGTTATTAGATGCTCCTATGGATAAGGCCAGTTTGTTTGGTACACCTGCACAGCAGGTAATGAAGAAAATGGAAGAAAAGGCAAAATCTGTACAAACGGTTAAAGATTTCTTGCAGGTTCAGCCCCAAAGGTTTAGCAGGAACTGGCCTGCCAAAAATTGGTCCTTTCCTGACTCCACAAGATCCCAAAGGGGCAGGAATAGACGTTCCAGAGGCAGAAATCAATCCAGAGGGAGTGCCTACAGAGGACGACAGTGGCAAGGTAATAACAGAGGCACAGACACAGCCACTACCACTACAACAGCACAATCACAGTGACTTGATTCTAACTCCGCCTACCAGGGAACAAATAGCAGCACCATTAGGCGGAAAATTAACCTTATTTTCAAGAACTGGCACTATATCACAAAAGACAAGTGGATTTTGCAAACCATAGACCAAGGTTACCGGTTCCACTTCCACACTTTACCAGTCAAAAGAGGAATGCCAAACCTGCCTCCAAATCAAAAAACAGAAGCTCTACAGCAGATAATGCAATTAACAAAGATGAGAGCTGTGGAAAGAGTACCAATAACAGAACAAGGCAAAGGATTCTACTCCAGACTATTCCTAGTTCCAAGAAAGGAAAAAAGTTGGAGACCTATTCTCGACCTGTCCACCTTAAATACATACATCATTGTCCCAAAATTCAAAATGCTGAGCCTACAGCAACTTCTTCCCATGCTGGGCAAGGAGTGTTGGCTGGTAACTCTAGATCTCAAGGAGGCATACCTGCACGTCCCCTTTCGACCAATTTGCAGAAGATACCTCAGATTTCTTGCAGGATCAGAGCACTATCAATTCTCAGCATTGCCCTTTGGCTTATCTACTGCGCCCAGAGTATTCACAAAATGCCTGGCATCAGTAATCGCCCACTGCAGACTACAGGGAATCCAAATTTATCCATACCTGGACGACTGCCTGCTACAAGGGGACAACAAAAGCAAGCTGACAACAGATTTACAAAGGGTCATTTACTTGCTACAAGCACTGGGATACACAGTCAATTTACAAAAGTCAAGGCTGATACCATCCCAAACAAGGACATTCTTGGGCGGAATTGGACACAGTAAAACAAATGGCATTCCTAACTGCAGAAAACAAAAAGAACTCCCTCTTTACTTCTTGGCACTAACAAGACAGAACAAGCTAACAGCAAGAAAAGTTCTGCAGGCCTTGGGCTTCATGGCATCATGCATAATCTTGGTTCCACATGCCAGACTACATATGAGAAAACTACAGTGGTACCTAAAGAATTTATGGTCCCAACACAGGCACAGCCTAGAAGCAGAAATTCCACTAATCCCATGCCTAAAACATGAGTTCCTATGGTGGGCTCAAGCATGCCAGTCAAACCCAGGCCTACCCTTTCACAACTATCAAGCAAGCCAAACCATCACAACAGACGCCTCAGACCTAGGATGGGGGGCTCACATGCTGGACAAATGCGACAAGGATTGTGGACGAGGACCAGCTTCACCTGCACATCAACCTAAAAGAAATGCTGGCAGTAAAACTGGCAATCCAAAAATTCAGACCATTTCTCAAAGAAGGCCATTTGATGATAAGGACAGACAACACCACAGTCATGTGGTACATCAACAAACAGGGAGGCACTCATTCATACCCCCTATGCAGAATGACTTTGGACCTTTGGAACCTGGCACTCAGCTACAACATCCAGTTACAGGCAATATTTGTACCGGGAAAGGAGAATACTCTAGCAGACATGTTAAGCAGAACCACCTCGGATGCTCACGAATGGATGCTACACCCGGACATCTTCAAAACCATCTCAAAGAAATGGGGAATGCCACAGATAGATCTATTCACTTCCCCTCTCAATCACCAGCTCAAAAAATTCTGCACAAGGACATTCCACCCACTTGCATGGAAAGTGGATTCGCTCTCCTTCAGCTGGAAAGGTCTGACAGCATATGCATTCCCACCTCTTCCCTTGATACACAAGATATTACTAAAAATCAAGGAGGAACGTCCAAGGATAACCCTGATAGCTCCAAACTGGCCAAGACAACACTGGTACCCATTGCTGAGGAGCATGTCTCGGGACAAAATGTGGTCAATACCCCTGATGCCTTTGATGTTAACTCAGAACAACTACAGCATCATGCATCCAAACCTAAAAACGTTGCAACTGACTGCATGGAACATCACATAGCAGCAACTAATCCAGAACTTTCCCAAAGGGTTAAAGACATTATCCTTGAAGCCCGCAGACCTTCAACAAGAAGGAACTATGCAGGAAAATGGAAAAGGTTTGTCATTTGGAGTGCTGAAAGAGGAAAAGATGTGTCGAATATAGATATTGCTAACATTCTGGAGTATTTGGCAGAGCTTCAACATACAGGCCTGTCCTATTCCTCCATCAAGATACATGCATCAGCTATTTCAGCAGAATACAGCTTTGATCCACCTGTCTTTTCACATCCTTTACTCAGGCAGTTCCTCAGAGGGATCAAGAATGTAAAACCTCCTAGGAAACCACCATTGCCAGCTTGGGATTTGAACTTTGTGCTAGAAAAGTTGACACTCACCTTTTGAACCAGCAGCAACAGCAGACCTACAGCATCTATCGTGGAAAACTGCTTTCCTACTGGCAATAACCTCAGCAAGGAGGGTTTCTGAACTTCAGGTCCTAATGGCAGTACAACCCTTCCTAATCTTCCACCAAGATAGAGTGTCCATGAGGACTAATCCTACATTTATGCCTAAGGTGGTATCCAGAGTGTCTTTAAACCAGGCAATCCACCTACCTACCTTCTTCCCCAACCCACAAAACAGAGGGAAAGAATGCTGCATACCTTGGATGTACATAGACAGCTACGCTACTACCTGGACAGAACAAAGTAACAGAAAAACTGACCAGCTTTTTGTAGCCTATGCAACAGGAAGGGAAGGAAAAGCTATTTCCAAACAGACAATCTCCAAATGGATAGGAAATTGCATACGATTCTGTTACTCCTTCCATGGAAAACCAATTCCACAGAACATAAGGCCTCATTCTACAAGGGCAACAGCCACTACCACAGCCTTCTTACGAGGAGTGGCAACCAAGGACATTATTGAGGCGGCTACTTGGACCTCCGTGCATACATTTGCCAAGCATTATAATTTACCTCTGTATTCCAGATCCCGAGCAGGGTTTGCCACTGCTGTACTGCAAGGGATCCTAACCACACCATAATCTATTCTTCCTCCTCCCTAGTTGGCTATGGTATTCTACCCAGTTGTTATGACTGCAGATGCATCCATGAAGGACATAGTACAGTTTTGTACCTACCATAAATGTAGATGTCCGAACTGGATAGCATCTGCAGTCAGGATTACCCTCCCTCCTTCCCCTCTGTGGTACTCCTAGGTATTTACCCTTCTAATAGCTAGCTGGTGGGGGGAGTCTCTTATGGTGTATTTGTTTGTATATATGTACATACATGTTTATTTTTTGTGTTTGCCTTCTATCTTTTTGGAAACATTGGCATTTACCCAAAATTTAGCCTTCCAAGAGGGCAACTGGCATCTGGGGCAAGAAACACTGAGGAAAATGGCGTCGGCTGATGCCTTTATACCCGAAGACCAGCAGAGATGACGTCGGGTGAAGTGCGACATCAGCCGAAGCCGGACCCGGACTTTGGAATCCGGCCGACCGAAGGGCTGCCTGACGACAGGACAACCCAGTTGTTATGACTGCAGATGCTATCCAGTTCGGACATCTACATTTATGGTAGGTACAAAACTGTACTTTCCACATTTTGACTGTTTGTCACACATTGCTAGGGTTTGTGTTCCACACTGGCCTCTTAAGAGGTTGAGACCTATGGACTGCAGAGAGGACGGTCCAGAGGTTATCTAAACAATCCTGTCTTGGTTTGTGATTTATTGATCTTTATGTTAAAAAGAAGTGCAAATGCGAGCAATAGTGAGCAGAAGCTACTGCTCGCATTTGCTTGCGACATAAAGCAATTACAGCTTTTTTCTGACTTTCGGAACTTGTACTGTCAGATCAACTTCACTGTACTTTAGTGTTTAGTTGAATATTTCTTGTGTGATTTTTTTTGTAGACGTTGATTTAAGCTCTCTTTGAATTCTTTGATTACTAAATTTGATTATTCTTTTCTTTTATAATGTTTTATTCCTTTGAAGCTAAATATGGATTCCATAAATAAGTGTGCCATTAATTATTTGGTAAAGCGCAAGTATCTTGTATAGTGTAATAAGTGCTATGCATATTTAAAGGTTACACCTGATATGACTGTTGGTCTGTGTTCCTCATGTCAAAAGTTGGATGATTTGGTTACCATTATTAGAAGTAAATCTAGACTTACTGATGATGATTGCACTTGTGCAAATGGCATGGCTTGGAGAAGTGTTGTTACATATATCAATAACTGGACTGGTGAGATAAATAATGTTAGGCAAAAAGCAAACATCTGTTGTCTGTAAAGATCATTCAACCCCTATGAAACAAGACAATGCCCCTGACATATTCAACAGTCTGAGGTTTCTACATGCTAAAAAGGGTACACCTTTGTTATGTAACACATGATCAGCAAACCTTCAGTATGTAAAAAAACAACATAATTTTTCCAAACGCGAAGGTAGAAAAAAAGACAAGGGGCAGGTGAAAAGGAAAAAAAATCAAAACTGAACATGAAAGGATTGAAGAAATCACTGTAAGAAAATGAAGAGAAAGACAGATGTTGACTACATGGCTCAAGCTGTGGATGTACAAAGCTGGCTGGATCAGAATTGTATGACAAGCAATGAAAACAGTGGGATTAATAAGACTAATAATGATGTGAAGATCATTCCTTGGTAACAGTTGATAGAGCAGTTATTATTGTATTATAAATCAAAGATTCTTTAGATCTGGTCAGAAAAGATATTGATATAATTGGCGATTCAGTTAGAGGAGAGGATACTTACATTTGCAGAGAAAATAATGAACATTAAATAGTGTTATGCTTGCCAGGAGCAAAAATAGAAGATGTGAGACAAGCCTTGGAGCACCTTAATGTAAAGAAGTATGGCTCTGTTTTTATTCATGTTGGCATTATTTTCACCCACACGGATTCTCTGTTAGTGGGGAACTGACAGCCATCTTAGCATAGCTTGTACTAGTGTTAGGATGTATTTGTCACAAATCATGTATAATAAGGCTAGTCAGGTCACCGTGAATGAAAAGATTTTTTGGGTAAATACGTACATGAAAAAAATGTCCAGTTTTAAAAAGTGGAAATATAGAGCATGGAAGTCTGGTTTTGGGCACATGTGTTCAGACAGCATAGCGTGCATTTGTCAAAACCAGGGAAGAGAATTTTTGCAGAATATATTTAAAGTGTTTCACAAACACTAGGCAAGATTTTTGCAAGGTTGAAAATTTAACATTTCACAGATAAGTAACATTTGATGCATCTCTGATGGTTGTTAATGCTAGGAGCATTAATAATAATGTTTTTTTTTACTGGAAAATTTGCTACATTTCCATAAGATTGACAATGTTGTTGTTTGTGAAACATAGTTAAAGAACAATAACTGGAAACCAGCTCTTTCAGGGTATGTTTTTTTTTTTTACTGTAACAGACATTCTAACAAAAAATTAGGTGGTGGTGTTATGATACAGATTAAATGTAGTTATGAGACCTGTAATTATTACATGTTCAGTGATGACACCAATACTATAGACTGTGTAACTCTGACGTTAAAGACAACTGTGGAACATATAACAATTGTTAGATTGTATAGACCACCAAAGTCAAGTGCTGATGAACTAGATTAATTCATAGATTTCTTGCATGAAACACAAGAGAGAGAGGAATAATAATAGCTGGGTACTTAAATTTACCAGAGACAGATTGGAATAATAATATTCACAACTTATGTTCAGGAACAGCAGTTGCTTCAAATTGTAAAAAAAAAACTACAAGGGAACGGAACATAACAGACATTGTTTGGTGTTCCTAAAAAAATATTTACTTCAAGTCAAGTTTTACCACCATTGATATGCAGTGATCATGGGGTTATAAAGATTAATTTATGGCTAGATAATTCTGACAAACTGAAATCTAAACCAATGCACAGAAGGTTAATTACAGATTCTATGGAAGAAGTTCACAACAAATAACTGTAAGTCACTATGTAAAACTAACTGGAGTGATGTGTTCAGTGGAAAAAACAGTAGATGGAATGTGGAAAGTTTTGAATGAGAAATTGAGTGCCAAAAAAAATGAAAAAAATGCTTAACATCAGGATCTAGGTGTACAACATCAGGGGGATATATTTCCATAAGCCAGGGGGGATATATTTCCATAAGCGCAAGGTACCTGATTAAAGTAAGAGATAGGAAATAAGAGGTGGAAGAGAGGTCAAACTACAACTTTGAAAACTGAAATAAACAAGCTGGAGAAACAAATTAAGCATAGTTTGAGACAAGATAAAAAAAAATTTGAAGAAAATTTATATAAAGATATTAACCATAATAGGAAACCCTGTTATATAGATACATAAGATGTGTAAGGAGTAAAGACATACAAATTGATAAACTTTGTCAAGATTCTAGCATTTATTCCCTGACACAGGAGATTACAGATGTATTTACAAAATCTTATGAAAAACAGTTTGGCTCCACAAAGGCGGTGATAAGTTGTCCTAGTGACATCCAGCTCAGATACTGGAATCAAATTGTGAGATTCAAAAAGAACTGCACAAAATGGATCCAAATGCACGGGGAAGAGACAAAATTAGTAATAATGACCTGAGAACACTTCAGCAAGAACTTGTAGTACTATTATATCTATTAATTACTCTGTCATATAAATGTAGGGAGATTCCTTAAGTTTGGAGATATTTAAGGGAAAGGGGGGGTTGGACAAACTCATGTTGTGAAAAATAATGGAGAACGTAATATTGGATAAGTTATTGTCAGAATTGGATAGACTGGTCCATGAAACCATATATCAGCATGCATATGTTGAAAATAGATCTATTACCATCTGTAACATGATGATCTATAACTATAAAATAGCTATGAATGAGAAATTGTGCTGTGATGTAATTTATATAGATTTAACTTCAGCATTTGATACAGTCATACACAAAACATTGATCAGTAAATTACAACAACTAGGTATTGATGTACTCTTGATGCAAGACTTACAGAAAGGACACGACAAGTATCGTACAGCAGTTGGACAGGTGAAATTCTTGGTTACAATTAGGGTGCCCCACAGGACTCTGTCCTAGGCCCTTCTTTAGATTGTATCTTTCAGACCTAACATTTTCAACTGAGGTGTTCTGCAGTCTGTATGCAGATTACCTGAAATTGGGTAAACTGATTCAGTGTGATACAAGTAAGGCAAGTTTGAAAATAACTTGACTTAATTGACCATTTGGGCACAGGAGAATAATATGCTGAGATAAACATACAAAACTAAGTATACGAGATTCGGAAAACACAAACTGGAAGGTGAATATTAATACAGCACACAGTAATTGAAACTGTAGATTAATTTGAGGACCTGGGTATATGGTAGATGCAGCTTTGAATTTTTGTAATAATATCAACCAATTGGTTAATGATAGTTATAGAACTATAGGTTGTATAAAAAGATTTATAAAGTCTAGGAAATCAGAAATGATGAAGTCATTGTTTGTTAGTTACAGTAGACCCAAACTTGAGTGTGGAATAACAATTATAGAAACCTTATAAGAAAACAAGCATGAGTAAACTGGAAGGAGTATAGTGGAAATATACCAAAGGCATCCATGGTTGTGAAAATTTAAATTATTATGAAAGACTAAAATATCTGAACTTTGTACAGTATCTCTTATAAATATCTAAGAGGAAATCTTATTCAGGTATATAGGGCATTTAGAGACAGATACCTCTGGGAATGTTTGGGGTTATCAAAAAAGTAGCAGAGAATCGTCAGACAGCCTATGTAGAAGGTTCTAGAGGAATGAGAAGTGTACTAATTGGTTCTCTGAGAGAGCACCCGATGCGTAGAACAGACTATCAAATTACATGAAAGCAAGTACCAGTTAGATATTGTTAAGAGCAGGCTGGACACTTATTTATGGGAACAAGTGTTTTGGTATATTGGCAGGCTAGAAGGGCATTAATGCCTGTGCTTGAAATGTCTGTATGTATGCTGACAGGTTTTGAATTCCCCATGAAAGACACCAAAAACTAAGCCAGTTATTGAAGTCAAGTCATCTTTTGTTCATACTGTGGCATCATTCTTGGTGATTGTAGAATGCTGCTCAATGCAAGGCACATACTGGACTAAGAAACGTATTCAGAGAGAACACTAATGTCTTTCTCCATATAGTCTAGGGAGGTATGTCTCAAGATATTAATGCCTTCATGGACTATGATAGAACCCTACTGGTACCTGTGGTGTCATGACCTAACTGCTTGCGTAACTTGGTGGATTCAGGCTCCAGATAACCAACTAACTACTTATTCAGTCTGGTGAGTGGTGCATTTGTGTATTGTAAAGTGAAGTCCCTTAGGGGCAAGTCCTGGGTTATGTTGTGCTTACCTTGTGGGCTTTATGGTGATGTTTGGTTTTGTTTTTGGTGAGTGCTTTAGAGATTGCCAAGGACAGGTATTGAAGTTTATAGGCTTAGGGGGTTTTTGAAGTGTGGGAAGATTGCTTTATAATGCCTCAGCATAAGTTGGTCTGTGTGTGTGTGTGTGTGTGTGTGTGTGTGTGTGTGTGTGTTTTCTTGATAGCCTTATTTTTATGCGAGATTTTTGCCTGTGGGGAAATTGTGCATTTGCATTTTTTTTTGTTTGTTTCTTTAAGGATTAAATGGTTGTGAATAAAAGTCAAGTGCTACAATGTTTCAGGATACCCATATTTACCAAGCTGGCTATAGCAACATTCAGAAATTGCATATATATGTTGTTCAGGCCTGTATTTGGGTGGGCTGCTATAGGTTACAATCTGGGTTATACAGATGTCTGCATGGGTGTTCCCTGGGGGTTTGGCACTAAACTGGGTTAGACTGTGTTAAGATGTTATGGTAGTGCTGTTTAATGCACAGACTAGCTGCCCTAATGTCATCTCCTTGCAGTGGCTTGGCTTTAACCACACTAAGTTACAGGTTTTACTTCTAAGGGTAGTTTTACAGATAAAATTTGCACAAAAGCAATGCCGGTTTGCTGGGAGTGTGCTTAGTATCATTGATGCACAGAAGACAGTGGCTGGGAAAAGTACTTAACTTGCACACCAGACAATAGCAGTGAACAACGGGAAGGAGGGAGGGACTTTGCAAGTCATTTTAACAAAAGGAACAGCAACCAAGTAGAACAGTCCACTCGTATGAGTGAAACCTATGTGAATTTGTCACTGAATGAACTAAATTTAGCATACGGTCGTATTAGGGCATATATCAACGTCTTGTTTATTGAAGCTAAGATAGATGTTAACATGTAAAACTAACTGACCATGCCAGCCTCCAGAATCCCTGTATTGTTTGGCATCCCCAAAATTCACAAGAGCATTAACAATCCACCTATGCAACCATTGGTTGATCCCAGGAATTCAATTACCTATTCTTGTGCCAAGGTAGTAGATAATATTTTAAAGAACTATATCAAAGAAGTGAAACATATTTGTAAAGATTCTTGGAACTTTTTGGTTGAGATAGATAAATTAGAATTAAGGGAAAACTACAACTTTCTGACTATTGATGTGAAAGATCTTTACACTTGTATTCCACATATCGATGGTAAAGAATAGGTCTCCTTTATATTGAGATCCCTCAAGGCAACCCAGGCAAAGATTACCTTAGTAGAAGAGTTTAGATGTAGTATTAAACAACTTTGTTACCTTTGACAGTGAATATTTCCTACAGAAGATAGGTGTAGCAATAGGCTCACCTTGTGGGGCGAGCTTTGCTAACTTAGTAATGGCATACTAGGAGCTGGAACATATTTTGAAACACACACAGGTAAAATAAATTTATTTTTACACAAGGTTTCTGGACAATATCTTCCTAATTTTTAAAGGGGATAAAGCACAAGCTTATGCATTAGTCGACTACTTCAATAAAAGTACACAGTTTCTTAAGTTCACATACACCTATAGTGAGGACATTATTTCTTACTTAGACATTGAACTGAGAAAAGACAAACATCTTAAGTCATATGTAGCTAAAATATATAGGAAGAAGACATACTCCAACACATTTTTGCACTACACTAATTGCCACCCATACCACCAAAAACAATCTGTGGTAAAAAGTCAGCTAGTGCATGCAGCTAGGATGGTAACAGAAGACAATGACTTTCTTGCAGAATGTGAACACTTACATGACATGTTTCTTAAACGTGGATATCCTGGCTCATTAATTTCAGACGTAACAGTTGAAGTCTGTACAAAAAGGGACTGTGGCATATATCAGCCTCTTCTTCACAATAGAGGTTTATCAACTACTTTAGGAATAATGTATTCCCAAAGAGAAAACAATTCCTTTAATGGGGAACCTAATAATGTGAACTCATATGTACTTAGTTTTATAACACCATTTAACTTAGAAGCCACAGACCTTATGAAGATATTACATAAGAATTGGAATTTAATGTTAACTGATACATCAGTTAACAGTAAACTACCAGACCACCCAAAAATCATCTTTAAAAGAGGTAAAAATTTAAAAACTTGTTGGAAACAACCAAGGTCCTGATCTAGTGAGTAGATGTATAAATGTGGTATGTACCCTTATTCTAAAGATGTTGAGGAGGGTGTAATATTTTGGGTGAAGAATAAAAAGTTTACTGTGGACAGGAAATACAACTGTAATACAAAAATGATTGTATATTTGGCAGTGTCAGTCATGCCCAGCTTATTATATCGGGAAAACTGAGTGAAAGTTAAAAGACTGTATGTATGAGCATATGTATAGTATAAGGAAGGATAAACAGGAAAATGCTGTAGCCAGACACACTACCCAAAACCCAACTCACAGTTTCAGGTTCAGAGTGAGTGACCAGTTAGTGCAGGACTATGGGGGGGGGGTCTTTTTCCATTATTACTAGAAAAATTGGAGTTATTGTGTTAAATTCATGTTAATGCATGCCAGCATCCAGGTTTGAATGAGATTACTTCAATTTTACCCGTATTAAAATTGTTGAGTCTTTCTTGATAAGAAAGTATAACTCTTATTATAAGAAACACATTTTAACAAAGCAAGTAACACTTGTATGTTTAAAAGGTGAATGAAAGGGTTAATTTTAACTTTGTCTTTGGTGAGGGAAGGAAATTTTATTGGTTGATTGTCATGTGACTACAAGCCCATTTGTTTTATGTATGTACATGTTTATTTGAAGAAGTTCTTACTATTAAGGATGAAAAGTGCTTAATAAACAAGAGTGGACTGTTCTCCTTGGTTGCTGTTTTTTTGTGGATTTATTTGCAGTTTCTTCTACAATTTCTTCATTTTGCAATTTTACCATAATGGGCAGAAGCCAGAGATGTATAGTCTTAAAACTACAACAGGAAAAGGGTGTGAGGGTTGTGAAAAACATTCAGGGTGCAAGAAGCAGACTTCCTAGAAATTGGGCCAGTCAAATAAAGCCAATATTGGAGCTTTAGTCCTGTGATTAGGATTTTAGAAAAGTTTAATGTCTCTATGGGGGCTAAGGCAGACACAAAGAACAGGGGGAAATCAGTAGCGAAGTAAACTGAAAGACACTGGAATGCAACTTTAAGCAGGTAAATGGTAAGCAGAATATGACTCTAGCAGCAAAACCGGAATGTAAACAGCTGTAAATGTACTGAAGCACAAGTCCTGGAATAGAATTCACAACACTGCCACTATTGCAATCCCACCACAGACTAAGACACCAGACTAGGCAGGGATTTACCAGTAACACTGTTTATGGAAAATGCAACAATAAATATCTAAAAGAGGCTCAAATCTGGCAGTAGTTCATGATGTTCTTCGTGTTTCACTGTTGCAGTCATTACATTTGGGTAATCCTGCTGGCAGGTTGCCCTCAGCCAGCCTGAATTCCAAAGTCTTGGGTCCTGCATCGGCTGCTGTCGCCCATTCCCTGACGTCAGGTCATCAGGGGTATAAAATTTTCTTTAGTCTTTCTTGCCGCGCGGTGCCGAAGCAGAAGCAGTTCGCAAGTGCCGATCGGCTGACTCCTGAGATATTCATGTTAGAGTTTCAGATCCGAAGTCTTCAATAAAGGTAAGTACCCCATTGGGGAAACTTTTTTCTTGCTCCAGACCGATGTCAGAAAAAGTTAATAATTGTATTTCTTGTGGGAAGCAAATACCTCATAATGATTTTCATTCTTACTGTATTCCTTGCCTAGGCCCTGATCATAACATTTCTGGTTGTCGGTTTTGTGCTAGATTTAACCAACGCACTATTAAGCGTCGGTATGATTTTGCTTTAAACTATTTTGGACGCCGGTTTAATTATCCAGAAATGTCGTCGGATAGCCATCCCACTACCGGAGTTCACAAAAAACGCAAAGAAAAGGAAAGAGATAGACAACTGAGGCCCAAAACCAATGACGAAGCTTCTTCTAAGCCAGTCGCCGGTTCGCCGGTCCTCAGTGAGGTGCTTTCGCAGCCCCTGACGCCCACTACTTTAGAGTCGCAGGCTGCTACCGACTCCCACGTGGAGTCGGCCATGCCACTGGAAACTCAAGGTATTGGAGCCTCGAATATTATCCCTTCAGATGGTTCCGGAGCCGCTGAGCAGGCACCGGCTTCTGAGGGTGTATTCAGACCTAAACATTTTTACATCAAACCAACTTCAGCTTGAAAGGCACAGACTAAAGCACCTTCCAAAGCAAAGAAACAAACTCAAGAGCCACGTGGTCAGACCTCTATGCCCAAAAAACAGATGCTCAAAATGTCCGAAGACTTGATTACCTTGATCAGGGGTTCCCATCCCCTTCCTGAAAAGCGGCCTGGGCAAGAGACTGACTATGAATCTTCAGATCAGGTTACCATTTCTTCTGATTCCTCTTTTGATCAGGAATATTCTCTTCCCCCCATGAGGATTCTGATGCTGAAGAATCTATACCTTCAGCTTCTCCTCCATTGGGCTGTTCTTTTGGGGAAACCTTACATACCATGAGGGAGCATTTCCACTGGGAGAGCCAAGATTTTTCAGAATCTAAAAAGAGGCTCAGGGATTTCCTTTTACTACCTCAACACAAGCCTCTAGCCATCCCACCTGTGTTAGACATTTTAGATGATGTGTTTTCGGAGTCTAGTCTTACCTCTGACTCCTTACCTCCAGCTCCTGTTAAGCCTGACAGATATTACAGGGTTCCTGACTCTCATAAATTCCTTTTTAAAAACCCTGCTGCAGACCCAGAAACTATTTCTCAGGGTCCCAAAGGAGTTAAGGCTTCCACTGCAAAAAACCCGACCCCCTCTGACAGAGATTCTAGGGCACTGGATAGATGGGGAAAAAGGTTTACACATCTGCTACCTTGGCTATAAGGGCCTTAAACTGTCAGTTTCACATGCTCAAATATCAGCAACATGTCATGGCATTGCTTAAACAGAAAATGTTAAACTCTGAATGTGCAGAAAACAAGGAAATGCAGGATTTATTGCATGCAGCTGAACAAGTTGGAAAGCATACTTTGCAATGTGGTTTTGATTCTGTAGAGGACTCCTGCAGGGCTGCAGTCACAGGTTCTGTAATTAGGAGGCATGCTTGGTTAAAGGAACAAAATCTGCCTGATCATGTTAAAGCTAAATTATTAGATGCACCTTTACAGCATGATACTTTGTTTGGTGTTAAGGCAGAAGAGGTGTTAAAGAAAATGGAGGACAAAGCTAAATCTATACAAACGGTCAAAGATTTGTTTACAAGTACAGCAACCTAGGTTTAGTAGACACTGGCCAACAAAGAATTGGTCCTTTCCTGTGTCAGACAGACCTCAAAGGGGCAGATCCCAGGCGCAAGGTTCATACTGCCCAAAGCAATGGGGGGCTTCTACCTCCAAAGTTGGAGAAGACAAATCACAGCCATACAGGAAACAGTCCCAATGACTTCCCCCTGCCTGCACCAAGCACTTATCTCCTGGCAGCACCCTTAGGGGGAAAATTAGCACTTTTTTTCTCAAAATTGGCACATTATAACCCAGGACAAGTGGGTCCTAAATATCGTGTCACAAGGCTACATGCTCCATTTCCATACACTGCCAAAGGCAAACGGCTGGCCAGATCTGCCAAAAAATCAATGGGCAGAGGCACAAAAACAAGTCTCATCCCTCATGGACATGGGGGCCATTCAACAAGTACCAGAGCAAGAGCAGGGACAAGGATTTTACTCAAGACTGTTCTTGGTACCCAGAAAGGACAAGGCCTGGAGGCCAATACTGGACCTATCTATTTTGAAGACATTCCTGGATATACCAAAATTGAAGATGTTGACTTTGCAGCAGCTTCTGCTCATGCTGGGCAAGAACGCTTGGCTTGTGACTTTAGACCTAAAAGAGGCATACCTGCATGTCCCAATCAGACAAATATGCAGAAGATACCTCCGATTCAAGGCTGGCTCAATGCATTACCAATTCTCTGCACTGCCCTTTGGCTTATCTACTGCGCTCAGGGTCTTTACAAAGTGCCTGGCACCAGTAATTGCATTCTGCAGACAAAGAGGAATACAAATATATCCTTACTTGGATGACTGCCTAATTCAAGCAGAGAACAAGGGCATTCTTCTACAGCATCTGGCATTTGTGAAAAGACTTCTAACATGCCTAGGGTACACAGTCAATGAAAAGAAATCAAAACTAGTACCCTCTCAAGAGATAATATTCCTGGGTGCAAGCTTAAATACAACTGCCCAGATGGCTTATCTCACGCCAGACAATCAAAGGCAACTGACTACTTATTTCAAAATGTTGGCAACAGAGGCCCAGTTATCTGCAAGAAAAATTCTGCAGGCTTTGGGCTTCATGGCATCCTGCATCCTACTAATTCCATATGCAAGACTGCATATGGGAAACTTCAGTGATACCTAAAAAGTGTTTGGACTCAGCATTGCCACAGCCTGGAAACTATGATTACTCTTATTCCCTGTCTGCAACAGGTGTTTCGATGGTGGGCAAAGGCTTGTCACCAAAACAAGGGACAGCCATTCACATTACCCCCAGCCAGGCAGACACTAACAACGGATGCATCAGATTATGCCTGGGGGGGCACATGATGGGAAGATGCATTCAGGGCACATGGACCTAAAACCAAATGCATCTACATATCAATCAAAAAGAGATGCTAGCAGTTCAAAATGCCCTGACAGCCTTCACAGACCTACTTCATCCAGGACAACTACTGATAGACAGACAACACCATGGTCATGTGGTATATAAACAAGAAGGGGGGAACACATTCTTACCCCCTTTGCAGACTAGCCATGACTTTGTGGGACACAGCATTGACTTACCAAGTACATCTGCAGGCACAATTCCTGCCAGGAAGGAAAAATACTCTGGCAGACGAACCAAGCAGAAACCTCATGGATCCCCACGAGTGGCACCTGGATCCACAAGTCTTCAACATGATAACAAAGAAATGGGGATGCCCGGACATAGATCGCCTCCCCTCACATCTACCAACTAAAAAGATTCTGTACAAGGATTTATCACAGACAAGCATGGAAAGTGGACGCCCTATCTTTCAGCTGGAAACAACTATCAGTATATGCATTTCCCCCTCTGCCTCTCCTCCCCAAGGTACTCCTAAAGGTCAGACGGGAGAAGCCAAAGATGATACTGATTGGCCCAGACTGGCCCCGCCAGTACTGGTATCCAAAACTAAGGAGCTTGTCTCAATGCCCAGCTTGGACCTTACTTCAAATACCTCATCTACTGTCCCAGCAAAACAGTCAGATCCTGCACAGCCAACTCAGAACTTTAAACCTGACAGCATGGCGAATAATGTAGTCATACAAAACACACATCTCAGTAAAGCTGTGATGGATGTTATTTTGGAAGCCAGAAGGCCTAGTACTAGAAAATCTTATGCTGGAAAATGGAAGAGATTCTGTACTTGGAACCAGGCACAAGGAACTGTTACAGCTGTGCCAAATGTTCCTCAGATTTTGCAATACTTAACTGAGATGCTGGACAAAGGCCTATCTTTTTCATCTATTAAAATTCATGCTTCTGCCATTTCGGCTCATTACAATGTAGAGCCACCAATCTTTTCTCATCCCTTATTAAAGCAGTACCTCAGAGGAGCCAAAAATTTAAGACCTCCAAGGAGATCACCAATGCCTGCATGGGACCTCAACTATGTCGTGGAAAAACTCACCCTGCCTCCTTTCGAGCCAGCTGCTACTGCTCATATAAAATTTTTATCTTGGAAAACAGCTCTGCTTCTAGCAATAACTTCTGCAAAACGAGTTTCAGAGCTGTAGGCACTCATGGCTGTGGAACCTTTTATCATTTTTTATCCAGACTGGGTCTCTTTGAGGACAAACCCAACATTTATGCCTAAGGTGGTGTCCATTGTGGCTCTCAACCAAACTATTCACCTGACAACCTTCTATCCAAATCCACAGAACAAGGGGGAGAGAATTCTGCATTCTTTGGACGTACACAGACCGCTTAGATTTGACTTGGACAGAACCAAAGCTTTCAGAAAGACAGAGCAATTACTAGTGACATATGCTGTAGCATCACAAGGAAAGGCTATCTCAAAGCAGACTATTTCAAAGTGGATAGGCCACTGCATTCGTTTCTGCTATGTACACCATGACAAGCCAGTACCTAAGGGCATTAGGCCACACTCAACCAGAGCTGCAGCCACTTCAGCAGCCTTTCTCAGAGGAGTACCTACCAAGGACATTTTAGAGGCTCCTACTTGGAGTTCAGTGCACACCTTTACAAAGCACTATCATCTGCCATTCTACTCTAAATCCAGGGCAGGCTTTGCCACTGCAGTTCTGCAGGGCCTCATAGCCGCTCCTAATGCTGTTTAGCTCCAGCCGTCCAACCTTAGCTTTGGGACTCTACCCAAATGTAATGACTGCAACAGTGAAACACGAAGAACATAGTACAGTTGTGTACACTTACCATAAATGTAGATGTTTGAGTGTATTCACTGTTGCAGTTGAGGTTATTCACCATCCCCCTTCTCTTCTGATGGAACCTATCTTTCCTTCTCTGATTTATACAACCTATGTGGTGTATTTGCTTGTAGATGAAGGTAAAGTTTATATTGGTGCATGTAATTATACATATATAAATTATGGCTACCCTTTTGGGGGGCACCTGATATCTGGGGCAAGAAAAACTAAAGAAAATGGCGTCGGCTGCTGTAGCACCTTCCCTGACATCAGGGGTATAAAAGAAGCAGCCGGCATATTTCAAAGCCCCTGTGCACTGCCCCTTGTATTGATCCTATGTAATCTGTCCTCTGATTTTTGTAGTTCTCATGGGTAATTTTGTACACTACACTTCTTCTTCTTCTTTCGGCTTTTCCCGGTTAGGGGTCGCCACAGCGGATCACCTTGTCCGCACATTGAATGGCAGTAGAGTTTTACGGTGTCGAGTTGCCAGCCCGGCGCCCAACCTTCCACAGAAGGCACACTCACACGCACACCTAGGGCCAATTTAGAGTATCCAATCCACCTGCAGCATGTCTTTGGGATGTGGGAGGAAACCGGAGCACCCAGAGGAAACCCACGCGACCACAGGGAGGACATGCAGACTCCGCACAGAAGGCACCCCAGCCGAGGATCGAACTGGAGAACCTCTTGCTGTGAGGCGGCAATGCTAACCACTGCACCACCGTGGCCGCCCTAATTTTGTACACTGCACTAATCCCCTTTTTATATCCCTATTTGTTCTCCACCTCCTTTGAGGTGAACACTCCCCTATCACTCCTCTTACTCTCTCTTTATATTCAGCTGTTATTCCCTGATAAGGGAGCCTATCCCTATCATGTAATCCAAGCAGTTCTTTAATCCACCCCCCAGTTAATTAGCTGCCAGTATCTCTTCCTTGACTAACTTTCATATGTTCATAGTCAAGTACTAGGCTAGCAGCCCTTCTGGGCCATTTTAAGCCTAACTAATTTCCCTTTCAGATGTGAGAATTAAACCCTGTACCTTGTAACTGTGAGGTAAACACCTCAACCATTATGCCAACCCCCAAATTATCAGTAAATTGGATTTTAACCTTCCAATACCTGTCCTTTTTCTTAAAGCTCACTGCACTTGCACCTTGTGCCATAAGAAAAGTTTAATGATTCTGTTGGGAATTGAGCCCAGGACCTTTTTGCATGTAAATCAGATACGAATGACCACTACACCACAGAACCTCTTTTCCACCAGTTACTAACTGCTGTTTCTTGCCTACTCTATTCCTTGTTTGGGAACCCTATAGACAAAATCTTCTTATTCAGGTATTCTCACCGTCTTATTTTTCGATGTATTATCTAACCATTTATATACATAATGTTTTACCCGATTATTTTTTTTCCTCAACACCTGCTTCCAGTAAGACAAATTTTCACAGTCTCTGGTAGTCCTTGCTTGCCACATCATCATATCTTTCCACTTAGGTTTCTCTCTCTCTCTCTCTCGCTGCTTGTACTATACATGGTAGATGTAAAGTATGCATTTAGATCAGACAACTCCATGCCCTCTTGCTCAGTCGCTGTGGTCATCTTCAGTTCTTTTATTGCTTGTCATAATTATCCCCTGACTAACCTTTACATTCATGGGGACCAAGAACATTTTCCCTGCCTTTGTTTTGCAATCCAGAACCATAAATAGGAGCTTCCTTGTCTTTTGGATTATCTTCTGTTTACTTTCCTCCCACATTTCCATTGCTGTTACTAATGAGTCTTTTCCAAGCTGTTCGCCCACGTGTTTCATTTTTTCATTCCCAAAGAGGCGCAGGAATTGCTGCCTTAATTCATATGTGGGCACATAATTTTACATGTATGACTTTTGTTTTATTTATATTTTGTAACCTGAAAACATTTGGAACAGTCTCAAAATATTCCACAATGCAGGGCATATTGTTCTGGATTTGTCAAATATTTTTATGGTATCGGCAAACAGTGCTATTCTTTCCTGTCTCCCTTTCCACTCATCCTTGGGTATTTGCACTTCTTATTTTCATTGCTAATGGCTCTGTATGAACAACAGCAGGGAAGGAGGATATACGTGTCGTCTTCCTATAGATTTATCAGACAGAATCCCCACCCCCACCCTCCAATTTTACTGTAACTTCTGTCCTTGTATATCTCTTCCTTAATAATTTAATTGTTTCAGTATTAAATGCAAATTCAGCCTTACACACATTCTCAACTTACCCTGTCAAAAGCTTTTTCTGTATCATCTTAGTGGTAGTAGTAATAGTGTCCATTGCATCCTTCCACATCATTAGAATTATGTTAATATTGTCAAATGTTTGCTTCCTTACTTTAAATCCACACTGATCTGCATCAGTCAGATACAGCAGCACTCTGGCTAACCATTTTTTCCTAATTATAGATATCAATTCTTTGTAATCAAAATTTTAGTATCAAAATTGGTCTGCATATGACAGGATTTGCAGGATCTTTATTTAAAACCACCTCCACTGCTTTCATGCTTGATGCCCCCTTTAAGACACTTTAAAATAATTTCTTCCATGTATTAGCAAACAAGTTTCCTTATTAAAACCTTTCTCTGTATCAAGGCTTACTATACGAATATTAGGGTCTTTCCTCTCAGATTCCAGATTTTCATGGGTATATAATCTGACCTTGGGTACTTAACTGATGAGCATCTGCATCTTCCACCTCAGATAAGCCTGGGTTTACCAAGAAATTCTCTGTCAAAATTGTATCCTGATGTAAAGACTTTCATAAATACTCAAGAATATTTCTGTAATTCCTTCACAGTCTTGTAACATTTTTCTGGACTTGGGCTCCACCTGTAAAAGGGAAATAAAAACTACAGGCAGTACATTGTAGGGAACCACTTTGCCAACAGTATCAAGTCCTCAAAACAGTTGAACCTGTATTTCTAGATGATGGAAGCCTTTGGAGGGGCAGTAGATGACCAAGAATATATGCAGTAGTGTGTTCAGCAAGTCATCCCTTATTTAGTGTGTGGAGGACACTTCTCCGCAATTTTAGAAGTAGAATCCTATGTCGGGCATGCGTTGTATCTGTTGAATTATTTGGATGGTGAGAATGCATGAATGATGGGGTTGTTACCAGTCACGTGTACACTTGTTTTAGTCTTATAGATGGCACTGCAGTAGAGCAGAGCTTTAAGAACTTGAGCTTCATGTACATACTAACACAATGCATGGGGTTCAATTGCAGACACACACACAGCTGTGGAGTCAGATGGGTTTTGGGTGGCCTAGGCAGTGATTGGGCTGTATGAGGAATTTGGGCAATTAGATTACTATAAAATACTTCAGAAGCTCCTCAAGCGTGGGGACTGCAACACATCTGGTGTTTTGGCATTGTAAAGGTAGGTATATGGCATACTTTGTCCCCTGGTATGATGTCATACCCAGGCCTGGAGTTGTAATTATGAATCGGGGTAGCATTGCTGGGTGATGACGTCTCTCTGATATACTAGCCAAGTCCTTTTGGAATCCAGTGGATTATATTTTATTTTATTTTATAGATGTATTAACTTTGGACATGTTTTGTATACGTAAATAACTGAAAATGCTTGTTACTACCTACGTAAGGAGTAAATCTCGTGTTGTACCTAAAGTGCTGTACAAATTCATAGCAGTACTTGCTAGAAAGTTGATAAAGCCTTTCAAGTCAAGTTTTTGACGTGAATATTTGATTGTGGGTGGACTGAATAGCTTATCCAGGGAGATTGATAACATCTCTCTTAAACAATGCAGTCTGGAAGATTGTGAAATATGTTACTAATTTAGTTTTTTCTGGAAAATTCTTTAATTGTACTATGAAAGATATCCTTATATATCACTGTTGCATTATTCATAACTGAAGGGATTTCCTGCCAAGGAAAGCCCAATAGCCGGCCAGTATACCAAAGCCTTTGGTACTTATAGGTGCTGTAAGTCACACGCAGGCTGACTGCCTAAAGCGTAGGGCATACAGGAAGGTTATGTATGGATGCACATGCTCAGAATGTCTTTAATGCTAGTCTGAATGCCATCATTGAACGTCTATCTGAACACTTTTCTGCTGTCCTGGTTACCAAGCCATGTTTCAGTTAAGTGCCTTGTCAGGGTTTCTCCTTCTCTTTCTTTCTCTTTAGTGCTGGTTTAGTTCATGTCATCCAGAAAGGGAAAATGTCAGTGTGGGAAGCAGATTCTACATGAAGACCATCATGGCCAGCGTCTCTTTTGTTTGGGCATTTCTCATGACCTTGCACAGTGTTCTCTATGCCAAGCTGTTGTCCCTAGGACCCTATGTAGTCATCTGTGCTCCTTATCTGTTTACCTTGAAAATCAATGTCTTAAGCTGTTGGCTCAAGGTGCTATGGCAGAGTCTTACCATCCAGAGGGTCAGAAGTCGGCCAAGAAAAAGAGGAAAAATCTTAGGTCTGATATAGCTGCTTTCCAGCCTCCCCCAGATGTCTCTCTCTCTCAAAGCTAGTGAAAGCCCAAAGGATCGTCTGGTGGTTACTTCAGATTCCCCTGTCGTAAACCCGTCAAAAACCACCATGGGTTTGATTTCTTGCTCATCTTTGTAGACTTTTCATATCGCTGTTCCAGACATTGAGGGGGAACTAAGGCTGATTATATTCGAGGGACTGACTGAGATTCCATTGATCTTAGTGAGGGTGGAGATCCTTACTACGCTTATTGAATGTCACAAACTGTCTCACTCTCCAAGGGTGTTTTATGCAGACATTCTGCAGAAGAAGAAACAGAAAACCAAGCATATTTCCACTATAGTTAAGGATCCCCCAACTTGAATGGCAGAATTTTACTGGGTTATTTAATGCTTTAATGGTTTTAAAGTCTCCTCAATGGGTGTTTGAGCCTGTCCCTCCCTGGTCTTCCATTCCTCTTAAAAGACCCAGGGAACTGGACTCCTCAGATGAGAATCTGGATTCAGGGGAGGACTCCTTGGCTTACTCTTCTCAAATCCCTTCCCCCTTAAACTGTGGTTCACAGGAAGAGGTTTATATTCATCTGGATTCCCCTTTAGAGGAACACTCCTTTGGGATTACTGTTACCCATATGATGGAATTTTTTTGTAGGACTGCTCTCAAGTGTCTGATACCTAGAAAAGGTATTATGAGTTCCTCCAGAATGAGTCTCCTAAGCCTTCTGGTTTTCCTCCATTATTACTGTGCCATATTGCTATCCAAATGGTAAGTGCAACCAAACAGTCAAGACTTATTTGGACTGACTTGGTACAGTATTGCTGTATACATGCAATGTACTCTTAGAGCTTAAATTATCTCTACACAAAACAGCCACAGTTGAAAGGTTTAAAAATATTTAATAATAAAAACACAAAACAATACTACTTAGTACACACTGCTAGTCAAAAGTTCAGAGATCACAGAGAAATACTTAAAATAATACAGTAGCAAAAATTCTGACATCACAGAAAAACAAACTAGTCTAATCTTCCTGTTTCCTAGTTATATCTAAGAGAAAACACAGTTCTAAAATCCTACTTAGATCTAGACACAGGCAGTGCTGAGTTGGGTGTTCTCAAGACAAATGCTGTCATTCTTTCTCTCCTTAAATTAATAACACAGTAACACTGATTCATTTCAGAGTACATCATCATTTCTTTCTGGTTCCCAGGCTAAACTACTCTGACGTTAATAGCCCTTTTGATCTTGCAGCTGGCCAGGAACCAGAGCAGTAAAAGAAATTATACGTGCAAATTCTAGCCATTAACTCTGGCCACAAAACAATAGGCAGAATTCCTTCATCCAGATATATCAACTCCGAAGTTTGACATCAGACAGTCATAAAATGCTTGACTTAGCTTTCTTACAGCAGAGTACACTGTTGTTACATTTTTGCAGTTCAGTATCCAATGCAGTCTTTTCACATTTAAGAGAACAAGTCTGTGGCTTACATTAATATTTAGAAATGACAGAATTATCTGCAAAATTCTGTCTGGCTAGGCTGGCAGCCTTTACCTATCTTCACAAGGGTGTCTGAACTTCAGGATCTCATGGCTGTTCCTCTTTTCTTAGTTTTCTACAGACATAGTTGTCTCTTCATACTAACCCTTCTTTTTTGCCCAAGGTGGTCAGTGAGTTGTCCCTCAACCAGTGTATTCATTTGCTTTCCTTTTTTTTCCTTCTCCGCAATCTGCCAGTGAGAAGGTTCTTAACACCTTGGATTTTCATAGCCATCTCCGATGTTATTTAGATAAAACTAAAGTTACTCACAAATCTGAGCAGCTTTGCGTTTCCTTTCAATCCAGGTCTTTTGGTTTACCCAGAACTGATATGTTTTCAAAATCTCTGCCCAAAAGTGGGAATTAATCTTGTCCCAGCTGTGCTTACCTTCTGTCTTTTGTTATGCTGACTGTTTTGTTCTTAGCTTTTCTGGCTATATGCATAGATTTGCATGGGTTGTAAATCTGTGACACCTCTGTGGAGCTCAACACAAGTCAAACCTATGCTAACCTTCCATTTGAGATCTGAGCACAGGATGGGTATATGCTGACCTCACACCTGAAATCTAGGCACAATGCCAGCCTATGCTGATTTTTTCATTTGGGATGGCTCTTTGGAGCTGGGCACAGGACAAGTCTACTCTGATCATACAGCTGGGATGGCTGTTTGAAGCTGAAAATAAGACTAGTATACAAGTTCAGCAACATTCATGCACAGTCTTCAGTTCTTGTCATTCTCAAACAAGCATTTCTCATATAGAGCTGGACTGCAACATTTTACAGTATAATACCATGTTCTACACATTTCTTTCATCTTTTTTCTTTTACTGAATCCTTTCTTCCAACAGCCAGCTAAATGGAGCCCTCTTTGTACCCTCATTTCAGTAGTCCATCTTACGCCTGTGTGCGCACACCGGGAACTATACAAGTTGGCTTTGGTGAGGCACCATCTTTGGTAGGCCTGGGAATTGTCTTAGCACATTTTCTGCAAATAGCTGAACAAGTGGGATTTCATTTTATTTTATTTATTTCCATTTCTTAACCAGGTTAGAGCACTGATCCCAGTGACCCTTTTCAGACTCTTCTTGGGAGTACAAACCAAAGATGCATGAAAAATCTAAACTATAAAAGGAGGAAATATTCAGTTGAAGTACATACAGCAGTCTTGAATATAAAAAGTAATGTGCGTTTGCAGTATATTTTAATAGAAGACCAGGTTAGACACTGAAAATCACAAACACATTTGTAGTGCATCTCAACACCATCTAATAGAAACTCTTGGGCAGTGTAATGTAAGAAAGTAACAATGTCCGATCTGTTTACGTGTTTGCCACCAGGCTTCTCAACTAAGATCTCTGAAATATGGGACATCGACACTTAAAATTGCTGTGTATCTTATCACATTAGTAGGCACTGCTGAAAATTATGAACATAAACTGAAGTGAAAGATAAGAGTGTACCAGCTATTTACAGCCAAACCTGTGCAGCAGGAAATTTGAAAGCTGAGAGTATGACAGAGCCAATAAAAGCAAAACAGGGAAAAGATTTTTGGCAAAATTATGTTATAATAGCACTGCTGCAAGCAGCAGAGGGTAGGGAGAGTTGTTTTTAAAATAAACAGGAAGGTGGGGAATGGTACACGGGAATGGGAGAATAAGCAGGAGAATTAAAAAGAGACAAGCTGTTAAGATGTTGGAATACAGCAGATGATGAAAGGGCAAATATAGTAGGAAAGTGAAAAGGAAGAATGTTTGAGTGTGGTGATGGCCAGAGGGAAGTATGTAACCATTTGGATTCCTACAACACTTACTAGTGACCCAGGCTGAATTCAGTGCTTGTGCTAGCTTCTGCTGCCTCCATATAAGAACTTGCTTGTTGGTAGGTGACCAGTCCTTCATGGCATTTCTCTGCATTACCTAGTCTCTTTCTGGGTGCCTGTATTGTAGCTGACAAAGCTGCTTCCTTTCCCAATCAGCACAGTTGAACTAACTTTGGCCACTCCTTCCTAGCATCCGCAGATGTCTTCTCCAATGCCAGCACAACTACGTAAACCGGGGCCATCTTGGCTGCAATCTGAGTTTATTGCTTTGCTTTTTAGAGGTGTTTTTGTCAACTTTTCTTCATGCATTTTAAACTTTTTCATAAAATAATTTTTGCCATGTCCATTGACTAGAAACCTCCCTGATGTTTGGCACAGATGACCTGAGTTTGGACCCTGGCATGAGGAATGGAAAAGCTGACTCGGGAGATATGGAATATAGTTGATGACATTCGATTACCTGTATCATGGGGGAAGATTTTGGTTAGTTCTTCTGCAGGGGGGAGGCTGTGATATCTGTAATGGCTTGCTCACCATTTGATTGCATTGAATCTAGTAGGCTGTATGGAGGAATGCACATTTCTATTCAACATTGCAATCCCCTGCCACTGCAAGGCATATATCAGGCCATGAGGAAGAATTTAGGCAAACATTGAAAGATACAAGTCACCCAAATATGACAGCTTACCTCAGCCTGTCTTTTGCCCAGGTTGGAGCTGTCCGACTAGGAAGCTTGTGGAAGCCTATTTGAAGAAAGGAGGAGTTTGGTGGTATGACCAGTGACAGTCCAAATAAGTAAATAAATTACTTCATCCAGTTCCTTGCTCAATGTTGTATGTCTTTATCCCTGAAATCTATATGTAAATGTCCTTGTGGTTGGCGGCAGATAGCAATCAATGCTCAGATCTGCTCTGAGCTAAAACAGAATGGCATTAAATATACTGATCCCAAGGATAATGCCAATATCCTGGGAGATTGATTCAGTGCCAACTTCACCCCCCTCTTACCCCCTAAATGGCCCATCTCAATACTGGAATATTGCCAAATTTCGGTAATAATGGCCACACAGGTAAAAAATGCACTCTCCAAAGCTAAGAATACAGCATCCATGGGACCAGATGACATCCCGGGCTGTGTACTACATACTACATGAACTACAACATGAACTGGCACCTCACCCAAGTGTCATGTTTAATCATAGCCTCACCTCAGGTTTTGTACCCACTGAGTGGTGCAGAGCTACAGTTATCCCACTCCACAAGGGGGGGATCCACCTTGGATCCCGGTAACTACCGTCCCATCCGTCTGACAAGCCTTATCTACAAGGCCATGGAGCGTATTATCATGGAACTTATAAACAAAGACATTGGCAACCTTCAAACACTGGACCCCACCCAGTTTGGGTTCGTGAAGGGCCGATCTTGTCTCCTGAACCTGATTGACTTCTTTGAATCAGTCTCCAGAGCCATGGACAAGGGTAAGGTGGTCCACACAGCCTATCTAGACCTTGCCAAGACCTTTGACATCATCCCCCACTCTGGAATCATAGATAAACTTACTAAGCTGGGCATTAATCCCTACATCACCCAATGGGTTGGTTACTGATGGAACCCACACTGTAAAAGTAGCCGACTCCAAATCCAGCTCCAGACAAGTGACAAGTGGAGTACCTCAGGGTTCAGTCCTGGGTCCGCTCTTGTTTGGCATCTACTTCTTTGAAATACAGGCCAACACTAAGGGACTCTGGCTAACAAAGTTCGCAGATGACTGCAAACTGGGAGCCATTATTGAATCCCTAAATGATGTGGATACTCTACAAAAGGGCCTTACAGAAACAGATGCTTGGTGCCAGAGCCATGGGCTCAAGCTCAGTGCCAAGAAATGTATAGTTATCCCCTTTGGGAAAAAAACATGCATCTGTGAATTACCGTATAAGTGGCAGTACACTAAACACCGAAAGTGTGATAAGAGACTTGGGGACACAGCTGGTCAGTGGTCTCACCTTCGATAACCACATCGCCACAACAGTCAGGAAATCCTTCTATGTGGCACACCTCATCACTAAGGGCTTTTCATCCAGAAAAAAGGAGGTCATTGTCCCACTGTACTAATCCCTCATTAGACCCATTATAGAATACAACACCCCGTTTGGTATGTACCTCTCAAGACATCTGCAACAACTGGAAAGGCCGCAGAAATACCTCACTAAAAGAATCACAGGCTTAAAGCAGATGCCTTACGCTGACCTCCTTAAAAAACTCAAGCTATACTCTGTCGCATATCATCTACTCAGAGGTGATCTCTGCTTAACATACAAGGCCATGTCAAACCCAGAGCTGTTGGACATGCTACACTTAAAGAAATCCCAATCCCTCAAAGCCACATGCTCCAGGGATCTAAACCTTGTCATCACAATAAACAAAACATGCTGGAGGGATAGGTTCCTCACCCAGAGACTCCCCAGACTCTGGAATAGATTGCCCATACATGTCAAGCAGAGTGCCTCTTTGGCCCTCTTCAAAAGGAACCTTGACGATTGGATGGGAGAAAGGAAATTCACCCTGGGGATCACGTCAGTCACCTTGCTAGACAGGGGTCCAGGGAAGTAAATAGTGTGAGAAGAAATAGCCAGGGAATTGTTATGGCTAGGCTTGTATAGGCCCTAGGGCTGATAGCCTAGTACCAACCTATGAACCTATGAGATAATGTTTTTGACTGGATGCTGGTTATACTGTTTAGGATCTTCACTTCTTTAGTAGGTAAAGATTTGAGACTTGGATAGTGAAGCTGTTGTCAACTTTGAGGGAGAAGCAATTTAAAATGACACATTACAAAGAGAAACTCCTGGAGCTTCGACAGAAGGTATGGAGAAGTGGATATAAAATGGCTCTAAAATGGATGAGAAATGAAAAGAATTCAGGAAGCTCCCAGAAAAGCTCCACACGAGAGATGCATCTGCTGAAAATGCTAAAAAAGCATTAAATGTCTAACCCTGGTAGAAAATGATACTGCCATTTCTGTTCCAAAATCAGGGGTTATAAAGACAGCTTCTAAAGTTTCACAGGATGAGTGAAAAGTACAGATACTGCAGCCTCTAAAGCTAAAATTCCAAATTGGTACTTTTGCTAGAATCCATCTGGATAGTTCTATACAACCAAGGTATGCGGCATCTTGGTCAGGGTCATTTTAAACCTAAAGGCACTTATGTCGGAGCAATTAGCACAGTTTCTCAACCTTTATATGTATTGTTTTATGTGGGTTAGAGATTCTTTGAAAAAGAGGACTTGACAGCAGCCAAATATGATGGGATCCAATTTGGACTGACCTTTATCCAGAGAATCTTCACTAGTACCTGTGCAAGATAAATCATAGAAACCATGGGAAGTCCTAGGCTACTGAGTCTTTATTATAGCATCTTCGCAGTTCCCACCCATTACTATGCTTTCCTTCACAAGGAGGTTTAGGCCGGTTAAACCCAGGGTGAATTTATGAATACCCATCCAGTTACCCATGTCCCATTTGAGGGAAGATGGTGTATCACACATCATCTGCATGGGGTGTCTATTCCAAAGGTGCGGGAAATGCTGAGTAATGAGTCTCTCTCTCTCTCTCTCTCTCCCTTTCTCTCTTCACCTTGTTTTATTGATCTGCTGAAGCACGTTTAGATCTCCCTTTTTTGATATTTGTTGGACTCTGATTTGTGAGAGTATGAACTTGACTGCTCAGAAGGCAAGACTTAGTTCTCCAATGAGAAGTTTGTAGGACACAGAACAGGGTGTCACTGCTTCTAGTCTTTTCTGGTAGTTTAGGGATTTTAAGTCTGTGATCCTCTTTAAGAACCTCTATGGAATTTTTCAACTGTGTGGTGAGGAACATCCCAAAGGAAAAGTTGTAGTCTATAATTGGTGTGATCAATGCTGACTTCATAGGGACAATAATCTATTAAGTTCAGGATGATGATCTCTTGGCCATCACCTGCTTCAAAGAGAAGGATTTCCTGGCAGCTTTTGCTACATGTTGATTAAAGGAGAGGCATAGCTCTCTCAGTTTCTTAGCACAAAAAATCTGGACAAAGCCAAAGGTAATGGGGGTGGGGATTGGGGTGGGCAAAGCCACAAAATATTAAATATTGCTCTTATAAACTTAGAAAGTTGCTAGAATAAATGGTCTTATGTTACCGTGCATTTTCTGTCTGATATGAAAACTGAAACTCAAATGGCTGTCATTATTTAGTGAATTCATTCCTCATTGATTTGCCACAAAAGTCCAGAAAATCACAAATTTTATGAGGAATAAACCAAAAAGTATGCGGCAAAAAAATAGACATTCTGTGAAAGTTTGTACTATTGAGAGGTATGTGGAGAGGGACTTATAAGATTCCCAGGTCTGTATTTACATTTTCATTTTGAAGTAGGGTATTTTGAGTGTTATATGCAATGTTGCATTTTTTTTTTGAAACACCAGGTGCTTGTAAGTGGCAAGTTCCTGGAAGGCTTCTGTGTCTGAGGGGGATTTGACAACATAAAGCTTGCAAACATGGTTAACCATACATAGCTGTTGATTTTTAGTTTGTCAATCACTGAAGTAAATATGAAGCAAAAGTGTTCCTATCACTAAGCCCTGTGGGGAAAACCACTGGTTGCCTTCATGTTCTTTGCCACTTCTACCACCTGTACCATGTGGATTCTGTCTTTTAACCAAATTGCCACACAGGGGTTTGTTTGTAGCACAATTAGTTTATTAATTATGCCATAATGGAGGATAGTTACAGATCCCTTAGCTAAATCAATGTAGACTGTGTGTACAGTATGACCACTATCAATAGCTTGTCTTACTTTTTCAAACAAGTTTACCAGGTTCATTAGATAAAATCTAACTTTTACGATACCAGATTGCTGTGGCTGTAGCTGGATGAGATTTTTAATGTCAGTGTTAATCAGGTTTATTATAATGCATTCTATGGCCTTACAGATGAGACTCATCAGGCTCATGTGTCTGTAGTTTCAAGGGTCGGTTGCAGGGTCATCTTTATGAAGTGGCATCACCAGTACTGTATGCCTTACTTCCAAGTCAAGCCTGTAGTTAGGCTGCATATCTTGAGGAGAAGTTCCACTAGGGCTTGTTTGGTACTATTTAACAGACAGCCCAGTATGTCAGCTGGTCCCTTGGAGAAAGTGTTCTTTGTCTTGGACAGCACATTCAGTGCATGTTCTGTTGTGATGATAGGGTGGTTTGAGAGATAAAGGGATCATATGGCTTTGGACAGTCATCGCAGGACTTGAATTTCACACAAAATGTATTTGTTAGTATATACTGGCGATGTCCACATGGTCCATTTAATATCAATTCTTTATATGGTTCAATGTTGTTTCTTAGTTTTCTAACTTAAAAGAAAGATTTGTAGATGTTCATCGTGTTTCACTGTTGAAGCCATTACACTTGGGTTATCCTGCTGGCAGGCGACCCGCAGTCGGCCCGAGTTCCAAAGTCTTGGTCCGGCGTCGGTTGCTGTCGCCTCTTCCTCGACGTCAGTGCGCCAGGGGTATAAAAGTTGCAACCGACGCCATTTTCTTCAAGTCTTTCTTGCCACGCGGTGCCCGAAGCAAAAGCAGTTCGCAAGTGCCGGTTGGCCGACTTCTGAGATTTTCAAAATTGAATTTCAGAACCGAAGTCTTCAGTAAAGCTAAGTACCCTGTTGGGGAAACTTTTTCTTGCTCCAGACCGATGTCAGTAAAAGTTAATAATTGTATTTCTTGTGGGAAGCAAATACCTCATAAGGACTTTCACTCTTACTGTATTCCTTGCCTAGGCCCTGACCACGACGTTACTAGTTGTCAGTTTTGTGCTAGATTCAATAAACGCACTATTAAACGTCGGTTTGATTGTGCTTTACATTATTTTGGACGAAAAGATTTAATTGTATAATGCCGTCGGAACAACCGACGACCGGAATGTATAAAAAATGCAAAGACAAAGAAAAAGACAGACATCCGAGGTCCAAAACCGACAACGAAGCCTCTTCTAGGCCAGTCGCCGGTTCTCAGTGAGGCGCTTTCGCAGCCCCTGACACCCGCTATCTCAGAGCCACAGGCCGTAACCAACAGCCACGTGGAGACACCACGGCCTGTGGAAACTCAAGGTATTGGGCCTACGGAAACTATACCCTCAGATGGGTCCGGAGCCGCTGAGCAGGCACCGGCTTCTGAGGGTGTTTTCAGACCTTCACAGCTTACAATTAAGGCTTCTACAGCAGCAAAGGCAAAGTCAAAAACACCATTAAAGACAAGGAAACAAGTGCAGCATTCTCCAGAACAGTCATCCATGCCAAAGAAACAGATGCTTAAAATGGCCGAAGACCTTATTACTTTAATCAGGGGCTCCCATCCCCCTCCTGACAAAAGGCCTAGGCAAGACACAGATTATGATTCCTCTGATCAGGTTTCCATTTCCTCTGATTCTTCTGATGAGGGCTATTCTCCCCCTCCCTATGAGGACTCTGATGCTGAACAGTCCATTCCTTCAGCCTCATCGCCTGAGGATTATTCTTTTGGGGAAACCCTGCACACCATGAGGGAGCATTTCCATTGGGAGAGCCAGGATTACTCAGAATCCAAGAAAAGGCTCAGAGATTTCCTTTTATTGCCTCAGCACAGGCCCTTGGCTACCCCCCCCCCCCCCCTGTGCTTGATATTGTAGATGATGTTTTTTTCTGAATCCAGTCTGTCTCCTGACTCTTTACCCCCTGCACCAGTAAAGCCAGACAGGTACTACAGGGTCCCTGACTCTCATAAATTTCTTTACAAAAACCCCGCTGCAGACCCAGAAACAATTTCTCAGGGTCCTAAAGGGGTTAAGACTTCCACTGCCAAAAATCCTGTCCCCTCAGATAGGGATTCCAGAGCTCTGGACAGATGGGGGAAAAAAGTTTACACTTCTGCTACTTTAGCTGTAAGAGCTTTAAACTGTCAGTTTCACATGCTTAAATATCAGCAGTACGTCATGTCATTGTTAAAGCAGAAAATGGTTACAAACATAGAAAGTCCTTACAGTAAAGAAATGTAGGATTTATTGCATGCAGTTGAACAAGTAGGAAAGCATACTCGCAATGTGGTTTTGATTCATTAGAGGCTTCTTGTAGAGCCTCAGTTACAGGCTCTGTTATTCGAAGGCATGCTTGGTTGAAAGAACAAAGTTTAGCTGACCATGTTAAAGTAAAATTATTCGATGCTCCATTACAGCATGATACTTTGTTTGGTGTTAAGGTAGAAGAGGTGTTAAAGAAAATGGAGGATAAAGCAAAGTCAATGCAAACGGTGAAAGATTTCTTACATGTTCAACCACCTAGATTTAGCAGAAACTGGCTTTCAAAAAACTGGTCCTTTCCAATGTCAGACAGGCCAAAAAGAGGCAGATACAGACGCCCAAGAGGCAGATCTCAGCCCCAAGGCTCCTACAGACCTAAACAATGGGGTGCTTCAGCCCCCAAAGGAGGAGAAGACAAATCACAACCTTATAGGAAACAGTCACAATGACTTCCCTCTGCAAATGCCAAACTCTTACCAGTTGACCGCACCCCTAGGGGGCAAGCTAGCACTTTTCTTAAAAAATTGGTACATGATCATCCAAGACCAATGGGTGCTGAATATTGTTTCTCAGGGGTACAGATTCCACTTCCACATGCTTCCAAAACCAAAAGGTACGCCAAACCTGCCACAAAACCAATGGGCAGAGGCACAAAAACAGATTGCGGCTCTTGTGGATATGGGAGCTATTCAAAAAGTTCCACAAGAAGAACAGTGGCAAGGATTTTACTCAAGACTTTTCTTAGTACCCAGAAAAGACAAAGCCTGGAGACCAATACTGGACCTGTCAATCCTAAATACTTTCCTGGATGTTCCAAAATTCAAAATGTTAACACTACAACAACTTCTGCCCATGCTGAGCAAGGAGGCTTGGCTAGTAACTTTGGACCTCAAGGAGGCATACCTGCACGTCCCAATCAGACAGTCGTGCAGAAGATACCTCATATTTATAGCAGCCTCAATGCATTACCAATTATCTGCACTGCCCTTTGGCTTATCTACTGTGCCCAGGATCTTCACAAAATGTCTGGCACCAGTAATTGCATTTTGCAGACAAAAAGAAATTCAAATATATCCCTACTTGGATGACTGCCTTATTCAAGCAGAGAGAAAAGACATTCTTCTAAAGCACATGGCATTTGTAAAGATTGCTAATTTGCCTAGGGTACACAGTAAACGAAAAGAAATCAAAGCTAGTGCCCTCTCAAGAGATAATATTCCTGGGTGCAAGCTTAAATACAACTGCCCAGATGGCTTATCTCACGCCAGACAAACAAAAGTAACTGACTCATTACTTTCAAATGATGGCAACAAAGACCCAGCTCCCTGCAAGAAAAATTCTGCAGGCCCTGGGTTTCATGGCATCCTGCATTCTACTAATTCCATATGCAAAACTGCAGTGGTATCTAAAAAGTGTTTGGACTCAGCATTGTCACAGCCTAGAGACCGTCATAACCTTGATTCCCTGCCTACAACAGGAGTTTTGATGGTGGTCCCAGGCCTGTCACCACGACAAGGGACAGCCTTTCACCTTACCTACAGCCAGGCAGGCAATAACAACGGATGCATCGGATTATGCCTGGGGAGCACATATGGCAGGAAAATGTATTCAGGGCACGTGGCCCAAGGAACAAATGCATCTTCACATCAATCAAAAAGAGATGCTAGCTGTACAGAATGCCGTGACAGCCTTCAAGGACCTAATAGATCCAGGACAACTATTAATAAAGACGGACAATACCACAGTTATGTGGTATATAAACAAGGAAGGGGGCACACATTCCTACCCCCTATACAGACAAGTCATGACTTTGTGGAATTGACCTACCAGGTACATCTGCAAGCACAATTCCTGCCAGGAACAAAAAATACACTGGCAGATGAACTAAGCAGAAATCTAATGGATCCTCACGAATGGAAGCTAAATCCACAAGTGTTCAAATGATAATAAGGAAATGGGGATGCCCAGACATAGATCTTTTTGCCTCCCCTCACAATTGCCAAATACAGAAATTTTGCACAAGGACTTATCACTCTCAAGCATGGAAAGTGGATGCTCTATCATTCAGCTGGAAAGACCTGACCGTCTATGCCTTCCCTCCAGTGCCTCGTCTCACCAAGGTGTTTCTAAAAGTCAGACGAGAGGCCAAAAATGATCCTGATTGCACCAGACTGGCCACGCCAACACTGGTACCCAATCCTAAAGAGTTTGTCCCAAGGTCCACCTTGGCCTCTACCTCAAATCCCTCATCTTCTGACACAACAAAACAATCAGATTCTGCACAGTCAACGCAGCATGGCAGATAATGTAGCCACTCAGACTGCACCTCTCTCTAAAGCTGTTATGGATGTTATTTTGGAAGCCAGGAGGCCCAGCACTAGGAAATCTTATGCAGAAAAATGGAAGAGATTCTGTGCTTGGAACCAGGCACAAGGGCTCGAACCACTTGTCCCTAACATACCTCAGATTTTGCAATACCTAACTGAGATGTTGGACAAAGGCCCATCTTTTTCATCCATTAAAATCCATGCCTCTGCCATTTCAGCGCATTACAATACGGATCCTCCTATTTTTTCACATCCTCTACTACGACAATACCTCAGAGGGGCAAAAAATATAAGACCCCCTAGGAGAGCACCAGTACCTACTTGGGACCTCAGTTTTGTTTTAGAAAAACTAACACTACCTCCATTTGAACCAGCCAGCACAGCTGATCTAAAATTCTTGTCATGGAAAACTGCTCTGCTCCTAGTAATAACTTCAGCAAGAAGAGTCTCAGAGTTGGATTCCGGCGTGTAGCTCGCAAGACATTTGCCTGCGAGCTACATCGCCGAAACCAAACGGCTGCATCAACACTTTGCCGTAGTGCAAAGTGGCTGTAGCAGCTGCAACTATAATCTATGGACGGGCAGCTGCAGCCGTACGGGCTGTGTAATGCATTCCTTCTTCTCGTGCAAGGAATGCATTTATTTAATTATTTATTTATTTTGTTGGATGACAACAAAATAAATAATTAATTAAATAAATGCATTCCTTGCACGAGAAGAAGGAATGCGTTACACAGCCCGTATGGCTGCAGCTGCCCGTCCATAGATTATAGTTGCAGCGGCTATGCTTTTCAGCCACTTTGCACTACGGCAGAGTGCTGATGCAGCCGTTTGGTTTCGGCGATGTAGCTCGCAGGCAAATGTCTTGCGAGCTACACGCCAGAATCCCTCAGAGTTACAGGCATTGATGGCTGTGGAACCTTTCCTCATTTTTCATCAATACAGGGTTTTTCTTAGGACAAACACAACATTCATGCCAAAAGTGGTCGCCAGTGTGGCCTTAAACCAAACCATTCATTTACCTACTTTCTACCCAAATCCACAGAATAAAGGGGAAAGACTTCTGCACGCTTTGGATATACACAGGCAGCTACGATTCTACTTGGACAAAACAAAAGCTTTCAGAAAAACTGTGCAACTGTTTGTAGCATATGCTGCAGGATCACAAGGAAAGCCCATTACAAAGCAGACAGTCTCCAAATGGATAGGACACTGCATCCGCTTCTGTTATGCACAACATGGCAAATCTGTGCGTAAGGGCATTGGGCCTCATTCTACCAGAGCAGCAGCCACTTCAGCAGCTTTCCTCAGAGGAGTACCAACCAAAGACATATTAGAAGCTGCAACCTGGAGCTCAGTGCACACTTTCACCAAGCACTACCACTTACCTCTCTACTCTAAATCCAGAGCAGGCTTTGCCACTGCAGTTCTGCAGGGCTTGTTAGCCTCGCCAAATCCAATTTAGACCCAGCCACCCAACCTCAGCTTTGGGATTCTACCCAAGTGTAATGACTGCAACAGTGAAACACGATGAACATAGTACAGTTGTTGTAACTACCATAAATGTAGATGTTCGAGTGTATTCACTGTTGCAGTCCAGGTTACCCACCCACCATCCCCCTTTTCTTTGCTGGGACTTTTCTGTACTTCTCAACTCTATACAACCTATGTGGTGTATTTGCTTGTAGATGAAGAAAATGTTTATAGTAACATATGCATGTTTTATTGGCATATTTTTATCTTTTCAGCGTTCCTATCTGGGGGCACCTGACATCTGGGGCAAAAAAAACTGAAGAAAATGGCGTCGGTTGCAACTTTTATACCCCTGGCGCACTGATGTCAGGGAGGAGGCGACAGCAACCGACGCCGGACCAAGACTTTGGAACTCGGGCCGACTGCGGGTCACCTGCCAGCAGGATAACCCAAGTGTAATGACTGCAACAGTGAATACACTCGAACATCTACATTTATGGTAGGTACACAGCTGTACTTTGTCCTTTGCTTCATATGCCATTCTGAGTTTATGGGTTACCTTAGTAGGCTTATAGGTAGGTACTAGGGTTTCTGCCCGAAGGCATTTATTAGCCTAGCCAGAATGTGTTGGCTTTCACCACCCCCTTAGATTAGTTCCCTGTGCCTCTGTCCAGCAGAGCCACTGAAGTGATCCCCAGGGTAAACTTTCTGTTTCCCATCAACTTGTCGAGGTTTCTCTTAGAATGTTAGCGAGGAGCTTTGCCTAATGTAGATTGGAATCTTGTTCCAAAGCTTGGGAAGTCTCTGGGACAGGAATCTATCCATCCAGCACATCCTATTTATTGTTGTGGTGAGGTTTAGATCCCTAGAGCGTGTGGCTCAAGGGGATACGGTTTTCTTTAGGTGGAGCATGTCCATCAATTCTGGGTTGGACATGGCCTTGTATTTCAGGCAGAGATCACCTCTGAGTAGGCAGTATGCAACCGAGTACAGCTGGAGTTTCTTCAGTCGAGCTGCATAGGGCATCTGTTTGAGGCCATCGATCCTCTTGGTGAGGTACTTCTATGGTCTTTCCAGCTGTTGCAGGTGTCTTGCAAGGCACATTCCAAATGAGGCATTGTACTCTATGATGGGTCTGATGAGTGATGAGTAAAGGGGCACAATGACCTTTTTTGATCTGGATGCGAACCCTTTTGTGATTAGGTGGGCCACATAGAAGGATTTTCAAATCACTTTGGCAATGTGATTATCAAAGGAGAGATTACTATCTACTTGGGTCCCCAGATCCCTTATTACGTCTTCCGTATTCAGGGGACTACCACCTGTGTGGTAGTTTGTGGGTACTTTGTTTTTTCCAAAGGGGATGACTACGCACTTTTTCGCTTTTAGCTTGAGGCCATGGTTTTGACACCAGGTATCTGTCTCAGTGAGACTCTTTTGGAGGATGTCTGTGTCAGCCGGAGAGTCAATTATAGCCCCTACTTTGCAGTCGTCTGTGAACTTGGTCAGCCATAGTCCTCCTGTGCTTACCTGTACCTCTGAAAAGTATATGCTGAACAGGAGGGGTCCTAGGACCGAGACCTGGGGAACGCCACTTGTAACCGGTTAAGAGTCATACCTAGCTCCTGCCACTCTCACCATGTGGGTTCTGTCTGTGAGCCAGTTGGCAACCCATCTTGTGACGTAGGGGTTTATGTTCAGGCTGGTAAGCTTGTCTATAATACCAGAATGGGGAATGATGTCGAAGGCCTTCGCAGGGTCTATGTAGGTAACTGTCTCAAAGAAGTCCAGCAGGTTTAGGAGCATGAGCATGATCTGCCCTTAACAAAGCCAAACTGGGTACGGTCCAGTGTTTGGAGGTTCCCAGTGTCTCTGTTAATGAGTTCCATGATGATGCGCTCCATAGCCTTGCAGGCCAAGCTAGTCAGGCTTATAGGACGATAGTTCCCCAGGGTCTGTTGTGGCTCCACCTTTGTGGAGCGGAATAAAAGTTGCTGTGCGTCACTCTATGGGTATGTAGCCTGTGGAGAGGCTGAGTTTGAACAGTGTGTTTAGGTGGGGGATTAGTTCATCTTTGAGCTCGTGCAGGACACAGCCTGGGACACTGTCCAGTCCCATTGATGTTTTTTTGGCTTTGGAGAGGGCTGTTTTATCCTGAGTGTCTGTGATTTCAGGGGCTCTACATTCTTCTAGTATGGTTATGGGGCCCTTTTGGGGGTTGGGGGGGCGTGAAGTTTGCACTGAACCTGTCTGCCAGGATGTTGGCGATATTGGTCGGTTCAGTGTATTTTGTGCCATTCTGCACTAACTCCGAGCAGATCTGAGCATTGCCACTTAGATTCTTGACATAGCTAAAGAATGCCTCGTGGTTATCTTTGGAGTCCTTGCCTATTTTTCTTTCGAAGCTCGCCTTGGATGTTTTTATGAGGGATCATAGTTTCTTGCTAATATTGATCAGGGATTTCTTCCCTTCTTGGGATTTTACTCTTTTTTACTAGTTTTCTCCTTCTATTGTATAGCTTGTTTATGGCAGGGGTCCACTAGACTGGTTTCCTTTTCTTGGAGGAGTGAGTCTTGGTTTTGCTTGGATAGCACAATCCATGCATTCTTTGTAGGTGCCCGTAGAATGCATTAGTAAAGGATTTTGCAGCTTGTACAGCATTATCCTTTAGCCTGGGGGCTTTTAAACTTTCCACCTTGGTCTTAAGTAACGTGAAGTTTACTTTTGAAAAGTTTTTCACAGTGGTTTCCTTGTCTGGAGGTGGGAGTGGAATGTGGATATCCAGAGTGATTTGTTTATGGTTGGATCTAACCAGTGAGGGGTTGACCTCTGGTGTGGAACAGCAGTCGCCCATGTTGGTGATGATCACATCCAATATGTTGTCACCTCTGGCGGGAGTGTTGACCAGTTGATCCAGAGCATTTGAGTTTATAAATTTTAGGAAATGTTGGGCAAGGGAGTTGGTACTTGAGTAGTTCTCCCAGTTAATGTTTGGGTAATTGAAATCACCCAATATTAGGGTGTTTGGTAGGACCTTTATGTTTCCCAGTGTTTCCAGAAATGCGGAATGGGGTTCCTGGGACATGGTGGGTGATCTGTAGCAAGCTACAATTTGAAATGCAGTTTTGCCCATTGTTAGTTGCACGTGGATGATCTCTGAAGCCTTGTGCTGTGCCACTAACCTGGAGGTGAGGGAATCCTTGATGACTATGGATACACCCCCGCCTTTTATATTTCAGTCCGGCTTCTGTGGCCGAAATGTATGGTATGAGTTGTAGCCTGGTAGTGCTGCGGTGCTCTCTGAAGCCTTAAACCAGGTTTTTGTTACTGCACATATATCGATTTTCTCCCTACTGAGGAGTGCCTCGAGTGCGTCCATTTTGAGTTTTAGACTTCTGGCATTGAGTAGCATTACCCTCAGTTTTTTGTTGTTTGTGCTATTTACGGCGATGGGTTTGTCTTTTGAGCCTTGCCTAAAAAAGGCACTATGGGGATGGCAAGAGTCTTGTCCAGTATTCGAAAGTCTAAGGGCGACAGGTGCAAGCCATCTCTAGCGAAGCAGCGTGGCTTGTTGAGCGTGTCATTCCAGGCGGACAGACACTGGATCCTCTTTGAATGACACCAGAAACTTGGCCAGTTCTTGAAATTGATAATTTTTTCTTTATACCGTGGTATCATTCTTGGTGAGGACAGGATGCTACTCAGGGGTCAGGGTCATACCGGCCTGGGCTACGTGATCAGAGAGTGCTTCCATGACTCTCTTTATGTAGTCCAGGGAGGTACGGCTCAGATGATTCACACCAACATGGACAGTGACAGAGTCGTATTTGTACTTGTTCTGGAGTGATCTGAGTGCTTGTGTTATGTGGTGGGCATCTGATAGGCAGCTAACAGTAACCTTCTCCTTATTCAGCCTAGTAGAACCAATTGTTTTTTTTTTTTTTTAATTCTTACTCAAGTTCATAATGGTTTCCTTGACTTGGTCTTTCAGTCTGTTGTGTACACTTTATTTTTTTTCCTTTTATTGCACATTTTATTTATGTTGATAGACCACAAGGTTGGTTCGCTTTCAAATTTCGCATTATATTTGTATCTGGATGGACTGCCAGATCTGTACATAGAGTCGCAAAGAAGTGTTATACCCACATAAGTTTATCCGCTGAGGTAGTTTCTGGGATAATGATGTCCTAATTGAATTTCAAGACTTCATATTAGAGTTTGAGGAGATTTGTGCATTTGAAGTCTTTGAATTCCAATATATTGCTTTCAGGGGAGTTTGAATAATTTGGGGGAAATTTTACAGGCTTATGGACATAATTATAGAGGGAGTTACTGGTGGAGATGTGCATGATGACCTCACATTTGTATGCACTAAGTCGAGTATTTTGATTTCTATTTGGGCTAGTAAGAAACCAGTCCACTGAGTTTTTATTTATTAGATCTAAAAACTTCTGTGCATATCCTGCATTGGAAGTGTAGGATACTCCAGGCAGTTGATTGGTCATTGTTCTTCCAGAATGGTGGAGTTCTTATTTATGGGGAGTTCATGCATGAAGTTTAGGAACCTGATGTGAACTTCTGGTGTCATGCAAGGTGTTTTTGTATCAGGCAACAAACTAATATTTGATTTTGTTTAGTGTGATTTGGAGATGTTCTTCATCTCACATTGCTGCAGTCCTTACACTTGGGTAGTCCGCTGTCCTCGGTCGGCCCGAATATCAAACATTTGACTGACATCAGGACGCCAGGGTACAAATGCGCATGACCGGCGCCATACCCTCAGTCTGTTTTGCCGCATGGTCCCATGCAGGAGCAGCGTTGCAAGTGCCGGTTGGCGTTCTGAGATTTTTCGATTTAGAACTTTCACACCGACTTCAAAGTTGGCTAAGTACCCGTTTGGAATATTTTTTTTTTTTTTGCCCAGTCATTTTTTATGTCAGAAAAGTTAATAATTGCATTTGTAGTGGGAAACGGAAACCGGATAAAGATTATCAAACTTTGTGAATTCCTTGGTAAGGGGCTGAGCACGTGTGCTAGATTTAATAAACGCACTATAAAGAGAAGGTTGGATTGTGCAAGGTTAGTCTTTGGGAAGCGGTGCAAATGCCGGACAAAGCAGTTAAGCCTAGGCTAGAAGAACCGCCTGTACCGGACTTAGAGGTGTCTGTGGAGCGGTGGCTCCACCGGAGGTTTCTTTGTGTTCCCAGGGTGAGACTTTATTATTGCAAGATGTGGCCTCTCAGGAGGCAAGTCAGGCTGAGGGGCTTCTCAGGTTACTATACCCAGGGTGGCTAGGCCTCTTTCTGTTTCAAAGGCTTCTCCCAGGGGCAGGCCAGGTTTGGCTTCAGTTGGTGTTACCCCTAGCGCAGGAACTGTGCCCAAGAAGCATATGCTTAAAATGGCAGAAGATTTGATTACTTTGATTAGGGGTTCTATGCCCCTCCTGATAAGAGACCTAGGATGGAGCCTGAGCTGGGGGTTTTGAGCAGGCTTCAGATGTTTCAGAGTCTTCGCTGAAGACTTGCAGGAGTACTCTCCTTATTCTGATTCGGATGTGGATGATTCTACTCCTTCTGCTTCTCCTCCTGAGGATTTTTTTTCAGAAACTCTTCATTCCATGAGGGAGCATTTTAAGTGGGAAGGTCAGGACTTCTCTGATTCCGGAATTTTGTTCTTACCCCAGCATAGGCCTTTGGCTATACCTCCTGTTTTGGATGTAGTGGAAGATGTTTTTTCAGAGGCTTCTCTTAATCCTGATTCTTTGCCTCCTGCTCCTGTTGATAGGTATTACAGGGTGCCTGAAGCTCATAAGTATCTTTTAAGAGTCCTAGGGCAGACCCAGAAACTGTTAGCCAGGGGCCTAAAGGTGTTAAGGCTTCTGTTGTAAAGAATGCAGACAACGAGGCTAGGGCCTTGGATAGATGGGGAAAGAAAGTTTATACTTCTTCCACTCTTGCTATGAGGGCTTTGAATTGCCAGTTTCACATGTTGAAATTCTGGCAGTAGGTATTGATTGTAAAGAGTTGCAGGATTTAGTACATGTTTCTGAACAGGTGGGTAAGCATTCTTTGCAATGGTTTTGATGCTGAGGCCTCGGTGGCTGCCAGGGATCAAAATTTGTCTGAACATGTTAAAACAAGGATTTTAGATGCTCCTTTACAATCTGACGTGTTGTTTGGTCCTCCTGTTGAGGCAGTTTTAAAGAAAATGGAAGACAAGGCTAAGTCTATGCAGACTGTTAAAGATTTTTGCAGGTCCAGCCTCCAAAGTTTAGTAGAAATTGGCCTACTAAGGGGTGGACGATCCTTCTTATGATTCCCAGTCTAGGGGTAGATCTAGACGTGGTAGGGCAGAGCTCAGGGCTCTTTCAGGCCTAGAACAGGAGTTGGTGAGGGCAGGGGTCAGTCTTTCGTAAAACAGACCCAATGACCTACCTTTCAGCTGCCAGAGCCTTCTCGCCTGGCAGCACCTTTGGGAGGAAGGTTGGCACTTTTCAAAGAAAATTGGAGTTTAATTACCCAAGACAGATGGGTATTGGATATCATACACCACGGTTACAGGTTTTATTTCCATACCTTGCCTCCTTTCAAAGGCATGCCAGACGCTCCTCAACAAAGAATAGAGGCTCACAAGCAAGTTTCTGTTACTCCAAATAGGGGCCATACAGGTCCCTATACCAGAAGTGGGCCTAGGATTTTATGCTCGCCTGTTCCTAGTACCAAAGAATTTGGATTTATCTCCTCAACACTTATCTGGACATTCCCAAGTTCAAAATGTTGACGTTACAGCAGCTTTTACCTCTGCTGGGCAAAGATCATTGGATGGTAACTTTGGATCTCAAGGAGGCTTACCTTCATGTTCCTATCAGACAAAGTTGCAGGAAGTGTCTGCGCTTGAGCTGGGACTTCTCACTATCAGTTCTCTGCATTGCCCTTTGGCTTATCTACTGCGCCCAGAGTATTCACGAGTTCTGGCTCCAGTGATAGCTTTCTTCAGGCTAAAAGGAATACAGATCTATCCTTATTTGGACGACTGCCTGATTCTGGCTCAAGGAAGGAAGAGCTTCTTCATCATTTGGAATATGTGATAGCAGTGCTAAGATGCCTGGGGTATTCTGTGAGCGAAATAAAGTCCAGTCTAGTACCCTCTCAGGACATGTGCTTTCTGGGTGTGAGACTGAATACAGCATCCCAGATGGCCTTTTTAACCCCGGACAAACAAAAGAGTCTATCCCTTTACTTCCATCAGCTATCTCATCAGTCCGGCCTGACTGCAAGGACAGTCCTTCAAGCCTTAGGGTTCATGGCATCTTGTATTCTGGTGCTTCCCAATGCCAAACTGCATATGAGGAAGCTGCAATGGTATCTCAAAAATGTATGGACACAGCACTGCCAGGATCTAGACACTGTCATTCAAATAATACCTTGCATTCAAAAGGAATTTTTGTGGTGGGCTCAGGAATGTCACCTAAACAAGGGACTCTCTGTGAGTCAGATTTTAACGACAGATGCCTCAGACAAAGCTTGGGGAGCTCATCTAAATGGAAAGTGGATACAAGACAAGTGGCCTGCCAGACTACAACATCTACATATCAACCTGAAGGAGATGTTAGCAGTCCAGTTTGCATTAATAGCTTTCAAGGATTTACTTCTTCCAGGGCAGGTGTTGATTCTAACAGACAACACAACTGTCATGTGGTACATCAACAAGCAAGGGGAACGATTCTTATCCTCTATGCAGGCAAGCAATGATTTTGTGGGAGACTGCTCTCAGTTTACAGCTCAATCTTCAGGCAAGGTTTCTGCCAGGAGCACAGAACTCCTTAGCAGATGTGTTGAGTGGATCCCCACGAGTGGAAATTGGATCCTCATGTATTTCAGAAATTGACAGTGTCATGGGGAACTCCAGACATAGATCTGTTCGCTTCTCCACTAAACCATCAGCTGCCAAAGTTTTGCACAAAAGGTTTCATCCCACAGCTTGGAAAGTGGATGCTCTTTCTTTCAATTGGAGCAATCTTCATGTGTATGCCTTTCCTCCTCTGCCTCTCCTCCCAAAGGTACTTCTAAAGGTCAGACAGGACAAGCCAAGGATGATTTTAATAGCTCCAGATTGGCCTCGACAGCACTGGTACCCATTACTGAGAAGTCTAAGCCTCCATGGCCTTTGCCTCGATTCCACACCTGTTGTCACAGGAGGACAGCCATTTGCTGAATGTCAAACTTCACTCTCTTCACCTAACAGCCTGGCATATTCTGTTTTGAACCATAGAGGGTCTCAACTTCCACAACAAGTTTTGAATGTGATTTTGGAAGCTAGAAGGCCTAGTACAAGGAAAGTGTACGCAGATAAATGGAAGAGATTTTATTTTGGAGTGCAGCAACAGATTTTGATGTTTCTGAGCCTAATTTGAGTGTGGCTCTTCAATATCTTACTGAGTTACTGGACAAAGGTTTGTCTTTCTCTTCTATTAAGGTTCATGCTGCAGCAATTCACTATGATTGTGTCCCACCATTGTTTTCTCATCCTTTGTTCAAGCAATTCTTAGAGGGTAAAGAATATAAGACCCCCACGAAGAGCTCCTACTCCTGCTTGGGATCTCAATTTTGTGTTGGAGAAACTCACTCTACAACCTTTTGAGCCTGCAGCTACTTCTGAGTTGAAATATTTATCATGGAAGACTGCTTTTGTTGGCAATTACCTCTGCAAGAAGGGTTTCTGAATTGCAGGGTTGAGCCTTTCTTGATTTTCCATAAGAGGGATAGGTATCACTAATCCTTCCTTTATGCCTAAGGTGGTTTCTAGTGTGGCTTTAAACCAAACTATTCATTTGCCTACTTTTTATGCAAATCCCAAAAAAAAGGGGAAAAGATTTTGCACACTTTAGATGTACACAGGCAGTTGCTATTATTTGGACAGAACTAAAGGGTTCAGGCAGTCTCAGCAGTTGTTTGTTTCTTTTGCTTTGAGTTCTCAGGGCAAGCCTGTGTCAAAACAAACTATTTCTAAGTGGATTGGGTTTTGCATTGCATTCTGTTATTCCCATCATGGCAAGGAGGTTCCAGCTGGGATTAGGCCACATTCCACTAGGGCTACTGCCACTCAACAGCTTTTGAGGGAGTGGCAACCAAGGATATTTTGGAGGCAGCTACTTGGAGTTCAGTGCATACTTTCTCTAGGCATTATCACCTGCCACTTTACTCTAAATCCAGGGCTGGTTTTGCCACTGTTTTGCAGGGCATTTTGTAGTTAGCCATCCTCCCTTACCTCTGCTTTGGGATTCTACGACTGCAGCAATGTGAGATGAAGAACATAGTACAGTTTTGTACCTACCATAAATGTAGATGTTCAAGATCCACATTGCGCAGTTAGAGGTGGTTGTGTGTTGGGTTGTAAATATTGTGTATATTGTATATATTGTACATATAGTTATTGGTTAGTTGTTTGCTGTCTTTGGGGTCTTCTGACATCTGGGGCAAGAAAAGACTGGAGGATGACGTCGGTCATGATTTTTGTACCCCTTTGATATTCGACTACCCAAGTGTAAGGACTGCAGCAATGTGGATCTTCGAACATCTACATTTATGGTAGGTACAAAACTGTACTTTTTAGAAGTTACATGTCTGGGTTTCTGGGAATCTGTCTAGGGGCACCATGGTCTTGATAAATACAGACGTGCCACCACAGTTTCCATTAAATCTGAAGTCATAGTAGGCCCTAAGCCCAGCTATGGAGGGAGTGCTTTCTGGACATTTTCATTACACATGTATAGATGCCTTCCAAATGCAGGAGTGACCCAAGGTCTGGCAGCTCGTAGCTTAGACTTCTGGCATTGAGCTGAGCCAATTTAATGTAATCCTGTTGTGATACTGATATGCTTGCTGTTTTGAAATGTTCATTAACTTAAGTTTGTTGCCCTCATAAGTGCATTTTTTAGGCAAGGGCTTTAGTATGTAGATGCATTTGAATAGAGATTCAGTCTGCTCTACTTTATAGCATTTTAATCAATGCTGAGACTTACTAGAGCCCCCTAGAATGACACCAGTTAGCCAGTTGTTAAAACTAATAATCTTTTCTTTGTACTTGGGCATCATCTGAAGGGAGGATTTTGGTCAGTGTCCGAGTGTTATCTGCATTTGTGATATGCATGGAGAGTTTAGACATGTCTCTGCATCTCCCTCAGAGTTTTTTGCCCCAAGTCATTAACTCCATGTGCAACTGCCATGTCATACTTATACTTATCTGGCGCAAGTGTCCTTGAGACATCTGTGATTCTGATGCCTGAAAGACAACTTGTTCTCATCCTATTTCCAGCTTAGTGAGTAGCCAATTTGTCATTCTCACTATGGAGTCATCGAATACTAAAAGTGTTTTTGTTTGCAGAGTAGTGTGGTGCATGGAATTGAGGACCTTTGTCTCATGATGACTCATTGGTAAAGGTGAGATTTTGTTTGATGCGATGTTTGATTTTGAATTTTGCTGTAATTAATCCTTACAGGTCTAGGAGGCTTAGGGAAGGATTTCTTTACATCATCAGCATATGCCATCCTGTTGTGCGTCAGAAGTGTATGCATAACATGTGGTATGTTAGTATGTTGCTACAGTTTTTTTTGTGAGAATGAGGCAGTCATTAAACAAGTCTTGCACCACTCGAAACTGCAATAGAATTCAACTCTTATTTCATAGATAGTATAGCATCCCTTCTTTGTGAGAATGAGGATCATTTAGCATCCCTTCTTTGTGAGAATGAGGATCATTAAAGAAATGTTACATCCTGGCCAAAAATTCAACCCTAACTTCTCATCCAGTAACTCACCACTCGAAGCTGCAATAGAATTCAACTCTTATTTCATAGAATAGCATCCCTAACCATGGATTCCACAGCATCTAATCCTAACCCCGCCCAGCAGTCACGTCACCACATTCACTTTCATTTTCAAACCTGTGCCCACATCCTGTATTAAACTACTCTTAAACTTAAACCATGCTGTACATCAGTTGTTGACTTTCCAAGAGAGAGTACCTTAAAAAAACAGCCAAGTAGCATTGCCTGTAAATCAGTCCAGGAATCCAGTTTTCTCTGTCTCGGAAAAAAATCACACATTATCCATCTACATAAATGAGAAAGTTCAACAGACATCAGTAACTTTAGACCTATAGCAGTCTTATCCTTCCTGTCCAAAGTACATGAGAAATGTATTCAAAAATAATTGCTAAGCTGTCTCCTGCAGGAAGAACTCCTATTCCCCACACAACACAGCTTCTGTCCCTTCCATAGTCCTAACAGCAAGCTAGTCGTCTCCTTATTTCTAGACTTCTCCAAAGCATTTGATACACTTTGCCACAGCAAACTTCTACTTCAAATGTCCTTACTAGGCCTAATTTAACCTACCCTTCATTGGATCACAAGCTACTTGTCCAATAGGTATCAGTCAGTAAAATGGAACTCCATCCTCTTTCCATACCTCCCAGTCACCACTGGTGTACCACAAGGCTCTATCCTTGGTCCCTTCATCTTTAACATTTTCACCAACACCCTCCATACATCCATATAATGGGCTTCCCTAATGCAGTAAATAGATGACTCCACATTCGTATGCATATCAGGCAACTTGGCAGATTTCCAAAAAATATTTGCAAAGCTTTATCAGCCACCGAAACATGGATTTGTAACTCACATCTCATGCTCACACCCCCCCCCCCAAAATAAAATTACATCTCTCGCATGAAAAAAAAAATCCTCCCTCTTAATTCAGACATTAATCATTTCTCATAGCAAATTATTAGGGATGGTAGTGAGTGATCTTAAATTTGACCTGCATGTACAAAATTACATAAAAGTGTCACCAAAAACTTGGGATGCTTTATAGAGTCAAACTTTCTCACCACTGTAATTAAAGCTGCACTTACTACTAAACTCCTCCCTTCAGTAATTATGGTGCTGCTGTCCTTACTAACCTCCAGGCATCACAAAAAGCAAAACCTGAACTATGCTATAGTAAAGTGGTTGAATTTGCAGCAAATAACCCTTTCAGAACTCACCTCTGTATAGCACTAAAAGCCTAAATTGGTAGAACTTACCCAATCAACTAACATATAGACAGATTCTTACCACCTAGAAAATTTTCCAGCATCCATCTGCATGTCCACCTCCCAAGTCCAGTTCTACATAACTAATTTCCCACTCAGTCATTACAATCCAGTGACCAAAAACTTCTCTCTGTCCACAAACCTATCAAATCTAATGGGTCTGGTTTATACTCGTATTACGTTGTAAAGGCCTGTAACACCTTACCTGTATCCATCATGTCAAAACCCTCCCACCAGTCCTTTAAAACACTTCAGGAAGACTTTCTAGCCAAATCTGGATCTATTCCTGCTCAATGTCAGGATAAACTATAACCCCCAAATGTGAGCTAGTACCCATTCATACCTTACACTTCCTTACTCCCCCTTCTTCACTCACTTCCAAATGTCAGTCCGTTTCTCTCCCCCAGACTCTCTAAATATGCCATAACTCTGTGTTTTTCCGCTCCCATTTTATTGCAATTCTATTTTTTATTTATAGTAGCTTTAATTTCTCTAAACTGGCTAAAATGTCTCTAAGTATTAAATAATTGTCATGCAAGTTGTATCTGTCTTTAAACAATGTTGTCACATTGTCACATTGTCTGCTTTGTTATAGTTAATTAAATTGTAGATGTTTTTGTATTATTTTTGAAGTCTGTAAAATCATTGTTAAAATGTTTTTGTAATACATTAGAACTTTTCTCTGTAGGCCGCTGCTGAAAATGGGCACCTACACAATCATACTTTCCTGGTAATCAAATGTCAATAACTTTTTGCACCTCTCACAAACAAAGATTTGTGTTTAGTAAGAGTTCATTGTTTAATATGTTATCTAATACTATGAGGCTAGCAACTTAAGTAGAATGACCTTCCATTTATTGTAATCTACAGTATTAATCTTTAATTATAAAACACTACAATCATGGTGAGCTCAAACAGTACTTCAGTGAGTGGATCTCCTTCATACAAAATGACTAAAAATGAAGTGAAAAAAAATATTTCTGTTTTATTTTTATTTATTCTTTGTTGACTCTGCTAGTCCCACTAGGCTAGTAGCCGCTCTTCAGGGTAGTCAAAAGGTATTTATACTGCTAGCAGAAATTTGGCCAGGGCATCTGGGAACTTCCCTTATTCTCTTTGATAGATGCCGTGGGATCTTTTACATCCATCTGAGCTACCACTAACAGATGGAAACTCAGTTTAATGTCTCATCCAAAGGATGATGCAGTCAGAAGTGCAGCCACCACCTTATGCTGTACTGCAGTATCCGCAATCAGTCTGCATGGTGTGGGAATAGAATCAACAACCTTCTGCACCAAAGGTGTGTGTGCTATCTTTTGTGCCACTCACACTGTTATTACTTTTTATACATCCGATACAGCCTAAACAAAATCTTTCAAGCTTTTTTTTCCCCTCATCTCTTATTCTTTTATCAAGACCATGTTCCTTATTGTATATGTTTTTAAATGGGGCTTTGCAAGTCTTTATTTTCTAAATATCCATCTCAAGGACCCTCTTTCCCAAGACTTGTTGTTTTTGTGTATCTGTCTTCTGAGCCATTTTTGTCCAGTTCTCAAGTACCTATTACTATTTGGTCCCATAATCGCCTTTTATTTTTAAGAAAATTATTTTCTTTCACATCTTGTACTCTGAATTCTAATTCGATTTTTAGTTGCATTTCTTTTTTCACTCATAGTAAAGTTAATGCTATTATTGCTTTCATGTATCCGTATCCTGCTTCATTTATGTTCTCGCACAGCTTAAGTAATAGTTTAACTCTTGCAATTGTAATTGACATCCCAACAATTTCTGGGTTAAACTTTGTAGAAGCTTCTGAAATTTAGCTAACTTGGGACACCTCCAAAGCATATGCTGCCAGGTTCCTCACTTATCCTGCTTAAACACCTCCAACACTATCCAGTGTTTAAAAGTGTTTATAAAGACACTTTCAAAAAATATTCTGAATTTCATGGACCTGGTAATAATACCAGTTCAGCATTTATCAGATTATTTATCTTCTGAAATTTGACTTTCTATTATTCTTTCCTGACACTATTCTCAGTCCTGCACTCATTTTTATTAAAATTATTTATTGCATATAATCTACTTATCAATGTCTTATTGCTTGATTCATGTGTCCTAGCTTCTATTAATTTCTTTGACTCTGGCCTTAAAAATGTTTATCATTGATGTCTTTGATATGCTTCTTGATTGTGTAATATGCCCTGTATTTTAACTTATCTTTTTGTTGTAGTTTATATCTAAGAACTACTTCTACTTTATCCCTTTTCCCCTTGTCTAATTTATTTCCAGAATTAAATCTGTATTTATATGGTCCACCATTTGGTTAGTAAAGTTGTATTAAATTTTTGTTCACCTGATGGAGTTAATTACAAATCTTCATGGTAGGTATTACTTTGTGTTTGTAAAACCAAGTACTTTATTATAAATTTATTTTATTTTATTTATTTAACATTTGTTTAACAGGAAAGTTCGACTTGGAACAAAGCCAATTTTCAGCAGCGACCAGGGGAGAAACGCCCCAGACGCATGTCTTTATAATGTGGGAGGAAACCGGAGCACCTGGAGGAAACCCACATGAACGCAGGGAGGACATGCAGACTCCGCACAGAAGGCACCCTAGACGAGAATCGAACTGGAGAACCTTTTGCTGTTAGGCAACAATGCTACTGCTGCACTACTGTGCCATCCAAGTATTGTTAAATATTCACCCATATCCCATGATGCAAGGCAGTAGTTCACATTTGTGATATTTCTTTTGATACTTTAAATTTATTTCGTATTTTGTTTAATTTAATTTTGACTGGTGTGTCGTCCTGCAGGAGAGACGAAAAGGGACGCTGATTGATTCTCAGATTACTCAAGTCACAGGTACTGGGGATTCGTGGTCGGGCTTCATGGTCCTCCAGGGGTGAGTGGCATCAGGTTTCCCCATTGGAATTTCCCCCCTCTCGGATTCTCCTGATGGAAACTGGCCCACCAAATCAACCTCTGAGGATGAGTCAGTATACCTCCCTAGTGACAAACAATTCCTAACCAAGGTGTCCCGCTGATGCCATGGTGGTGGCTGCAGCCGAATTATCTTTGTCACTTCACCAGACTCCAGAGATATCCTGAAGGAGCTGGGAGAAGTAGTTCAGGATCCTTGATGGGTCAGCTTTGTTTGGCCCTCAGGTGAAGGAGACCTTGACCAGTGTGTGCAGGACGGCAAGACTCTTTCTGCTGTTCTCTGATAAGCCCTTTCAGCATCCCTGAGGTGTTGCCTCAAGTTCCTTTCCAGATGTACCACCGTCTAAGGGACATTGCAGAGTTAGAAATCGCAAAACTACTGCAAAAAGAGCCATTCAGCCAGTTACGACTGGAGACCAATATTGGATCTCAGCAGACTCAACAAGTCTGTCAGGAAGACAAGATTCGAATGGTCACTCTTCAGTCAATTCTGCCCTTCTTACAGAAGGACAACTGGATGTGCTCAATAGATCTTCAGGATATCACATCAAAATTCACAGATGCTCCAGGAGACCCCAGAGTGTTCACCAAATGCATGGCAGTGGGATTACACAATAGACCTTTGTTCTCATTTGGGCATCTCAGTCAACGATGTCAGCTACCCTTACAGAACAAAGAGTTTCAGACATTCAGACTCATGTCAGGATCATTCTGGCCAGCAAGAAAGTACAGGCCAGAATGGTTCTAAATCATGGCTGCGGCATTACTCTTCTTCCTGGCTCAATTCTACATGCGCTCCTTCAGTGGATGCTGTTCACACAGTGGTAACATCTTGCTTGGTGGATCACATCGTCTCAGGTTCACCAAGGCAGGTGCTTTGTACCTCCGTCCCCGATAGCCACTGTCACCACGGATGCCTCCCTGATGTGGTATATCAACAAACACAGACTTTGGCAATGGGCGATCTCCTCTCATCGGTTTCTGGTAGCAAACCAACATTATAGCGGACAGATTGAGCAGAGCTATTCTCATGCCTCACGAGTGGTCTCTCAAGCAATCCGTGGCGGAAGAGATTTTTCTGGAATAAACAGCAAATGTCCAGACTTCTTCAGCCTCTTCCTCTATCAGGCCATCCCCCAGAGACGCTCTGACCCAGGATTGGCCCCAGGGACTTCTTTATGCCTTCCTCCATTTCCTCTGATCCCTCAGGTGATCCAGAAAGCTACCGCTTTGAGAGCCAAATTGATTCTCATTGCCCCTTACTGGCCTCGACAAGTTTGGTTCCGTTCCTCCATCATCACCGCATCTGGACCCAGTGCCAGATCTACTGATTCACCAGTCCGTCAATCCCTTCTCTCAACCTCACAGCATGGTTGCTCCACTTCCTTCCCTTTGATCTCTAACCCAGTTAGAGATATCATAAATATTGATCCTTTTACTGCCCCTGTTCAGGCAGTTCTGGACTTCTTAGGAGAGATTTTTCATGCACAGTCCCCTTCTTCCACAGTCAGAGTTCAGTTAGCTGCTATTTCGAATTTTCATGTCGGGATAGCAGATCATAATATTATGTCCCATAGGCTCTGCAGGGCCTTTTGAAAGGAATTTTCCTACTAAAGCCTCCAATCAGGAATCCTCCTCCTCAGTGGGATCTAAATTTAGTGCAGCTGTTTCTTGTTCCCTAAAATATCTTTCTTTATTCCTAATGGCTATTACATCTGCCAGGAGGGTGTCTGAACTTCATGCCTATTTGATTTTTCACAAAGACAGAGTATCTTTGAGAACTAATCCATCCTTTTACCTAAGGTCACTTCAAAAACAATCTGAATCAATCCATTGATCTCCTGTATTTTTCCTAACTATTCAGATAGAGCTGAACAAAAGCTACATTATCTTGGCTTAGATATTATTTGGATAGAACAAAAAATTTAGAAAATCTGATCAACTTTTTGTTTCCTGGATAATAAAAAGGCCTTCCTGTTTCTAAAGTGACTTTGTCCAGATGGCTTTCTTCGGTCATCACTGGAAAACAGCTGTGCTCAAAACCTAAAGCACATTCAACTAGGAGTTTAGCTACTTCTACAGCCTTTCAAGCTAGACTGCCTTTGGACACTATTTGTGCTTTGTTTCCCATTACAAATTGGACTTGGCCTCCAGGGACAGAGCCAGTTTTGGCTCTACAGTCCTCAAGAGTTTGTTCCATTGAGCCACCCAGGATAGAGGTGCTGTCCCATCAAGCCCCTGGCCTGGACAGACCTTGTATAAGAAACTATTATGCTAAAGACCATTCAGACCTGGTCCTTTTTCCATCTGTAAGTTTCTTCTTCCTTTGGGAAGTATTTTATGCTTGGTGTTATTGCCCTTTGTCAACAAACGAGATCTGGGTACTTACTGCCTTGCATCATGGGATATGGGGCTGCCTCGAGCTGGTAAAAGGAGTTCTCCTTATTTTCACCTTCTGATTTTATTTATTGGGACCAGACATTTCATTTTCAAACTAGTTCACTGTGTCTTCTGTGTTAATATCATTTTTCATTTTGGGATATACCTAATGTTTTGGATTAGGTATGCTAATTTTAATTTAGTTGCATTATAATAGACTTACATATTTAGCAATTCTAGTCCTCCCTGTTAAATAGGGAAGCTCATTTTATTCCAACTGTTGACTCTGTCCCAGAAACGTTTATTTCCCTCTGGAGAATATTCCAAAAAAATTCCTGCCTCATACAAAAATGCTTATCCTACATAAAACATTTTAAAGCATTTATTTTATTCCAAGTCCATTATACTGGTTTTCCATTTCCTTATTTGACTTAGAAATTCAATTCCTCTTGCAAGTAATCCTATGTTGGTTTACTGGAGTCATCTTCCTTCTTTGTTATCCAAACTCCCAAATATCTCCTTTTATAATGACCTCCTACACATGGAAAATGTTAAACAAGTTGATGAGCTGGGGGATGAAATATATTTATGACTTGAGTTTTAACATTTGTTAATTGTATATCCTACAGTCTGTTTACATTGTTTCAAAAACTTCAAATGATTAAGAATATATTTTTCAGGTTTATTCAAGTGAAGTATTAAATCCTCTGCAGTCAGTGCTAATCTTTACCGTACTAATTCCATCGCTGAATATGGGCATCCCTGTGTTGTGCCTCTGTGTTGAGCTCACTATCTTTAATTATTACAAAAGAGTCCTTTATAAAGGTCCCGCATTAAAAGAATCTATTGTTTTGGAAGTCCAGCTCTTAAGTAATCCCATTCTACCATATCAAAGGCCTTTTCAGAGTCTAAACTTACTAATAATTGTTTACCTTTTTTCTACCTCCTAGGTTCATAGGTTCATACTAGGCTATCTGCCCTGGGGCATTTATAAGCCTAGCCCGATTGTGTTTGGCTTACGCCACCCCTTGATTTGAGTATATTGTGCCCTTTTTAAAGTTTAGTTTACTGTGCCTCTGTCTAATAGTGACATGGAAGTAATCCCGGGGACAAACCTACGATCCCCCATCCACTCATCAAGATTCTTCTTGAAGAGAGTCAGTGAGGTGCTCTGCCATTCTATTCCAGAGTGAAGGGAGCCTCTGGGTTATGAATCTGTCTCTCCAGCATGTTCTATTTATTTCTGTGCTGAGGTTCAAGTCCCTCGAGCACGTGGCTCTAAGGGATTTAGATTACTGAGGTGGAGCATGTCCATTAATTCTGGGTTGGACATAGCTTTATATGTCAGGCATAGATCGCCTCGAAGTAGGCGGTATGCAACTGAGTAGAGCTGGAGTTTTTTTAACCAAGCAGCATATGGCATCTGTTTGAGTCCCTTGATCCTCCTGGTGAGGTACTTTTGGGGTCTTTCTAATTGCTGCAGGTGTCGGGTAAGGTACATCCCAAAGGGGGCATTGTATTCTATGATGGGCCTGATGAGGGGTGAATAAAGGGGCACGATTACCTCTCTTGATCTAGATGTGAATCCTTTCATGATGAGGTGGGCTATGTAGAAGGTCTTTCTAACCACTTTGGCAATGTGGTTGTCAAAGGAGAGATTGTTATCAACTTGGGTCCCCAGATCCCTAATTACTTTCTCTGTACTTAATGGATTACCACCTATGTGGTAATTTGAGGGCACATTGTTTTTGCCAAAGGGTATGACTATACACTTTTCGGCATTTAGCTTTAGACCATGGCTCTGGCACCAATTATCCGTCTGTGCGAGACCTTTTTGAAGGATGTTTGTGTCAGCTGGACAGTTGATTATGGCGCCCAGTTTGCAGTCATCTGCGAACTTGGTGAGACATAGTCCTCCCACGTTGGCCTGTACCTCAGAAAAGTAAATACCGAACAAGAGAGGTCCCAGGACAGAACCTTGTGGGACGCCACTTGTGACCGGTTTCGAGTCTGACATGGCTCCAGCAACTCTGACTCTGTGCGTTCTGTCTTTGAGTTTGCAACCCATCTTGTGACATAGGGGTTTATATTTAGGCTGGATAACTTATCTATGATGCCTGAGTGGGGTATTGTGTCAAATGCCTTTGCGAGGTCCAGATAGGCTGTGTGGACTACCTTTCCTTCATCTATGGCCTTGGTGACTGTTTTGAAGAAGTCGACCAGGTTCAGAAGGCAGGATCTGCCCTTGACGAAGCCAAATTGGGTAGGATCTAGTGTCTGTAGGTCCCCAATGTCTTTGTTTATGAGTTCCATGATGATCCTCTCCATAGCCTTGCATACTAGGCTAGTCAGGCTTATGGGGCGATAGTTTCCAGGGTCCGCAGAGGCGCCACCTTTGTGGAGTGGGACCACTGTTGCTGTACGCCATTCTTTGGGCACATATCCTGTAGTGAGGCTGAGATTGTACAGCAGTTTTACTTGAGGGATTAGTTCTTCTTGGAGTTCATGTAGGACACAACCCGGGATGCCATCTGGTCCCATGGAAGCAGTGTTTTTTGCTTTGGAGAGGGCAGCCTTCATCTGAGCATCAGAGATGTTTGGGAGGCTGCACTCTGCCGGGATAGATACTTGCTCTTTTCGGGGGGAGGGGATGGAGAAGTTTGCACTGAACCTGTGTGCCAGGATATTGGCGATGTCTGTGGGTTCAGTGTATTTTTTGTCGTTTAGAATCAACTCAGAACAAGTCTGGGAGTTGCATCCCAGGTTCCTAACATAACTGAAAAAAGCCTTATGATTGTCTTTAGTGTCCTGTGCAATTTTTCTCTCGAAGCTGGCCTTGGAGGATTTTATGAGGGATCGTAATTTTTTGCTAGTACTGATCAGAGATGCCTTCCCTTTTAGGGATTTTGCTCTATCATGTAGTAGCTTCCTCCTTCTGTTGTACAGTTTATTTATGGCTGGGGTCCACCAGACTGGACGCCTGCCTTTGGATGATTGGGTCTTGATTTTGTTTGGGATAGCATGATCCATGCATTCCTGGAGATGTCCGTAGAATGCGTTTATATAGGATTCTGCAGTTTGGGACGTAGTTTCCACTGGCCCTGGGGCCTTGAAGGATTCCACTTCAGTTTTGAAAAGTGTGAAGTTCGCTTTTGAGAAGTTTTTCACTGTGGTTTTTTGGGCTGGGGGTGGGGTCAGGATGTGGATATCCAGTGAAATTAATTTATGGTCTGATCTTACCAATGAGGGATATACTTCTGGTATGGAGCATAGAGTCCCCATGTTGGTAATGATCAGGTCTAGTATGTTTTCCCCTCTTGTGGGAGTGGTGACTAGTTGTTCCATAGCATTTGAGTTTATAAATTCCAAGAACCTTTGGGCTAAGGTGCTGGGGCTTGAGTAATGCTCCCAGTCTATGTTTGGGTAGTTGAAGTCGCCCAGTATAATGGTGTTCGGAGAGATCTTAGTGTTCTCCAATGTTTTCAGGAAAGCTGAGTGGGATTCCTGACTTTGAGAGGGTGGTCTGTAGGATGCTATAAACTGAAAAGCAGTCTTGCCCACTGTCAGTTGCACATGGATGGTCTCCGATACTTCGTGCACTGCCACTAACCTGGAGGTGTGGATATCCTTGATAAATATGGAAACTCCCCCTCCTTTTGTGGTTCAGTCCGGGTTTTGGGGCCAAAAAGCATGATATGAGGTATAACCTGGTAGTGCTGGGGTGCTCTTTGGAGCCTTGAACCAGGTTTCTGTCACTGCACAGATATCGATGTTCTCCATACTGAGGAGAGCTTCGAGTGCATGCATCTTGAGGTTAAGACTTCTGGCGTTTAGCAGCATTACCCTTAGTTTCTTGTTCCTTGTGCTGTCTATGGAGCTGGGTTTGACTTTTGAGCCTTGCCTAAAAAAGGCACTATGGGGGCGGCAAGAGCCTTTGCCAATATCCGAAAGCCCAGGGGTGACAGGTGCAAGCCGTCCCTAGCGAAGCAACGTGGCTTGTCGAGCATGTCATCCCAGGCTGACAGACACTGGATCCCCTTTGAATGACACCAAAATTTTATCCAATTGTTAAAATCGATCATTTTGTCTTTATACTGTGGCATCATTCTAGGTGAGGGTAAGATGCTGCTCAAGGTCAGGGTCATACCGGCCTGGGCTACATGATCAGAGAGCTCCTCTATGTCTCTTTTCATGTAGTCGAGGGAGGTACGTCTCAGGTCATTCACGCCAGCATGTACAATGACTGAGTCATATTTGTATTTGCTTTGGAGTGACCTGAGTGCTTGCGTTATGTGGCGGATCCTAGCGCCCAACAGGCAGCTCACTGTGACCTTCTCTTTATTCAGCCTGGTGAGCCGTGCGTCAGTGTGTCTGACAATAGAGTCACCTATTACAAGGGTATCAGGTGTGTTATTCAGCCTTAAGGGCTGTGACTGCTAGGCACACTGACTTTGTGTGCTATGTGTTGTACGTGTTTTGTTTTGGGGTAGCGTTTGCTTGGATGTCTTCTTTGGAGGTCTCTGTTGCTTAGGTAGATTTTTATTTAGAGCCTCCGAGTATGTTTTTGTGTTTTTATGTGTTTGGTTCGCTGTTGTGGTGGGACTATGTGATACTGGAATTGTGTTGTGTGAGGTTACCTTCTCCTCCTGACTGGTTGCACCAGTTTTGAGATGAGAGAGCTCAGCCTCCAGTTTGGCTATATAGTTGCATCTCTCACATATATTTGAACCTGTTTGGAGGAGGAGAGGGTTGTCCGTGTACATAAGACAGTTGTAACATTGCCTCAAAATTCCCAGATTCACCAGCTGGACTGGAGAGGAAACCATTGACTGACCTTTGGACATGCTAGAGTAATATAGGGAACTGAATTAAAACGGACCAATAGGGGACAAGGTAATCGTAGAGAGTATAAGAGTACGTAGTGCTTATGGTTTATTAGTGCTAACTTGTAAGATTACTTATTAGGATGAATCATATGCATTTTCAACAAGTCATAAGTTTGCCTGTTCTGTATTAATCTACACTGGTCTAGGTTTGTAAATTTCAGTAGTATTTTTGCCATTCTTTTATCCAGAATGACTTCAGAAAATTTATAATCATTTCATATTGAAATTGGGTGGTATGATACTGGATTAATTAGATATTTCCTCTGTTTCAGTAACACACTGCTTTCTTCCAGGACCCAGGGATATTCCTGTCTTTCATATATAAGTTATACTATACTATTCTTCTCCCTAATCTATCTCCATGGTTCTGTTGACAACCCGTCCGTCACTGGTGACTTGCACACTGCTTGAATTTTAATTCCTCTTTTATTTCTCTTCATGTTATAGATCTCCCTAAGTGCTGTTTTTATATATTTGGTATTTTGGCAAGTCTAGATTATTCAACATCATTTAAACTTTTTCTTTCCAGTTTGTAGTCTCTTTTGAGTTATGCACAGTTCCTTGGTACAAATCTGTAAGCAGCTGTGCTGTAAAAGTATCTGTGATAATTGATTTTTTTCATACATTGTACATTGTATGTGTGTTTTCTTTCTTTATAACAACTGCCATACATTGCAGCATTATACACATTGTGCAATTCCTGCCTTCTTTTAAATATCACTACCCCTGAACATTATTCTGTATATATTCTCAGAAAATCATTTTATATATAATTTGCTCCTTCCTTTATGTAAAAATCTCACTTTTACTTATTTTATCTCTTTAATAACATCCAATACTTCTGTTGTAGCTAGTTTAAATTTTTATTTTTCATCTTCTATGAATTGCTTTTTAGACCGCCAATAGCATTAAACTTAGTAAAGCCTTATGGCGTCTAGGCAACTCAGATAATGTGTCCAAGCTCAAAAGAATTTTTGTTTGTGTCTTTCGGCTTTTCCCAGTTCAAGCTCAAAAGAATATTCCCCCAGTATTCCTGACAGAGTACTCTGTAGTGCAGTTTTAAAATCTACCAACTCATCACACTCCCCAAAAGCATGTTCCCAGTTACCTCTCTCTCCCATCACATCTCGAGTGTTTGCCATCTAGCTAAGGAAAAATTCCTTGAAGTTTACTTAGCGTATAAAAATACCTATGCAAACACTTCCAAGTAAGAATCCTAAACTTCTGGACTTTTTGCTTACTTGGGAGTTACGTAGATGTCCTTCCATTTTTCCTTTGCAAATTGCTTTTCCAGTCTGTCTCCTCAATCTTTTCTAACCTCCTCCTGACTGATTCATGTAGTCATTATGCAGTATTTTATATGGCCTACTAATTATTCATTTTTTAACAGCAGCTTCTGTTTTAGACTCTAATAAAAACTCTGGTCCAGCTGGTCTTTCACTTAGGACTCCCCTAGCCCTTTCTGTGTGCCTATACTCTGTCAGTCCCTGGTTGGAAAGGTAGACTCTAACCTGCAGTGCAAATTTCTGTTTTGCCTCATCCCACTGTATTACTATGTTCTCTTAAATTATTTGCTACCGGTATCTTGGCTCTTCTGCCAATTTTCTCCAGTAAATTTTGCCTCTGCCTTGCCTATTTTCTATGCCCCTACTTGCAGCCATCCCTATTGGCATTCTTTATCCAGTCCCGTGTTGCCTTAGTTTTAGACTACTTTCTGCAACTTTATGAATATTTTATTTGCTTTGTTTCATTTATTTCTATTTTTGCTTGTTTACCAGGTTTGTCAGACTGGATTTATTCAAAAAAAAAAAATCAACATATTACAAACATTTTTAAACAGACATTCAATAGTATACACAAATGGATACTGAATAATTTGCATCAACACTTACACATTTGCTAATTAGATTGCTTTAATTTGAGAAAAGAAGCAACCGTTACATTCTAAAAGCAGAAGTTGCACCTCGTGATTTTGAAGAGGTGTATTAGTTTGTCAGGTATGTAATAGCTCAAGTTAGTGCTTAGAAATTCAAAAAATGGAGATGAGTGTAGGAACTAGGTATGGCAGAAAATGTTAATCTTGTAGATAAGAGGTGGGTTGTAAATCATGTTGAAACAGTAATATATGGTTATCTTAAGCCGTATATCAGAAGCATAGAGGTTGGGGTGAGCAGTGTCACAAAACAATTTATATAGTTGGGAGATGGTAAAAATATTCATGTGTTGGCTAATACAAGTTATGGGGCATATGATTCTGACTGAAGTGGAATGATCTGACAATATGGGAAGCTGAAGATAAGTGACATTTATCCTGAAGATGTATAGCAGCAGATCCAGTGATTTGATAGGTACAGATTTAGTTGTATATTAAATAGGTTTGCATCCTGAATGGATTTCAGTGTTAGTGGGATTTAGTTCCATAGCTTAGCTATATTGCTTGATCTATAGTCTAATATAATATAGTATAATATAATATAGTATAATATAATATAATATATAATTTAATATAATACATTCTGTATAGTTGTTATTCTCGTGAATCTGCATCCAAAATCTATCTCTTTTGTGGACTTCCAATATGGCTGCACACTGATCAACAGCTTGATTTCAACTCTCCCAGTGTGAGAAAAGAAACTGAGAGGAGAGGGACAGAAACTGTACAAGTTTTAGCAAATTAAGTGCACTACTTGGATGCCAATAAAGAAGAAACTGAGAGAACCTGAAAGGAAATCAATTAGAAAAGTTGAAAACACTGACTGGGAAGACTCCTGCAGCTGTTCACCAAGAAGCAGTTCAAGCCCCATCTTGATGCAAGACATGGCTTCCAGTAATCTAGAGGAAAAAATCAAATGTGCTCAGAGATGATAAAAATAAAACATTGAAGAAGTTTATAAACTCAAATAAAAATACATATACAATCTCTAAAAGTATACCCCAGAGATAACATTAAACACCAGAGATAAGTCTACACTCAGTGGGCCCCCAAAAACAGAGGGCATAAGGCAAGCAAACAAATTACCCGGGACTCTTGTCGGAGGGGACTCATTGTATGATGCACACATGCTTTACCCAATGGACAAGGAGGAGATTATGCTCACTTGCTTATCGGGAACCAGGATCTATCAAGTTTCACACACACACATCAGTGGACCACATCTATCAGTATGAATCTGTCATAGTCCATTTAGACATACCTCTCTGGATTACATGGAGAGACCCTGTGGTCTTCTCTGAATGTTTCTCAGACAGGTATGTACCATGCATTGAACAGCGTTGTACCTAAAACAAGGATGATATCACTGTATAAACAAAATGTGATTGACTTTAATAATTATCTTAATTTCTGGTATCAGCCGAGGGTGATTCTATATGTTTCGGTGGTCAACAGGTTTCATGGTCAACAGACCACATTGTTTTGCCAATGACAGTCTGCACTCTGGAGAATGCAGACATCTGTGCTATTACCAAGACTTGGTTTAAAGATCCAGAAATTATGACAAGCAGTGTAGGCTACAGTGCCTTCTACACATTTAGACTGTAGGCTGCACAGATGAGAAGTGAAGGTGGAGGGCTCTTGATTTACATTACAAACAAATATATCTCAAGGCTGGTTAAACGGGATGTTACCCTGAAGTTCATCCATGTGCAAATCACCTTATATATAGTCCCTTACCATATCTTATCAAGCTATAGGTCACCATCTATGTTTCAAGAATCCCACACCTCTTATCTAGACCTACTGGAGGCACTCTCCAACCAAACACACTATTCATGGGAGACTTTAACTACCCATGTATAGATGGGGAAGCATATACTGCCTCCAATTTGCAGGCACAATGATTCCTGGATTTTATTAACAAAAATGCCCTCAATCAATTAATGCATACTTCAATCAGCAGTTCAAACATACTGGACCTTGTTCTCAGCAATATGGGAGAGTGCTGCCCCCTCCCCCATGTCATCCTCACAGGAGATTTTGCATCACAAAGCGGTCTCATTCTAAATAAAAATCACCTTGCAAAACCTGATGCGGTTATGCAACAATTGTGCCTATGCAGAATTATTTACAGGAACGGTATACAAACATGTAAATGGCTGCATAGAGGCTGCTTGTACCTACTACATATGGGGAATCCTAATTTTAACTCTCATAATGACAAAGACTCACTAGTAAAATAAAATAGGAAGCTAAGAGGACTAATTAAATCCAGCAAGGCCAATCACAAGGTTGAAATAGTTTCTGAGACTAAAGGCAACCACAAGGCCTTCTACAGCTATGTCTGAATGCTCAAAGGTAACATGCAGCAGTGTGTAGAACTGATGGTAAATTGTTCCACCTTCACTGAGCAGAGTGACATAGTGAATCTGCTGCCTGACAAATTCAGTTGCAGTTCACCCCTTGTGAAATCCCTACTTACATAACCTCTCAACTGTCAGCAGGGAGCAGGTCATAGCAGTTCTCCGTAAGGCTAAAAATACAGTCTCAAAGGTGCCCAGCAATATCCCAGGTTACCTCCTAAATAGCCTGAAACATGACCTATCAGGACCTCTCATGTCACTTTTCAACTACAGCATCAAAACAAGCTGTATACCAAGCGACTGGAGGACAGCAGTTGTTATCTCCCTTTACAAGGATGGACCATCAACTGACCAACCCCAGAAACTACAGACCCATTAGTCTGGCTAGTCTAATATGCAAAGACATGGAACAAATTATCATAGAAATGATCAGCAAAGACATAGGTAACCTACAGACACTGGACCTATCCCAGTTTGCTTTTGTTAAAGCAAGGTCATGACTGCTTAACCTGGTATCCTTCTCTGAGAAGGTAGCCAAAGTAATGGATGAAGGGGAAATGGTGCATACCATCTATGTGGACCTGGCTAAGGCATTTGACATAGTATGTCATTGAGGTATTGTGTGCAATACTTCAGACTTCATACTTATCATTCCTGTAAAAATTCGTCCAACATACAAGAACTTCATAACAACATTCAAATACATTTCTGCATTTTTCAAGTGCACATCCCTGTAAGCAAAAGAAATCAGTGGTCAAAGGGCAGCTAGTAAGGGCAGCTCGTATGACAACTAGGTTGGATGATTTTTTTTACAGGTGTGTGATAATTTAAAAGCTATGTTTATGAGGAGAGGTTATCCTGAAGCGTTTATTCAGGAGTTATTGCTGAAGTAATGAACAGAAGAAATAATGTATATATATTCCCATTTTACATGACCATAAGTTTATGCCCACCAATGCTGGCATAATGACCAACAATAATGGCCCCACAGGAGACCATCCTTAACTCATTGGTTCTAGCCATTTCTGAAGTTCAGTTTAATTATAAAACTTATTTTTTTTTAACCACCTTCTGTATGGATTATAGAATTGTAGAAGGCATCTTGAAAAAGAACTGGGTCATAATTAGAGAGAATCTGGAATAGGTGAAGAAGCTAGGTGAATACCTTATAATCATGTGTAGACATGCTGAGTCTCTTAGGTTTTTCTTTTGTTTCAGAAATATTCTTATGTCTACCAGTGTTGTGAAAGGACTGGCCAAATGCAATACATCCAATGTTTGTAAGTATGTTAAAACTGACACTGTTATTACTGTCAACGGAAAAAGTTTCACTGGCCACAGATCAGCTAACTGTAATAGTAAGGGTGTCGTTTATATTGCCCTATGCGAATGTTCTTCTGGTTGTTACATAGGGAAAGCAGAAAGCAAGTTGAAAGAATAAAAGAACATCTTTATGCCATTTCCAAGTTAAATGCAGCTAACTCCCTAGCTAAGCATATAGCTGCTTTTCCTGGTTATCACTTTAAATTTTCAGTACTGGAGAAACTGATTCCTAATGTTAGAGGTGGTCCTTTTGCATTACACCTGGAAATTTAAAGAATTGTTTTGGCAAGTGCATTTTAATGTTGCTACCTTTCCAGGACTCACTGAAACATTGTCTATTACTAGTTTTCTGAAATGTAAAGCATTTCAAAGGTAATTTTTTTAACTGACAATTTCATTGTTAAAACAATGATTATATTAAAAAGGTTTTTATAAGCAAATATTTATATATATTTTTGACATGGTTTAGTTACTGTTTTGTATGCCTTTAAGATGATGTCGTTATGAGGTGTGGCATGACTTTTGTGTAAAAGCTTCTACATTTTTGCAGGCCGGGTTTTATCTGATGATATATGGCATTGGCTTTAAGACAAAAAGTGCTTTAATAAAATTTGTTCGTTTGCTGTACGAAGATGCTGCTTCCGCTTTTTTGTAGTTTACTCAAAGAATCCCTTTGCTCTGGAATCAACTCCCCATTCATGTGAAGCAGAGTCCATCCATAGCCTTATGCATAAGTAATCTTGACCATTGGATGGGAATTCACAAATTCATCCCCATGCTGGTCCCCATGTCTCTTATAGACAGAGCCTGACAGTAAACATTCCCTAACAATAACCCCCACATAATGTTTTTTAGCAACCTCCTAACAAACATACCCCCCCCCCCCATTAAGATGCACATTGTACAAAGGAATGTAATTGGGTCGAGTTGGGTGGCTAGACTTATAAAGGTCATGGAGGTTGTTAACTTAGTATATACCTGTGAACTTATAAAAGGCTGGAAAATGGAAGAAGCTTTAAACAGCTATTTAGATAAACTGATAAAACTGCAAAAATCAGAGGTTGAAATGAAGAAAAGGTTGGCCGAGTATGAGACTGCTCAAGAAGACCTTTTTCAAAAAATGGTAACATTAGAGGACATAGAATGCAGGGAAAACCTGAGATTTTCTGCTACACCAAAAAAAAAAAAAAAAAAAACTGGAAGGAACAGACCCTATTCATTTTAGGAAAGCACAAATAAGCGACTGGACTAGTATTCCACAGCAGGATTTGTTAATTGAAAGGGCATATCGCGTGCATCTTCCAAACCTAGCCATGAGAAAGCAACCAGTACTTGCATTAGTAAGGACGTAATCCTACCAGATGACAGAGCTGATCCTGCCAAAACTGTGCCAAAAGGACAAACTATTAAAAAAGATGGAGACAGTAGAGTGTTTGTGGAAAATGATTATTCACTGTACAACAGGCAGGAGAGAAGTAAATTTATCCCAACAATAAGAGAATATCAAGAGACAGGTGTAAGATTCAAAATGCTGTACCCAACTGTCTTAAGAATATTTTTTTCTTATAAGATCAAAGTAATTTTTTATGTAGATCAGGCTAAGGAGAAAATAACGATTGTCCAACAAAAAGTGAGCCATCAAACAGATAAAGCTCATAGAGATACTTTGTCAGTGAAATCTTTTCCAGTGTTCGAAAGGAAAATGCTTGACAGAGAAAAAAAAAAAACACAGGAACTGACTAGAAGAATAGAGTACCTTCGACTTGAACAGGAGTCTGGAGTTGCTAGATGGAGATGAACAAGATGAAAACCAGCAACATTGAAATTAGTGAATAAATATGAGATTGTAAAGCATCAATCCCATTTGTGAAATATGGCTTTACAAGAAAAAGTAGAAAGATTGGACTTTTGTTAAATTTGTGAGGGACTGAAACGAATATACCTCACTTTGTCAATGTTTGGAAGGACATTGAAGGGCAGGGGAAAAGAGAAAAGTAACCAAGTAAAAATGTTTTTGTTCTTAGCAGTATTTGTATAAAACATTTCATATTTTATGTTCTATAGTAAAACATTTTCAGTTGTATGTGGTAAAGATACTAAAGTAAACAAGTGTCTTTTTTCCCTGTTTTAGTTTTACGAAATGTAGGCATTACAGTGTACAAAGAGAAGGAACACTGGACAAAAAGGATGTGCAAGTTAATATGCTGTAATCTTAACTTGTTGACGCAGGGGATCGGGTGTAAAAGTGCACAGATTATAATATATGTAGGTTTATATTGTCTTTTACATGTATTAATGTCTGGATTAAGGCCCTTGGCTTAATCTAATAATGAATTTTTTTTGTGTAAGCAATTAAATAACAGGACACTTATTGCAACAATTTTCCTTTGGCAAATAAATGTTCAGTGAAAGCTGAAAGCCTTGGAGATGAGGCCAGCTGTACATTTTGTAATTGTGTTTCTATGGAGATGGGCTGACTATAGGGGCAAGTAATAAAAGCCAGTTTTTGAAGAGGAACAGAATCCCTTAACTGCTTATGAGGATTCAGATGCAGAAGAATACATCCCTTCTGCCTCCCCTGCAGAGGACCTTTCCTTTGGGGAAACCCTTCACTCCCTCAGGGAACATTTCCTGTGGGAATCTCAGGACTTCCACAGTCTAAGAAAAGGCTTAGAGAGTTTCTGGACCTGCCCCAGCACAGTCTCCTGGCCATCGCCCCTATGTTAGAAGTGGTGGATGATGTTTTCCATGAATCCAGCTTAGCCCCTGATGCCCTCCCTCCTGCTCCCAGTAAACCTGACAGGTACTATAGAGTACCAGATTCTCACAAATACCTGTACAGAAATCCTGCTGCAGACCCAGAGGTCATTACACAGGGAACTAAAGAAGTTAAGACTAGTTCTGCCAAGAATCCTCTTCCTTCTAACAAGGACTCCAGATCTCTGACAGATAGGGTAAAAATGTATATACCTCTGCAACCTTAGCTATCGGACCACTCAGTTGTCAGTTCCATATGTTAAAATAACAAAACACTTTGGAACTATTAAAACAGAAAATTGCTACCTTTCTGGACTGTGCCAATTCAAAAGAGTTAGCAGATTTACCGCACTCTGCTTGTCAAGTGGCGAAATACTCATTACAGTGTGGATATAGCAGGGCAACAGTGACTGGATGTGTTATTAGGAGACATGCATGGCTGAAGGAACAACCTCTCCCTGATCATGCCAGGTCTAAACTTATTGATGCACCCCTAGATAAGGAGCGCTTGTTTGAGGAAAAAGCACAAGAGGTGCTTAAAAAGATGGAAGACAAAGCAAAATCTATGCAGACAGTAATAGATTTCTTTCAGGTTCAACCTCCCAGGTTCAGCAGGAACTTTCTCTCTAAGCACTGAGCCTTCCTTGCACCTAGCAGACAGGGCCAAGGTAAGTCTGCAGGGACAGGCCATCCAGGCCCCTATCCCAGGGCCAGCAGAGAAGCAAACAATGGACCACTTCCGTTTCTAAGGCAGGGAGATGTTCTTCGTGTTTCACTGTTGCAGTCATCACATTTGGGTTATCCCTACCAGGGTAGCCCTAGGCCGGCCCGAATACCAGAGGTGTAGTATTTCTGCGTCGGTTGCTGTCGCTTGAGGAGTGATGTCAGGTCATCATTAGTGTAAAGTAAGGCAGCCGACGCCATTACATCAGTCATTCTTGCCGTGGAGCCCAAAACAGAAACAGTTCACACGAGTGCCGGTTGGCCGCTACCTGAATTTTCATTTCCGAATTGAAGTTAGTCTTCTAAAGGTAAGTACCCCCATTGGGGATCCTTTTTTCTTGCACTAACCAATGTCAGAAAAAGTTAACAATTGTCTTGCTTGTGGAAAGCAAGTACCACTCCGAGACTTCCACTCTTACTGCGTCACTTGTTTAGGCCCAGACCACGATGTCCCCCGTTGTCGCTTCTGTGCTTTGTTCAATGCCAGAACTATCCATCATTGGGCCCTTGTTGTAGCCAGATATTTTCGTTTATAGTCTTTGAATTCCGATATGACTTCGGTGAGCCACCTGACAGCAGATCTTCAAAAAAAACGTAAAGATAAAGATATAGACAGACTGCACAGGTTCAAACCTTCTGACAACACCTCCGTTAAGCTAGTCAGTCCTGTTGTCAAGTCCGGTATGCTGCAAAACTCTTCTTCGACTAAAGATCATGTTTTGTCTGAACAAGAGTCAGAAGAATCAGATGCATCTGACTATGAAGACATGTAACCCCTCTCCACTTATGAGGATTCTGATGCAGAGGACTCCATTCCTTCAGCCTCTCCCCCAGAGGATTTTTTCCTTTGGGGAAAACCCTCCATATTTTAAGGGAGCATTTCCAATGGGAGAGTCAGGACAGTCCTCAGTCTAAAAAAATGACTCCGGGAATTCTAAGATCTCCTGCAACACAGACCCTTGGCCATCCCCCCTAGTCCTAGATGTTGTGGACGATGTCTTCCTTGAATCCAGCTTGACTCCTGATGCCCTACCTCCTGCTCCTAGAAAACCAGACAGGTTCTACAGAGTCCCTGACTCACACAAATTTCTTTTTAAAACTCCAACTGCTGACCCCGAGGTCATTTCTCAAGGGCCAAAAGGAATTAAAGCTACCTCTGCTAAGAATCCCACATCCTCGGACAGGGATTCCTGAGCACTAGACCAATGGGGTAAAAAAGTATACGCCTCAGCTACTCCTGCTATCAGGGCACTAAATTGTCAGTTCCTTTCCTGCTTGGGCAGAATCTAAAGATTTACAAGATTTAATGCATTCTGCAAGCCAAGTAACTAAACACACCTTGCGCTGTGGTTTTGATGCCCTAGAAGCTTCTTGCAGGGCAGCAGTCACTGGATCCATCACTAGAAGGCATGCATAGCTTAAGGAACAACCCCTGCCAGACCATGTCCAGTCTAAATTGTTGGATGCCCCCTTGCCCAAAGATAACTTATTTGGCACTAAGGCAGAAGAGGTCTTAAAATGGAAGAAAAAAGCAAAATCTATGCAAACAGTTAAGAATTTCTTGCAAGTCCAGTCCTCTAGGTTCAGCAGGCATTGCCCCTCCAAGCACTGGTCCTTTCCTGCTCTGAGTAAACCAGCCCAGCCTAGGCCCCATGGGAACAGAGACCCCAGATAGCAGCCCCAGGGAATCCAGAGATCTAAACAGTGGATTACCTCCACTGCAAAACCAGGGAGTTCTAAACCACCCCCTTATGGAAGGAGCTCAGAATGACTCGCCTCTTCCTCTGACCCCTCTCCACCCACCTTCACTTAACCCTAAGAGAAAAACACTCATGTCACTCAAGCACCTGGGCCACCATAACCAAGGACCAGTGGGTTCTGAACATTGTGTCTCAGGGATACAAATTTTCCTTCCATGCCCTTTCAACCCAAAAAGGGTTCCCGGATCTACCACAAAATTAGTGGGCAGAGGCTCAAAAGCAAATCCCTTCTCTGAGAGCAGTAGAGCACGTTCCTGCAGAACAGATAGGACAAGGCTTCTAATCCAGACTTTTTCTGGTGTCTAGAAAAGAGGGCACCCAGCGTCCCATCCTCGATCTATCTATTTTAATCATCTTCTTGGTGATCCCAAAATTCAAAATGCTCACCCTTCAGCAGCTCTCCAAAGACACTTGGCTAGCCACCCTAGATCTAAAAGAAGCCTACCTCCACATTCCTATCAGGGAATCCTGCAGGAAACATCTCTGCTTCAGGGCAAGACCTGAACACTTTCAGTTCTCTGCACTTCCTTTTGGCTTATCTACTGCTCCCAGAGTTTTTACAAAATGTCTGGCTCCGGCCTTTGCAGACAAAGAAAAATTCAGATTTACCCATACTTAGATGACTGCCTTATTCAGCCAGACAGACAGTAAAAGCTGCTCAAGCACCTGGCCTTTGTAAAGACACTACTAACCTCCCTAGGATACACAGTCAATGAAAAGAAATCCAAACAGGTGCCCACCCAAAGGATAATCTTTGTGGGAGCAAGTCTGGACACAGCATCCCAGATGGCATACCTTACACCAAAGAAACAAATTTACCTGATGACCTACTTCTCTCAACTAGCCACCAGGTCAGTATCTGCAAGGAAGGTTTTGCAAGCTCTGGGGTTCATGGCATCTTGCATAATACTCATTCCATGTGCCAGACTGCACATGAGGAAAATTCAGTGGTACCTAAAAAGTCTTTGCTGTCAACACTCTCAAGACCTGAAAACTATTCTACCTATAATTCCTTGCCTCAGAAATTAATTTCTTTGGTGGGCAACAGCATGCTTCCACAACAAGGGACTTCCCATCTCCACACACCCCCCCCGCCGCCCAGTCCCTCACCACAGACGCATCAAACTACACTTGGGGTGCATACCTGGATGGCAGGTGCATACAGGGCCAATGGAGCCCTGTATGCACCTGCATACCTGGATGGCAGAAAATCCCTCTGCACATCAGTCAAAAAGAGATGATGGCTGTGCAGAATGCCTCGATAGCTTTCAAACCCCTTCTCTCTCCAGGGGTTTTCCTGATCAAAACAGACACCACCACTGTGATGTGGTACATCACTAAGCCGGGAGAGACTCATTCCTACTTGCTATGCAGGCTGGTCATGACCCTTTGGCTCACAGCCTCTTCCATGCAACTACACCTGTTGGCACAATTCTTACCATGCTCTCTCAACTCTCTGGCAGACCAATTAAGCAGAAACCTTCTGGATCCACACGAGTGGCAACTCAACAGAAGTACCTTCACCCTAATGATTCAGAAATGGGGAACCCCGAAGGTCGACCTCTTTGCCTCCCGCACCAACCATCAGCTCAGAAAATTCTGCACCAGGGAGCATCACTGCATGGCTTGGAAAGTGGATGCCCTGTCCTTCCCCTGGGTCAACTTTTGGTCTATGCCTTTCCTCCCCTTCCTCTCACCCCCAGGGTACTGCTCAAAATAAGGGAGGAAAAACCAAGGACCATTCTTATAGCTCCAGACTGGCCCCAACAGCACTGGTACCCCTTGCTGCACAGCCTGTCCCCACTGTCTCCATGGCATCTTTCTCAGATTCCAAACCTCCTGACCCAGAAGGAAGGGGAATTCTTGCATCCCAAATTGCAAACACTCAGTTTGGCAGCTTGGCTTATTCCCTAACCCCGAATCAATCTACCATTCTGAGTAAGCAGGTGCTGGGTGTTATCCAAGAGGCCAGACACCCTAGCACCAGAACGTCTTATGCAGATAAATGGAAAAGGTTCTGCACCTGGATCCAGGCTAAGGGAACCAATATGGCACAGCCCTCCATCCCTCCCATCCTGGATTACTTAGCTGACCTACTACACAGTGGTCTCTCTTTCTCTATAGACAAATTCATACCTCTGCTATTTCTGCTCATTTTCTCACTGAGCAGCCCCCTTTCTCACACCCATTGATCAAATAGTTCCTCAGAGGAGCTAGCAGCTTGATACCCCCCAGAAGGGCACCAACACCAGCTTCGGATCTTAACTTTGTCTTGGAAAAGCTCACCCTGACCCCCTTTGAACCAACTTTGTCTGCAGAGCTAATATTTCTCTCCTGGAAGACAGCTTTCCTTCTGGCCATCACTTCAGCCAGAAGAGTCTCTGAGCTGCAAGCACTCACGGCTGTGGAACCCTTCATCATCTTCCATGCAGACAGGGTATCCCTCAGAACTAACCCATCCTTCATGCCCAAGGTGGTGTCCAGTGTGGCTCTCAACCAATCCATTCATCTGCCCACCTTCTTTCCTAATCCCCAGAACAAGGGGAAAAGGATTCTTCACTCTCTAGATGTGCACTGACAGCACAGATTCTATCTGGATAGGACTAAATCCTTCAGAAAGACTGACCAATTGCTGGTTAGCTTCGCTGCAAGGACAGAAGGCAAAGCCATCTCCAAACAAACCATTTCCAAATGGATAGCGCACTGCATCCATTTCTGCTACAAACAGCATGAAAGCCTCCCCCCAAGGGGGCTAGGACGCACTCCACCAGAGCAACTTCCACCTCTGCAGCTTTCCTAAGAGGAGTCCCCACCAGGGACATCCTTGAGGCACTTGGACATCTGTTCATACTTTTATCAAGCATTATCACCTGCTTCTTTTTCATATCCAGGGCAAGGTTTGCCTCTGCAGTCTTGCAGGGCATCCTAGCCAGCCCCTAGTTCCCTGGACTGCCTCCACCCATTTCCTCAGCTTTGGGAATCTACCCAAATGTGATGACTGCAAAAGTGAAACACGAAGGACATAGTACAGTTGTGTACACTTATCGTAAGTGTAGATGTTAGAGTGTATTCACTGTTGCAATCCTGGTTTCCCTCCCTCCATTCCCCTTTATTCTCTTTCTTTCCGTACAAGAGACATATTGGTATTTATTTTCCACTGGTGCGATGCTCCACCAGAATTTGGCCTCCTACTTGGGGGGCTCCTGACAGGTTAGGGTAAGAAAAACTGATGTAATGGCATAGGCTGCCTTACTTTATACTACTGACTACTCAACATCAGTCCTCAAGCGAACAGCAACTGATGCAGAAATACTAAGCCTCTGGTGTTCGGGCCAGCTGAAGGCTACCCTGGCAGGGATAACCCAAATGTGATGATTGCAACAGTGAATACACTCGAGCATCTACATTTATGGTAAGTGTACACAACTGTACTTTCTAAGCCAACTTTCTATGGCAAACACTCACAGTGACTACCCCCTCCCCCCTCTGCCCTCCCTTCACTCATCAAAAACTAGGAGGAAGGCTGTCAGTCTTCAAAGACAACTCGCTTTCTGTAACAAAAGGCCAATGTGTCTTCAGATCGTTTCTCAGGGATACAAATTCTCTTTCAGTGAACTCCCAATTCCAAGAGGGTACCCAGACTTTCCTCCAAATCAGTGGGCAGAGGCATTGAAACAGGTACAAAGTCTCATATCCCGGGGCAGTAGAACCTGTCCCCTCAGATCAAACAGACAAAGGATTTTATTCCTGATTATTCCTTGTTCCCAGAAAAGAGGACACTTTGTGCATCGTCCTGGATCTCTCCATTCTGACCACCTCTCTGGTGGCCTCCGGGTTCAAAATGCTAACTTTGCAGCAGCTGCTGCCTGTGCTAACAAAAAATGTCTGGCTAGTGACCCTAGTCCTAAAAAATGCCTACGTCCACATCCCCATTACGGAATTGTGCCGGAAATTCCTGCACTTCAGAGCAGGCTTACAACACTTTCAGTTCTCTTCGCTGCCCTTTGGCTTATCTACTGCACCTAGAGTATTCACCAAATGCTTGTCCCCAGCCATAGCTTTCTGCAGACAAAGAAATATACAGATTTACCCTTACCTGGATAACTGGCCTCATTTAGGCAGAGTGCAAAGAAAAGCTGCTCCAAGATCTTCTCTTTGTCAAATCAGTCCTAACTTCTTTAGGGTTCACCATCAACGAGAAGAAATCAAAGCAAAACCCCACTAGGAAGATCGTTTTCGTGAGAGCTCTGCTAGACACAGCATCCCAAATGGCCTTCCTATCCCCAGAAAAGCGGAGCTTCCTGCCTCTCTACTTTACCAAGCTGGCTTCCAGAAATCACCTCAGCGCGAGGAAGTTCCTGCAAGCCCTGGGATACATGGCATCTTGCATCCTTCTCATTCCTCTGCCCAGGCTTCATGTGAGAAAATTTCAGTGGTATCTAAAGAACCTTTGATGCCAGCACTCTCAGTACCTAGAAAACTCTCTCCCTCTGATCCCATGTATAAGGGCCAAGTTTCTCTGGTGGGCAGAGGCCTGTGCCAAGAACAAGGGACTTCCCTTCATCCTCCGCCATACCAGCCAGACCATCACCACCGACGCCTCAGACATTGCTTTGGGCGCTCACCTAGCAGGCAGGTGCACCCAAGGTCTTTGGGATGCCCAGCAACTTCACTTGCACATGAATCAGAAAGAAATGATGGCAGTACAAAAGGCTGTGATATCTTTCAAACGCCATCTCAGGCCAGGGGTGGTTCTTATAAAAACAGACACCACCACAGTAATGTGGTACATCAACAAACGGGGGGGACCCAATCTTTACCCCCTGTGCAGGTTAGCCATGAGCCACTGGCTTACAGCCACCTCCATGGGTCTACACCTAATTGCCCAATACCTACCAGGGGTCAACACCACCCTGGCAGACCACCTAAGCAGAAACTTACTGGACCCCCATGAATGGCATCTCCACAGGGAAATCTTTCTGCAAATCACTCAGGAGTGGGAGACTCCAGAAGTTGATCTCTTTGCTTCGCACCTCAACCACCAGCTGCAAAAGTTCTATACCAGGGAGTATCACCTCCTAGTGGGGAAGGTGGGTGCCTTGACCTAGGCATCATCACAGAGGCCAGAAGGCCCAGCACCAGAAAATCATATGCAGGGAAATGGAGAAGATTCTGCTCCTGGAACCAGTCCAAAGGAGCTAGTACCTCTGATCCTTCCATCCCTCTTATCTTGGATTACCTAGCCGAGTTGCACAATAGTGGCCTTTCTGTCTCCTCTATTAAAATCCATGCCTCAGCCATTTCTGCCCATTACGATTCAGACCCACCCCTCTTCTCTCATCCTTTGATTAAACAATTCCTCAGAGGGGCTTCTAATATCATACCTACCAGAAGATCTCCCACACCACCCTCGGACCTGAATTATGTTCTAGAAAAACTAATCTTACCTCCTTTCGGACCTGCTGTTTCTACAGAATTGAAGTACCTCTCCTGGTAGAGCATCAGAGCTTCAGGCTCTCATGGCTGTTGAGCCCTTCATCATTTTCCATGCAGACAGGGTCTGCCTGAGGACTAACCCCTCCTTTATGCCCAAGGTGGTATCTGATGTGACCCTCAACCAGGCCATCCACCTGCCCACCTTCTTTCCCAACCCTCAAAATAAGGGGGGAAGAAGTATACACTCGCTAGACATCCACAAACAACTCAGATACTATGTGGACCGTACTAAACCTTTCAGAAAAACAGACCAACTACTTGTCAGCTTTGCCACTGGGCCAGAGGGGAAGCCTATTTCCAAACAAACCCATTCCAAATGGATATCACACTGTATCCATTTTTATTATAGACTACATAGGACCCCCCCCCCCCAAGTCTGTCTGTATCCATTCCACTAGGGCAGCCTCCACTTCCACAGCCTTCCTCAGAGGAATCCCCACCAGGGACAACTTGGAAGCTGCCATCTGGACCTCTGTCCATACGTTTACAAAGCATTACCACCTACCTCTTTTTCTTACATCTAGGGCAGGGTTTGCTAACCCATGCCTAGGAGTCGAACCTTTCCTTTCACCCCTCTCCTCAGCTTTGGGAATCCTCCTACAGGTGATAACTGCAGCAGTGAAACATGAAGAACATAGTACAGTTGTGTACACTTGCCATAAATGTAGATGTTTGAGTGTATTCACTGTTGCAGTCTTGGTTTCCCTCCCTCCATCCCCCATATAGCATCTTCCCCTAGGGGGACATAAGCTTCCCACAGTGGCTTTTGGCCACCAGGACCACTTTTCCTTATTTCCTTGTGCTTTTGACAGGTTAGGGCGAGAATAACTGATGTAATGATGTCGGCTGCCTTGCTTTATAGCACTGACGACCTGACGTCAGAATACAGGTGACTGCAGCCGACTCAAAAAAATCATTGACTCTGGTGTTCGGGTCGGCCGAGGGCTACCACAGCAGGGATAGCCCACAGGTGATGACTGCAACAGTGAATACACTCTTAACATCTACATTTATGGGAAGTGTACACAACTGTACTTTTTTACAGGATCATATGTATTTTATTGTAAGCTTCAACACCCATCCAGTAATGTTTACAGGTCATGCGGCAATAGCAAGTAAGCCAAGTAAGGTAAAAATGCAGGGTAATGAAGTAAAACGAGACCACCTACCTGTTTTTTGAAATTTAAGGAATGGATAGTGGAAATTATTTGAAAGCTATTAGGGAGGATAGAAAGTTCTTCATTAGTTGTAGCTAGCGAGTGGGATAAAAAGGAAGTGGAGTTTAAAAATATGGTAGAAATAAAAGGGAACGAGTGATTTGTTTAAGAAGTAAGAATTAGTTAGAGGGACTGACATAGGTTAAGATATTGCAGAATAAATAGAATCTCACAGAACAAGAAGAGGCACAACTGCAGAGTGCTAAAGAGAAATTACGGGGGTATCTAGAGAATGTGCACAAGTTTAGAAAGATTAAGCAACTTCTTTTATGAATACTCCTCAGCACAGTGACTTGCAAGAGCATACAGCTATAACCTTTGTTTTATCTTCATTAATTTTATATCCAGTAAAGACTTAAAACTTTCTCTAAACATTTCATAACACAGAAATGGGCTTTCCTGGATTTATGACATTTATAAAATATACACAAATAAAGGCATTGTTTCTTGATCATCCTTACCAAATATACCGTTGAGTTTTTGAGCACCTTTTTTTGCCAGTAGCTCTAAATATAAAGCAATTAAAGGGAAAAGATGGTACCCTGCCTGTTTTCTCTGCTTAAACTAAACTAAGCTTATTAGAGAGGAACCATTTCACTTAATTCTTGCCCAAAATCCTTCACATAGCCTCCTAATTAACCCTAGTATTGTATCAGAGAATGCAAATGCTGCCATTGCGTACTCATAAAATCCCAGCTTACTCTGTCTAATGTTTTCTCTGTATCAACGTCCACCAACAGCAACAGTATTTTCTTACTTTCTGCTTGCCTTTGGACCATTGTCATTCTGCTAACTTACTCAAATAATTTTTTCCCCTCCACAAAATCACACTGATCCATATCAGTCAGTATTGGCAGCGTTGTTGCCATTGTCTTGTATAATATAGATATAAACACTTCATAATTATCGTTTAAAATTGAAATGGGTCTATATGAAGCTGGGTGTGATGAGTCTTTACTCTCTTTGGGTAATATGGCCACCACATCATTCTTCCAATATGCAGGTGCTTCCACTCCTTTTAAAATAATATTAAACAAAACCTACTGGATCTTTATCACTTTTTTCCCTCCTAATTTCCATAGGAATACAATCTGTCTTTGGAGACTTCCTATAGACTGACCATACATTTTTCTCTCTATTATTCTCTTCCATTCTTGGTTGTTGAGCCTTGCATTCCTCCACCCTTGGTATATGTCAATTTTCCATAAATATTTCCATTTGTGCTTTCTCTTGATTTGTACATTTCGCTGCTTTTTACAAATTGTTATAAAATGTCCAAAGTATTTCTAATACTTCTGTAGGATTTCTGGTTATTTTTTTTGCTATAGGCTCCCTACGTTTGGTGACAACCTTTTCTACTTTTTGTTGCCTAAGTCATTGTGCTAAAAGTTCTTGTGCTCTGTAGTTATCAAAAAGTAGTTGCTTAATAGCAGTCTTTGTAAAGTCATGTATATCATCCAAATATGCACTTATTTTTTCTTTAGCACTCTGGAGTTGCTGTTCTTGTTCTGTGCGATTTTCCCTTATTCTGTAATATTTCAACCTTTGCGAGCCACTATCATGAGTTCCTATTACTTAACCATATCTCTTTTTCTTTATTTCTACCCTATTTTTAAACTTCATTTTCATTTTATTTCACTCAGTTGCTATCCCTTCTGAAGAAATTTCTATCTTCTCTAATAACTCTTAAATAATTTCCACCATCCATTCCATAAATTCTTCTCTTTTTAAAACAGGTACATTGGAAGATGCCAGTGTTTAATTTTTATTTCATTACCCTATATTTCTGTGTTATTTTTATCTGTGAATGATCTGAAATAGTTAATGGATGCACGTCAGAGCTTTCAGTTAAATGCAATTCCTATCCAGTCTAGCCCATTTATTTGTACATTGGGGAATAACCCTTTGCCACACAGCTGTCTGCGCAAACAAATCTTCCTAAACCAAAAAATAAGAGTACTCCACAGGAAAAAATAGTTCTAGTACTTTCGTTAGTTTAGTCTTGAACTTCATCAGAAACTAAATAAAAAGCCACATAATTCCATTTAAATACAACAGGAATTGACATCAAACTTTTAAAACGTCCATTGACTTGGTTTTAAAAAATACACACCTTCATTTCACTTCTGTTAAGCTTAAAGAGACAGTTGGGACAAATATAGCTTCATAAAGTATTGTATTTTAACACACTTTTAACACTAATAGTCTCATTAATACCTGGCAGAAAATCTGCTCTAAGAAACATTTGCCACTTTAACTCCTGTTTTTCCAAATAGTTGTTAAATGAATTAACAAATAACTTAGGATCCATTTTTCCACTAAAAACTCAAATTTCCTGAAATCAGTACAGTTCAAGCTGTGCTTTGTCAAAGCAATGTTAGTATTATATTTCCTAATGGCTAATAAGTAATCTGATGTTGTCAACCTTTTGGCCTTGGATTTGACCCGGCTATTTCCCAAGCTAGAGATTCAAAGCTTGAGCTCCTCCTGTCCTACCCACAATGCCTCATTCCCCCAGACAAGCTCAGATCTCGTTTGCCACTCATGGAGTAAGCATCAAGGTATTATCACTACAGAGCTCCTCTGGTGTTTTGGGTGATTTAAAAGCTGTGAATCAGTTTACTGACCTTATTTATCTCTTACTATTTTCCTACCCTGATTTTTCTCAGTCTTTAGCGTATTGCAGTATATTCAGGTTTTTTAGGTTTCTGTCTGTCATAAATTCCTTCCCCGCTTTCTCTAGCTCCTTAAAAAAAAAACTATTTAGTTATGGCTGATCCTCAGTCTGATATTACTTCAGAGAAACCTTTAGGGTTTAAGAAATAGATCCCATTATCTGATGCCCACAGGGAGTAGTGTGTACTATTTAGGGCCTGCTCATCTAGATGGTTCTTGTACTGTGTGTGAGGGTTTCTATCCACATACTCTTGTGGATCAGAGGAACAAACTCATCCTTAAAGGTTTACTTCTTTCATCTTCAACTTCTGCTGTTCCGTCTACTTTAGGGTCTCAAACCCCCTCCCAGAAAACATAAGGAGACTCTGGAAGCCAGAAAATGTTCCATGGATAAGTGGTCTTCCTCTGCCTCCAAGCCTACCAGAAAGGCACCAAAATCTTCAGATCTGAAGTCCTCAGAACCAACTTTTTGACTCCACCTTGTCCTCCTCTGCCTCTGGCTCCACTGTCCATACCTTATGGGAGGGGTCCCCTAGAAAACCATCAAGACCACCCTCAGCTTCTTTTTCCACCAGATCCTCTCTTAGCTTATCTGAGAATGACGTAAATAGGCAGATGAGACAATTTGTTCAGGCACAGATTCAGATGGGGATTTTGCCACATAGAAGGACTTTCTGACCACCGTGGCAGTGTGGTGGTCGAAGGAGAGGTTGCCATCAACCTGTGTCCCCAGATCTCTTATAATGCCTTCAATGTTCAGTGGGCTCCCATTGATATGGTAATTAGTGGGACCTACGTTTTTCCCAAAGGGGATGACAACACATTTTTTGGCATTAAGCTTAAGGCCATTGTTTCAACACCAGTCATTAGTCACAGTGAGGCCTTTCTGTAGGATGTCTGCATCACTTGGGGTGTTAATAATTCCTCCCAGCTTGCAGTTGTCTGCAAACTTGGTCAGCCAGTGTCCCTCCGTATTGGCCTGGACTTCTGAGAAGTAGATGCCAAACTGGAGAGGACCCAGGACCATTCCCTATGGGACTCTACTTGTGACTGGTCGGCAGTCTGACTTGGAGTCCGTTACTTTCACACTGTGGGTTCTGTCTGTGAGCCAGTTTGCAACCCACTTAATGATATAGCGGATGAGGCCTAGTTTGGTGAGTTTATCAATAATTCCTGAGTGAGGAATGGTATCAAAGGCCTTGGCCAGATCGAGGTAGGCTGTATGAATTGCCTTACCTCCGTCCACAGCTTTGGTGACTGACTCAAAGAAATCAACCATGTTGAGCAGGCATGATCTGCCTTTCACAAAACCAAATTGCATGGGATCTAGAGTTTGGAGATTCCCTATATCCTTGTTGATTAGGTCCCTGATGATGTGCTTCATAGCCTTACATATCGGACTCGTCGGGCTAATGGAGCGATAATTTCCAGGGTCTGTAGTCTCTCCTCCTTTATGTAGAGGGATGACTGTAGCAGTGCGCCATTCAGTAGGGACAAAGCCTGAGGTGAGGCTGTGAGTGAACAGGGCACACACATGTGGTGCCAGTTCACTTTGTAATTCATGTAGAACTCGGCCAGGGATATTGTCAGGTCCCATGGAAGCTGAATTCTTGGCCTTGGACAATGCAGCTTTCACTTGTACTGCAGTAATGCTGGGTGCCTAGCATTCTTCCAGTATTGAGATCGGTCCTTTGGGGCGGGGGGGTAAATTTGGCATTGAATCTGTCTGACAGTATGTTAGCAATATCTATTGGCTCAGTATAGGCAGTAACATTGTGCAGTAACTCAGAGCAAATCTGGGTATTGCCATGGAGATTCTTGATATAACTATAGAAGGCTTTGTGGTTGTTTTTAGTGTCTGCTGCAATTCTGCCCTCATAGCTGCCTTTAGAGGTTTTGATGAGGCATCTCAACTTTTTGTTGAGGCTAATAAGGGAGTTTTTCCAGTCTTGGGACTTGACCTTTTTCTGCAACAGTTTCTTCCTTCTGTTGTAGATTTTATTAATGGCAGGGGACCACCAGATTGGCTTCCTTTTTTTTGGAGGAGAGCGTCTTGGTTCTGTTGGGTATGGCTAGTTTCATGCATTTATATACGTGTTCGTATGGTACATTGGTGTATGATTCGGTAGTCATGCATCTATATGGGGTGCCATGAAGTAAGCCACTTCTGTTTTTAGGAGTCCTAAGTCAGCTTTGGAGAAGTTTTTCATGGTGGATACCTTTGCGGGGGGGGGGGGGTGTAATGTGGATTTCCACGGTGATTAGTTTGTGGTCATATCTAACCAGGGAGGAATTGACTATTCATGTAGAGTAACGGTTGCCCATGTTAGTTATTACCAGGTTAAGGATGTTGCTTCCTCTAGTGGGGGTAAGAATGAGCTGGTCCAGGGAATTGGAATTGATGAATTCCAAGAAGCGTTGGGCCAGTGCATTGGTGCACGAGTAGTTTTCCCAGTTGATGGAAGGCTAGTTGAAGTTACCTAGTATGAGAGTGTTGGGTTGGATTTTAATAGTTTCCAGGGTGCTTAGGAATGTGGAGTTAGAGTCTTGGGACATAGTTGGGGACCAGTAGCATGCTACGACCTGAATCGCCATCTTACGCGATGTTAGTTGTACCTGGAGTATCTCAGATGCGTTATGCTGGGCTACTAGTCTGGAGGTGTGCATATCCTTTATGAATATGGAGACACCACCGCCTTTGGAGCTTCAGTCCATGTTCTGGGGCCAAAAGGTGTGGAATGAGCTATAGCCTGGTAGCGCAGGGGTGCTTTTTGCTGCTTTAAACCAGGTCTCCGTTACAGCACAAATGTCAATGTTCTCCATTTTGAGGAGTGCTTCAAGCGAGTGCATCTTGAGATTTAGACTTCTAGTGTCGAGCAGCATGACCCTCAGATTGCATTTATTTATAGCTGTTATGGTGGTAATTTGGTCTTTGGAACACTGCCTAAAAAAGGCACTGTAGGCGTGGCAAGAGCTTTAGCCAGTACCCAGAAACCCAGGGGTAACAGATGCAGGTCTTCTCTGGCAAAGCATTGAGGTCTGTCAATCTTGTCAACCCAAGCAGACAAATACTGGATCCCGTTAGAATGACACCAGAAACTTAGCCAGTTGTTGAAGTCAGTCATGTTCTGTTTGTACTGTGGTATCATTCTGTGTGATGGTAGGATGCTGCTCAGGGCTAGGGTCATACCTGCCTGAGTCGCATAATCCGAGAGCACCATCACATCTCTCTTCATGTTGTCCAGGGAGGTGTGTCTCAGGTCATTCACACCCACATGGATAATGACAAGAGTCTTACTTGTACTTGTGAAGTGACCTGAGTGTGTGTGTTATGTGTTGGATTCTGGCACCTGATAGACAGCTGTTACCTTCTCCCTTATTCAACCTAGTGAGTAGGTCATCAGTGTGCCTCACTATTGAGACACCTATGGTTATTGTATTAGGCAAGCTGTTTTGCCTTAGGGGCTTAGGTTGAGGGACATACTCTGAAAGTGAGCTGTGTGTCTTGTGGTTTATGCTGTGTTGTGGTGGTCGAGTGCATTTCTGCCTTAGAGGCCCCTGCTGTTTGGGTAGATTTCTGTTGAGAGCCTCCGCGAAGGTGGGTGTGTGGTTTGTGGTTTTGTGTGAGGGCTGTGATGGTGGGTGTTCTGGAGGGCTATGTGTTGCATTTGGTGTGGTGCAGGTATTGACCTTCTCCTCTTGACCAGCCATTCTGGTCTTGGCTGGAGAGTTCACTGCTTCCAGTTTGGAGATATAATTACATCTCTCACAAGTCTGAGTGTTGGGAGGTTAGAGGAGAGGGTTATATGTGTACATGAGGTGGTTGCACAGGAAACTGACCTTTAGACGTTCCAGGAGGGATGGTTATCATAATTAAGTACTAGAACTGTTTCCTTATAGGACGTCTAGTGCTGATAGCACTTGTGTGCTGCAATAATTGCTACAAAAAGCCTGATGAAATGCTAGATAAATAAGCTAGTTAAAGTGCTAGAGAGAAGAGTTCTAGCAAGATCTAAGGGAAAAATTGAAGAGCAGACTTTCTGGCACCGGTAATATACCTTAAATGCAGTGCAAGCTAGCACACTTGAGTGTGTATCAATATTAAAGCAAATGCAGTTAAATGAAAAAAAAAACAACTTAAAATTAAGTGCAGAAAGCAGTATAATCAGAAAAAATCAAAATGGAGGCACTTAGTCTCTTTCTCCTTTCTGTTGCTCTTGTAGTCTGCAGGATGCCAAAACCGGATCCGCGGGGCTTAAACAAGCGCAAACACGGGCTTTTAAACCAGAAAATCAACATGGGCTTTTAAACCAGAAAGTCAAAGCTTGTTCTACAAGGTCCATGGCAACTTCTCAGCCGTTTGCTCTAGAGTGTCTATTGATGACAATTGTGCAGCTGCTACTTGGTCAAATTTCCATACGTTTATTACACAGTATAAACTAGACATTATTTCTAGGAATATGACTGCCTTTGGCTCTGCAGTGGACTGTGTCCCACAGGTTGAGGAACTATTGAAAATGACGGGATCAGATAAAGAAGTTATGTTCTTACCAATAACGTTCCATCTGTGTTGTTCTTTTCATTTTCCCCTCAACCTCCCCACCCTCCATCCCCCATCCATGACTACGAGAGACCTGCTGGCTTTGTTTATAGGAACCACAGTTCCTGTTTGAGCTCCTGATCTTTGTGCTTTCTCTTTGGTGCATATATATGTCTATAGGGGAGTACTTTAAAAGCTTAAAGTTTCAAAACTTCAAACTTCATATGTCCGAGACCATAAGATCAAACTTTTGAAACTTAGAACGGTTTAAATGGGGATAGCTGTACAGGGCAGAGCAAGAAAGTTACCATTCTGGTCACTGTAGTGCGATCTTGGAGTTGGTATATTTAATTAGCGGGGGAGTGGGAGGTGCAGGGAGGGTCTTGCCCCCTGCATAAATGTAAATTTTTTTTTTTATTGAAGTTTCGAACTTTCAAAACTTCAATGTTATAGTCTCGACCATATGAAGTTTGAAGTTCAAGATTCCAAAGTAGATCCATCTGTAGATATATTTTTGTTTCTGCATATATAAAAATAGTTTTTTTGCAAATTTGATCTGAGGTAGTCTGGGGTAATGATGCATAGTGGGTGGGATAGGAGGAGCTCAAGCTTCGAATCTCTAGCTTGGGAAATGGGTGTTGAGGAATGAATATGGACAACACAGCTGGAACATTATGGTAAGAACATAACTTCTTTTTATTTAATTCCGTTGGACAGTTTTATGACATTTTCCATATTTAAAACTTTGACAGTTTGTGCAGGTTGCAAGATTCTTTTGCTACAAAATGAAATCCCCAATGTTCAAAAAAATAGCTACTACATTGTGCAGTACTCACAACAGTAACAATAGATTGTACGACAGGGATTCTTAACCTTTTGACCGCTATTACTAGGTATTTGTTCCAATAACTGCTTGAGGTTCATAGTTTTCTTGTAAACAAATTTAGGTTATGTTCCCAGAACCTTTGTCAGTTCTGATTTCCCTAAAATAATTTTCCAATTTTGTGCAAGAATATTTCAAACATCACGGCCATTTAAACTCATTGGTATAGGGAACGAGAACATTTTAGTGTCAGGAGTTTTATTAACAACTTCTGATGTAAACCCTGCTTGCAACATAGCAGGAAATTTACTGTTCCTGTCATGGACAATTTCAAAAGCATTTGTTTAAGTTTGTCTAAGGGGTATCCTCTTTCATAAAACATTTTAGCGATGACATCTACTTCTCTCAAAAAATCAGTGTCAAAACTAATTAATCTACTTAGTCTTATAATTGGACCTCTAAAGATGTTAAATTTCATGAAACAAGGATGGTAACTTTGAAAATGTCAATAATTGTTTGCAAAGATGGCTTTCCTAAAAATATTGCTATGTATTAACATCAAGAGTAATTTGTGTATCCAAAAAATTAATGGTTTATCCTTCACCATTAACCACAAACATAAGCCATGGAACACTGCTATTAATTTCTTGTACAAAAATATTAAATTGTTCAAAACTGCCCATGTATAAAAGAGCCAAATAATCTGTGTATCTTTTATATAGGGTGGCATACTGAAAATAACTCATTTTGGTTAAACATTCCGTCTCCCACCAGCACATAACTATGTTTGCAAAAGAGGTGGCACCCGTTGCCACACCAGAAGTCTGCTGAAAGATGCTGTCCAACCACAAAACAGTTATTTGTTAGCACAATATCAAGTAAGGTACAGATGGTACTTAAATCTGAATTTGCAGTTTCTGAGTACTTAAGAAAGGTAAGACCTTACAAACTCAATAGTTCTTCCTGATGTGTTACTGTGTTCAAGGAAATAACATCTAAAGTACAAAGCATGGTTTCATTACATTTAAATTCATAATTTTTAGGACTATCCAAAAACAGCCAGGATTTTTTTAAATAATATAAGCTGCTTTGCACTACAAAATTTAACACAGAATCTAAGTAGGCTGCAATTCTGACGGTTTTGTTACTAGGAGCAAACACTTTAGGCCTGAAGGGTAAAATTTTAGTTTATTTATGAATTTTTGAAATTCCAAATATTTTACCCCACTCAGGCTGCTCAACTTATAAAAATTCAAACAGTTCTACATCTGTCGAACCTTTGTATAATAAATCAAGTAATTCTAAATCAACATTCTGAAAATTGTGCCTTACTACATCTTTATCTGACAATGACTTAGTCATGGCAGTATTATAATCAGTACTGTTCAGGATAACAACACCTTTCCGTTTGTCTGATATCATAAACCATAGTTTAGGATAACAACACAATTTTTAAGAGCTTTCTCTTCTTTTCCCCAGTAGTCAGAACCCAGTGTATTTTGGGCCTGTTCTGATCCATATGTAGTGAGTCACAGTACTGTGGCAGGACAGTTTTTTTTCACCTGACAGTGGATGTATTGAAGGCTGCTAGGAATCCTTTTTTTTCTTTTGACAATCTACATGGCCAAATAGAAGAGACTGTCCATCAGGCCTGAGAGATATTTTCACCCTCTGTATATGGATCTTTAATCTTACCTGCCATATCTTGGGCACTTGTCTGATTTGTGTCTTTCATTCCACTATGAAATTAGGGGTGTTTTGTCATCTTCACATTTTGAGATTTGATGGAGGTCTAGACTTATATAAATTGGCTTGTAGCTGTTGAGGGTGATTGTAGAACAGAGCGTGTTGTAACTTTAAGAAGCATTTCAAAGTGAGGGCACGTGCATATAAATAGAGCATGTGCAGGCAGCAGTGCCATTTTGAGAGAACAGCCAGGGTGTTAACATGTATGAGTGCAGTAGTTAGTCTGTTTATAGGTTTATTTAAGTTTGTTACTAAGCCTCAATCCTGATGTGTTTGTATATAATAAAGCTGCTTGAACCGAACCCACAACTGTCTGTTTTATCCTGACTGAACGAGTGACATGGTGTCAGAACTGGAATAGAGAGTGCAGCTTCTTCGAGCCATGATGTGCAGCGTTAACGGTGAAGGTACATTGAGCAGGTTTGGTGATACAGTGCTCAAACGATTAAAAAACAAAAAGACCAGAAATGAACTTCAGATAACCAAAACTCGCATAAGTGATTTATTTTGTAAAGAAAACTATATGAAGCATTCATAAAGCACAAAACGCATTATTAATGAAACGAGTAGCACAAAACGCATCATTAATCAAATGAAAGGCACAAAACAGCAGCTGTTCAGAGTTACTTCAGATTTTCATAACAAAAAAACTGTCTTTCTGCTTTTCCCGGTTAGGGGTCGCCACAGCGGAACTCCGGTCCGCTAATGATTGGCAGTAGATTTTTACGTGCTGGCTTGCCGTGCCTAATGCGCAACCTTCAACGAAGGAACGCCCATTCACGCATGTTGACACACAGAAGACGCTCTGAGAATCGAACGTGCAACGTCTAACAGTGAGGTGACAACGCTACCGCAGCACCACCACTGCAGATTTTCATAACAGTCATGTTAAAAATAAAACGAGTACAAGAATAGTATAATGAGCATAAGAGGTCAAATGGGCGGGTCTGTATCATAATTTCTAAGTATTACAAGTTCGAATCACAACATCGAATGTAAATGATCGAACAGTAACACTTCGAAATTGAAAAAAAAAACGTGGAGTGTAAATCATAAACAAATTGCTCCATGCAGGGGTCAAGACTTCCTGCACCCCCCACACCCCCTGCTACTTAAATATACTACTTCCGAGATCGCACTTCAGTGCGGAAACGGAAGATTTCCATTTCCTACACTGTAGCACAATCTCAGAGTTGGGTATATTTAAGTAACGGGGGGTGCATGGGGGGCTTGCCACCCTGCCTACACCCTTAATGTTTAATGTCCCCATTGAAAACTGCCATTCACATCGTTTCGACGTTTTAATGGTTCGACCACTTAAGTTCAATGTTAAGTGATTTCAACTTTTAAACATTCGATGATGTGATATAAACCCCAAATGGGCATAACGAATACAATAAAAGGGCAAAATGAGCAAAAAAAAGCAAGGCGACTGCATGTTTTTTTAGTAAACCATGTTTTGACATGAGCTACTATTTCACATTGACCAAAGCTATTGAAAGTATAACTAGAGTTGTTCGAAGTATTGCAGTGTGTGCTTTATTACAGTACAATTATTTCAAAGACTTTAGTGTGTGCAAAGTACTGTTATTTCTCAAAGTGCAGTCAGAATACAGCCATTTCAAAAAATTTCTTTCGCTGTGTACATTTTTTTCATAGAGTGCAGTCATTTCAAAGTTTCTTACACTGTGCAGAGTTATTTCGCAAAGTACAACAATTTTGAGACGTTTGTTGTACTGTGTACAGTTCATTTGCAAAGTGCAGTCATTTTGAAGTGTTTCTTACACTGATAAGGAGTGGTTTCGCAAAGTATATTGGTTTCATAGTGTGCTACAGAGACTTATTTCACAAAGTGCAATTATTTCGAAGATTTGATTGTGCTATTGGGCATAATTACAAGTTCTGGCATATGTATGCCCATACATGATTACAAGGGTCTTCATTACTGTGTATTGATATGGTAAAGGCATTTCGCAGACCCAGTCTACTTGTGTTTGATCGTAATATTGCAGAGAATTGGTCAGCATTTGGGCAGGAATATGATATTTTCAGACAAGCAGCTTTTTCTGATAAAGATGCATGTATGAGGGCATTAATTTTGCCTTAACTTAGCGAGGTCAGAAGCCATTGAAAGAGAGTGTTCATTTGTGTATGCACCAACAGTATATACAGGAGAAGGGGAAAACCATCATATTGTTGTACAAGCTGAGTCATGGGAGGACCCTGAGTGCTTGAAACGTAAATTTAGAGAAATGTGTAAACCCCCTCCCCCCAGACAAATGTTACATTGGAGAGACACCTATTTTACACAAGAGACCAAAAGCCAGGAAAAACTTTTGCAGCTTATATTACTGACTTGAGAAACAAGGCTAAAACATGCAGATTTGGTGATTTGAAAGATGAGTTGATAAAAGACAGACTTGGGTGTGGTGTTAATAATGCTGCAGTGAAAAAGATTTTGCTTCATGACAATGATTTAACATTGAGCAAAACTATAGAGATTTGTCAGATACATGAACTTACAGAAAGGGACACACACATGCTTGCAAGTGAAAGGAGCATTGTTTCAGCAGCCTCTAGTACAAACATAGACACCATGCAGAATGTGGCTAGCAGGAACAGACCTAAACTTATGGCAGCTACATCCCCCTGCAGGATATCCATGGAGAACCTGTAACTTTCCAGCAAGTTTTAAGACTTGCTCAGTAAAACAGATATGCTCATTGCAGCACAAGGGTGAGTCAGCAAAACCCAAGTCAAGCCTTATTGTTAACTGTCGCAATTGTAGTGCCAGTCATGAGTCTAAAAGAGAAATGTTTAGCATTTGGTCAGCAATGCCAGAAGTGTAAAAAATGGAACCACTTTCAAAAGTTTTATAAATCAACCAAGCCTCATTAATTTATTAAGAAAGGTCACTCAAAAAAGCAAGTTGATGATATGGAAAGCTTCAACTCTACTTTCTGTGTAGATGGGTGTATCAGTGGTTGGTGAAAAGGTTAATGCAGTAGATTTGTTGGCAAAGAACAAAGTGTTTTATACTGTCCTGATCAATGATAAACCCATGGAGCTCAAAGTAGACACTGGTTCAAAGAGCAATGTTATGTCAGCAGAAACATTTGCTTGAGTAAGTGCTGGTGAACAGCTTAGTTTGGCCAGTTGTGCGAAGCTTGTTGTTTATGGACATTCAAACCGAAGGCTCAGTAGTGCTTTCATGCTGTTCAACTGGGACCAGTTACAGCTTGCAATATTTTGTAGTCAGAAGACTGTGCAGTCATTATTAGGTCTCAGAGATGGTTTAAGAATAAAACTGCTTTCCTTTACCAGTTTACCAAAGAAGTCCATCATGTAAGCAGATGTCCTAGTTCCAGTTTCACTGATGCTATTTTCTCAGAGTATGCTGATATTTTCAAAGACAAGCTAAGCAAACATCCAGTTGTGTACTCCATGAAATTAGACCCAGAGGTCAGTCCAGTGGTCAGACCAGTGAGAAAAGTTCTGATAGCTATGCAGGACAAAGTCATGGTCCAGTTGGATAAAATGGTGTAACAAGGTGTGATTTGTCCAGTCACATAACCAACTGAATGGGTATCTTCTGTGGTAGTTGCTCATAAGAAAAGGTCAGATGAAATCAGAATATGTATTGACCCAAGAGACTTAAAGCATTAAAGAGGCCTCACCATCCTATGTGTACATTCGAGGAGGTTGCTACCCTCATGCCAAATGCCACTGTTTTTTCTGTCATAGATGCAGAGTCCATTTTGGCAAGTAATGCTTGATCACAAATCTTCACTACTGACTACATTCAGTATCCAATTTGGTTGATACAGATTTCTCAGAATGCCTTTTGGAGTAAATTCTGCCAGTGAAGTCATTCAGCGTGCAATTGAGCAAATTTCTTCACGTTATCCATGTCCTAAAATAGTAGACGATTTACTAGTTGGAGGTAATGGTGAAGCAGAGCATGACAGACACTTTAGGAAAGTTCTGGACAGAGTGTGTGAACTGAATTTAAACCTTAATCCTAATGTAAATTCAGGCTACCAGAAGTTACTCATATAGGTCATTTATTTACTTTTACAGGCTTATGACCAGACCCTTCCAAACAGCCATTTTTTGAGATGCCGCTCAGGGTTGCCAGATTTCCGACTGGCTATGTAGGGACAAACAAAAGTGAAGACTAAAAAAAAAAACAAAAAGGTCTTCCACACCAGGGTCTTTAATGCAGAACATCAGAGTTCCACATTAAACAAAAGTAGCTCTGTGTTTATTTTTGTATAAGCACAGAGCTGCTTCTGTTTAATGCGAAACATCGCAGTTCCGCATTAAACAGAAGTAGCTCTGTTTTGCTATTTTTTGATTGGCCAGTATACGGGCCAATCAAAAACCGCTAAACACAGAGCTACTTCTGTTTAATGCGGAACTGAGATGTTCCGCATTAAACACAAGAAGCTCTGTGTTTAGCGATTTTTGATTGGCCCGTATGCCGGTATACGGGCCAATCAAAAAAAACAATGCAGAGGCTGCCCGGGATTTAAACTGGCAGTGCAGGACTCTGGATCAGGCTGCTGATCTAGGGACAGTCCCGCCCAAATAGGGACGTCTGGCAACCCTGTGCCAGCTCCAGACTATGTCCAAGCCTTACAGCATTTCCTTGGTATGGTTAACTATTTGGGCAAATTATACCAGACTTCAGTGAAATATCAGCGCCTTTAAGAGAGCTGACATGCAGAAATGTTTCATAGTCATGATTGGAACAACACCAGAAAGCATTTAATGACCTTAAACAGAAAACTGCCAGTCCACCTACGTTGAGATACTATGATGTCCATAAACTAGTAACTCTTTCCTGTGATGCTTCAAAGTTCAGTCTTGGTGCAGTTATTCTTCAAGAGGGCAGACCAGTAGCCTATGCGTCTAGAACTCTTACCCAAACTAAGATGCAGCATGCTCAGATTGAGAAGGAACTTTTGGCAGTTGTGTTTGCGTATTCGAAGTTCCATGATTGTATTTATGGCCAAGCTCTCCAGATTGAGACTGATCATCAGCCTCTAGTCACTATTTTAAAGAAGCTTATGCATACAGCTCCAGCAGGACTACAAAGAATGATGCTCAGATTACAAAAAGTACAACTTCAAAATGGTCTATACAAAAGGCAGACGTCTTTATCTGGCTGATACCTTATCCCGATCAACCCGAAATACCACAGAAAAGCTTGATGCAGAAAATTTTGACTTCGATGTCATGGAGTTGCGTAATTTTTCTACCACAAGACTTGATGAGCTAAGAGGTCTTACAAAGACTGATCCAGTTTTGCAAAAGCTGAGCCACTTCATCAATTGTTGGATGGCTGTCAAAGCAATCCTGTGTACAAACAGAAGTGCAGCCTTATTTTCCTTACAGAGATGAGAATGTGATGAAAGATGGTATCATTTTCAAAGGTCAGAAAGTTATTGTTCCTACTTCCTTACAACACAAGTACATCCAGATTTTGCATTGTGGCCACCCAGGTTCTGAAGCTACCAAACGAAGGACAAGTGGACTAGTGTTTTGGCCTTCTCTATCGAAAGACATGGATAAAGTGCTTTCATCTTCTTCAGTATGTAATAGTACTAAACCGCATTTGCAAAAAGAGTCACTTCAGCTAAGCCAGATTCCTAAACTGCCTTAGTCGGTAGTAGCCACTGACAGATTTGAGTGGAACAGTCAGCATTACTGGTTCAAGATTGATCTGCTACCTAACCTAATGTCCAGTGCTGTTTTTACTAAGTTGAAACATCACTTCTCACTCCATGGTAGTCCACATACCATTATTTCTGACAATGGTACCCAGTTTACCAGTCAGTTATTTCAGAAATTTGCAAAAGAGTGGGACTTTGTCCATATTACTAGCAGTCCAGAATACCCACAGTCAAATGGCCTTGCTGAGCGTGCAGTACAAAGTGCAAAGCAATTAGTAGAGAGTTCAAATCTTGACAGTACCGATATTTTTTTTAATTTGCTTAATCTCAGAAATATACCCCTTGGCAACTTACTTGGTTCGCCTGCTCAGAGACTTCTATCTAGGCAAACCAGAACAACCTTGCCTATCAGTTCCAGTTTGTTGGTGCCTATTGCTAAAAACACCAGAGCAATCAAACCCCAACTATTTGAAAAGTGTTCCTTTCAGAAGTCCAGCTATAATAAAATGAACAGATTTTTTCATCCATTGAAAGAAGGAGAAATGGTGAGGATGCAAACAACAAAAGGTTTAGATCGAATTGGTCAAGTGAGAGGTATATGTGCTGAGCCGAGATCCTACTTTGTAGAATCTGAGGGTAAAAAATACAGGAGAAATCGCAGACATCTTCTTCTGGTGTCTGAATTGATATCGTAGATCCGTACCTGTGATAAAGACTCTAGATCTCAGAGCAACCCAGACAACATTCCTGTTGAAGGACTTGGCTCTGTACCTATTCCCATTCCTGATGATGTCCCAGATGTCCCTGAAGTTGAACATTCATGAGACAAATCCCTGTTGCTAAACCCAGTTCTAATTTTTATGTCACACGATTGGGTCGTATTTCTAGACCTAGTGTAATGTACACAGCAACCTGGACATGACTTTTATTTGTATTTAGTTCTGTATGATTGCATGTCAAAGAATTAGTTCTGTATAATTGCACGTCAGAGGATCATTTCTGTACAATTGCATGTCAATGAATGTTTTCATTTTCAGTGTATGACTTATTTCTCAAAGAGGGAGGATGTAGAACAAGAGCGTGTGTTGTAACTTTAAGAAGCATTTCAGTGTGAGGGCACGTGCATATAGAGAGCATGTGCAGGCAGCAGTGCCATTTTGAGAGAACAGCCTGTGTTAACATGTATGAGTGCAGTAGTCAATCTTTTTATAAGTTTAAGTTTAAGTCTCAATCCTGATGTGTGTGTGTATAATAAAGCTGCTTGAATTGAGCCCATTACTGTTCATCTGTTTTATCCTTACTAGACAAGCGGCAGTGATTTTTACTCTTCAGGTTCTGTTTGAGAATCTTTCTCTGTTTTAGTTCCCAAGCTTTAATATTTTGCAGCTGCAGTGCAAACTGCCTGACCTGAAGCTTGCATTCTGATGATTTCTGTTATTGTTTCCCAATGCTTCTACTTCATTCTGTTTTGCATAAAGATACAGCAAACAAATCTGAACATCAGAGTACATAAATTCCAGCTTTTATCATTTCATCAGTGTATGTGGGTGTAGTCTGGCTTAATTTTCTGTAAGAACTTAGTGTTTTCACGAAGAAATGTTTCCTGCGTAAATCTCTGTAAGGACTTGGTGTCTCCAGGGACAAATACATCCTTCCTGGATCTGTGTCATTCAGACCTTTCATTCTGCAGTCTTTTTTGCTAGGTATTGAAAGTGGAAGACAGATGTGTACTTTTAGAGTTTTCATCTCTGGGACAATTTCACATAGGCTGTTGCTGCTTATTCTGGGAAGAATATACCAGGAACCACAAGCAAGTTGAACTCACGAACTAATAATCGGACAGAAACTTGCTGTAATCCACCAACAACAATGGACAGTAAAACACCAAGGAAAACTTTATTCCAAATTGTTAAGTGCTTTCGTTCCCCATGCTGGAACTTAATTAGAACAATAAGTATCACTCTGAGGGCACACATAAAATACCATTATCAAAGTCATATGATAAAAAATGTTCCAAGTATAAAACTATTCTAATTAAACAATTAAGTAATTGAAACAGTTAAGCATTATAATACTTTAATCTCAAGACAGCATTAATAGAACAAGATTCGTTGAGCTCCAGGAAACTAGTGGCATTTAATTTTAATTGCCATTTCTATAAATGTTCTTTTGTGATAAAACCCCTGGGGTCACTATGTCAGAGTCATATTGTGTATGCAGGCTTTGAGCTACAACCTGCAGAGATGAAAATACTTTACAAAAGGATGCTTATGTTTGAATTTGTTGGCTAGAAAATTCATCATCTTTGCTGATAGTGAGGTCCTTCTGCATCTGGGTCCCTTCTTACCATATTTTTGGTTTGAGGATGTATTGGCCTCCTTGCATGTGCAGTCTGGTGTGAGCATGTATGTTCACAAATTGTTCCATGCTGAAGCTTAGGAGCTGGGGTTGAGCTCTGTAGCTTTCATACAAGATGCGCCTGATTACATGTAAAATAGTAATTGTCTGTGTACAACAGACTTTGTTGTACCTGCACTTTGTTAAATACAGGCACATGTCCTTCCATTTCACTGTTGTAATATTCTTTACATTAGGGATCCCCTGCCAAGGGTGGCTCAACATCTTGATAGTATACCAAAGCCTCTAGGTTGTTTTAAGGTACACCGTATGTCACACACATCCTCCTTGCTTAGGCCATAAAGGTGACGTCTGGACATACCATCCTTAGAACTTCTTTGCTACCATTCTGAACGCCATCTCTTGATTGATGGTCAGAACATCCGTTCTGTTGCTGGTTCACCAAACCATTCCAGATAAGTTCCCCTTTGGGGTTCTTTTTTATTTACCCTTTTTTATTGTTGCTTTTGGGGTTTCATGTCATCCAAGAAGGGTAAATGCCAGTGTGGGAAACAGAGTCCCCATAAAGACCACCACGACCAGTGTCTTTTTTTTTTTTTTTTTTTTTTTTGCTTAGGTGCCTCTCACAGTCATGTGTTTTGTTCCATTTGTCAATATTTTGTACCAAGCACCCTTCGTAGTAGATTATCTTCTTTGGCGCTTTATCGTGAAAATCAGTATATTAAGCTACTTGCGAATGACATGAAAGAGGGTACTTCCCACTCTGAGGGACAGTTGTCTGTAAAGAAGAAGGTGAGGAAGCCTAGGCCAGAATCCTTTGCTATTTAGCCTCCTCCTCACAACTCTTCTAAGGTGAGTCAATGCCTGGAGGTTCACCTGGCTTTGTCGTTGGATTCCTCGGCTGCAACCAGGTTGGAGACCAGCAGGGATCCGACTTTCAGCACGTCCAAGGAGGCTTTGCAGATGTCCATTTCGAATACTCAGGGGGAACCGTGGATGATTATTTCCAGGGGGCTTAGGTGTTTTCCTCAAATATTAGTCAGAGAAGAAGTCCCTACTACTAACATTGAATGCCATCCTGGGTCAGAGCCTTCCAAATTTTATAAGGCAAATGTCCCATTGAAGAAAAAAACAGAAAGACTAAACATATTTCTCCTGCTCTTAAGGATCCACAGAGTGAATGGCAGGCCTTCATTCAGGATTTGTTTAGTGCTTTGATGGCATTGAAACCTCTTCATGAGTTTCTGTTCTAGCCCCCCCCCCCCGGTCCTCTACTCCCCTAAAAAGACCTAGGGAACAGGATTCCTCTGAGGAGGAGCTGGATTCAGATGAGGAATCCCTTGTTTACTCTTCCTCACATTCCTCTTCCTCTGATCCATAGTCCAAAGGAGAATCTACCAGTCCTGATAGTTCCTTTGATGAGATTTCTTTTGAGGGCACAATCTCCAGGATGATGGTGTTCTTTAAATGGGATTGAGCTCAGGTCTCTGAGGTACATAAAAGATGGAATGAGTTGCTGCAGATGGATTCTCCAAAACCTTCTTCCTATGTTGGCTGCCTTGTGGGATGCTTTTCTAATGCTTCTAAGGCTCCAGACTCCCGACTCCCAGCCCCTGCTTCGAAGAAACCTGATAGATTTTATAGGGTGCCTGAGGACTGTAAAGTTTTGTACAAGTGTCTTTCTGCTGACCCCTCAGTGGTGTCTGTAGCTTCTGACAAGTCTTCTCAATTGCTTCCTTCTCCCTACTTACTGTCATCTGATAAAGATAGCAGGACCATGGAAAGGCTAGGCAAGAAAATTTACACCTCTGGTACTTTGGCTTTTAGGGCTGTTATTCATCAGACCCATATGTCCAGGTACTTGTTGGCTGTCCTATCCCAGGCTTGGCAGGTTATTTCTGATCTTCCAGGCTCTGAGGGGAAAAACTTCTGCTCTTTCCATGTTAGGGACTTCCGCCCAGGTGGTTCATCATTCCATCAAGTGTAATTATGATGCAGTAGATGCTTCCTCTAGGATTGCTGCTTTTGGGTGAGTGATGAGATATTCCTGGCTTCAGCTTCAACCTTTGCCTGATGATATTTTTTTTGTTTTTTTCAAGACATCTTTAATGAATTATCACTTGTGACATAGGCGAATTTACATTTATATAAAAGGAATTAAACTGTATTAACAAGTTCACGTTTACAAACATTATACTTCACACACATTGCTATGTGTCATTTAACCTAAGCTATATTACATGCATTATTCAATTCATACCGTTTTTTAAAGAAGAAATGTCTTTATTAAACCATCATTTATGACATAAACAATCGTACATTTATATAAATGAAAACAAACCACAATGACACAATCCTAGTTGCAAGCATTTTACATCGCAAACCATACCGACACACTCCCAGTTGCAAACATTATACATAACTTATAATCTACCCAGTCATTTTCAGTCAAACATTACATAGCTCATTTAAGTCTTGCCTTCTTTTTAACCTCATTCCTCTCCTGTATTTAATGTCCCCACAACTTCCATTTTTTCCTATGTAGTTTACTCCTACCATTTTCTAAAGATCTCAGTTCCAGTTGTTTTATCTCTATTACTGTATTCATTCCTTCTGGTATAGTTGGTTTAGATTTTGATTTCCATTTTCTAGTAATTACTTTTTTGGCAGCCACCGTAATTAGACACATCAAGGCTTTACCATGACTTGGAAATTTCTGATTGTGTGTCATAGCTCAGAAGAATCATCTCCTTCATCACACCAATCTGCCCACCCAGCATCTCCAACAGTGCATCCTGCAGGGAGTCCTTAAAGTACACCAATTCACAACACTGCCAGGAAAATATGTTGCCAGTTACTCTTTCTTTCCCATTACACCTCCAATATTTGCTGCCTACATGAGGAAAAATTCTCTGGAGTCTACTTGGGGTATAAAAATATCTATGTGAACATTTCCAAGGAAAAATCCTATAAATTCTAGATTTTGTTGCATATTTGGGAGACATACATAAATCCTCCAATTGTTTCTTTGTGATTTGCTTCTCCAGTCACTCTTCCCAATCCTTTCTAACCTCCGCTGATTGATTATTACAATTATGCAATATTTTATATGCTATACTAATTATTCCTTTTTTAATAACGGATTTCGTTATAGATTCTACTAATAACTCTTCATTTAGGACCTCCCTATTTCTTTCGCTTTGCCTATACACTGATGTCAGTCCTTGATGGGGAAGGCAATCTCTAGCCTGCAGTCCAAGTAAAGTCTTGGAGTCTTCCCATTCTATCATCTTTCCCTCTCTAGTTATTTGCTCCCAGTACCTTGGTTCCTTTGCTAGTTTTCTCCAATAAATTCCAGCCCCCTATTGTCTTTATCCCTAATTGCAGTCATCTCTATTGGCAGAATCTCCATTCCCATTTCTCCATTCCCGTGTTGGCTTAGTTCTAAGGATACTTTCTGCTACTTTATAGATATAATATTCTGCATGGTTATTGTTGTTCTTAAAGGGTTGCATTTAAAATCCTAGTCTCTGTTTCTTGAGCTTCCCCCTTGTTTCATCGTCCCTTTCCACTTTTATTTATAGCTTTCTCCTTGTGCTATGTATAGAAACCTTAACTGTGTAGCGCATAAATACCCCTTTAAATCTGGTAATCCCAATCCACCCTGTTCTACTGGAGGAATCAGCTTATACCACTTGACTCTTGCTGTCTTCCCCTCCCAGATAAAGTCCTTCAGCTCTTTATTAATTGCTGTCTACAGCTTCTCCTCTGGTTGATAAAAATATGCCTGACCTGTGTATAAGACTAATGGGACTAAAAACATTTTAACTGCTTGTATCTTACTATCCATATCCATATAACAAAGCTTCCATTTTCTCACTTTTTGTAATATCTTTTGTTTAGTCTCTTCCCACATATCCTTCTCTGCCACACCAGAATCGTTTTTAATCCATACTCTTAAATATTTCATTTTATCATCCCCATAAATATGGATATTGCTGAAATAATTTATGTGTGGGTACATAATTTACCACTATTGCCTTTGTTTTAGCTTCATTAATTTTGTATCTCAAAATGATTTGGAACTATCTCAAAATGTTCCAGAACACTGTAATGTCTCTTTCTGGTTTTGTCGGGTATAAAATAATATCATCTGCAGATAGAGCCAGGTTTTCTTGACTACCATACCAATTAAATCTTTGAATTGTTGAGTCACTTGTTTTCTTTGCCAATGATTCTAAGTATAATTGAAATAACAAAGGAGAAAGAGGACATCTGTGCCTGGTTCCTCTGCTGAAGCAGAAATTATCAGAGAGGACCTCCACCCACTTTAATTTTCACCTCCAATCCCTCATCTAGCCTACGAATCAACCTTATAATTTTTTTTCGGGAAATGCAAATGCTTCCATTGCCTTGCTCATAAAGTCCTAACTTACTCTGTCAAATGCTTTCTCTGCATCAAGACCCACCAACATCAATATTTTTTTACATTCTGATTCCCTGTGGGTCAACAGTGCTCTGTTAATGTCGTCAAATTTTAGCCTCCCCTCCACAAAACCACATTGATCCATATCTATCAGTTTTGGCATTACTTTTGCAATTCTTTTAGCCATTATAGACATGAACACTTTATAAGCATGGTTTAGTATAGTATTGAATTGGGCCTGTATGAAGCTGGGTCTGATGCATCTTTACTCTGTTTAGATATTACAGCTACCATTGCTTTCTTCCAAGATGTTGGTACTTCTCCTCCTTCTCTTGAAGTACTGCTAAACAAAACTTTTCATATCTTTATCAGTTTTTTTCCCTTCTAGCTTCCAAACTTCCACAGGAATACCATCTGATCCTGGGGAGTTTCCTATACATTAGTTATACATCACACTTTTTATATCATCTTCTCCTATCCTAACCATTAGTAATTGAGCCTCATCTACCTCTAACCTTGACATATTTAATTCTTCTGCAAACATTTCCATTTGTATCTTTTCTTGATTTCCATATTTCCCTGCTTTATACAGACTTTCATAGAATTTCCAAAATTATTTCTAATACCTCTACTGGATCTCTTGTTATCTTCCTTGATATAGGCTCCCTAAGTTTGGCGACAGCCCTTTCTACTTTCTGTTGCTTGAGTCATGCTAAACATTTTTGTGCTCTAGTGTTATTATCCAAAAACAGTTATTTAATAGCAGTCTTTCTAAACTTGTTATATTATCGAGGTAATCCTTTATTTTCTGCTTAGCATTCTGCACTTGATCCTTTTCTTGTTCTGTGAGATTCCCCTTATATTGCAGTAGTTTAACATTTGTCAGTCTCTCTAAATATTCTTGTTACTTCTTAACCATAGCTCCCTTCCTTTTATTTCCACCCTTATTTTTAAACCCCACCTTAATTTTATCCAATTCTGAAGCTATATTTTAAGAAGTAATTTCTTATCCTCTCAAATAGCCCCTGAATAATCTCCAGTACCCATTCCTTAAATTCCTCTCTTTTCAATAGACCAGTGGGAAAGCAGCAGTGTCTCATTTTTCTTTCATTAACCTGCGCTTTTATTTCAGTTATTACTGGTGCATGATCTGAAATAGTTATCGGGTGTGTATCAAGACCTTCAATTAAATACACATGTTCCTGTGAAATGCAAATTCTTCTTACCCTAGCCCAGTTTTTATATCTTGGGGAATAATATGTAAATTCATTACAAATTCTTATTACTGAAGTCACATCTTCCATGCCAAATATTTTCATAAATTTCAATGAAAATCTACCCTCCTTTGTTATACTTTACCTTCTGGGCCCTCCAGACAAATCTTTACTGCTGGGAGTCAAATTCCAGTCCCCACCTATAAGTAATATTCCTTGCTGTAAACTGATGATTTCTTCCAGAATTTTCTTAAGCTCCATTATAGCAGTTTTAAGTGGAATATAAATACATGCCTGTATAGTCTCCTTCCCTTACCAGTAGCCCCTTAGCACCACAAATCTGTCATTATTTGTTTTAGCCTCTTTTATCATTGTTCGAGCTCTTCTTGCAATTAATATAACTACTCCTCTTTTCCTTTCTCCCAGACATTCCACTAAATATCCATCCTGAAAACCTTTCTTCATCAAATTCAGTTCTTTCCAGGTTTGTCTTCTGTAACATAGCTATTTGCACTGTACATTTTTTAATGTAGTTCACTAGTCCGTCTTTTTTGTATTTATCTGTGAGACCATTGACATTTAAAGACATTACAGAAACCATCACTGTATTAAAAAGTTATTATTCCCACTTTTTATGTATAACACCTTTTTTGTTAAATGTCTAGTTCCAGCTTTTGTGTTATATGCATACACTGTTTGGCATGTTGAACTTTTTTATAGTTGGTTCTTGTATCCATTTGAGCCTATGTCACATCTTACAAAACTTAATCATGTATTGTTGTCAGTCTCACCTTTATTCTCACTGATGGGTCATATCTGATGTGTCGGATCCATCTCGCCTTTCCAAAAGCTGGAGGTCTACAGCAAAAATTGTGGGCATTTTTCCCTACCCATAATACAGTTCCCTAACTTCCTCAGATCTCGTTTGCTGCACTGCGAGAAGAATCTTCTAGCAAACTCTGGGCTAAGTTTGTTGTTGTTATTAGTATCTTTGTCTTATAGTTAATCTTTTATTCTTTTCTCTTTAAGATTTCCTATCAGCCTTCCTTTAGTGTATTTTTTTCTTGTCAGTTCCATTTTTTTGGATTTTAGTTAGCATCCATTTGAGTTAGAGGATGTCTAACTCTCACCCGTTTAAGTTAGAGGGTGCTTTTCCTTTTCACCTTCCCATTAATCTCTGCTGTTGTAGTTAGTTATTTCTAGTATTTAGGTTGTTTTCTTCCCCCCAGTTCCTTTTTAGTTACAGGATGTCTAACTCACATCTGTTTCAGTTAGATGATGTCCCCCCCTACTCTTTAACTTAAAAAAAAAAAAATTCCTACCTCTCCTTTTATTTCTCTATATAGTTTTGTAATTGGAGAGTGAACTGTTTATTGCTCTTATTAACATGTCTCAAAAAAGAAGGAAGGTCTCTTGGCTTTAAAAAATGTGAGCAGTGTGGCAAGAAGTTGCCCCTCAGTGACTCACACACTGTGTATGTACTGTTTGAGGTCTCTTCACCTGCAGGAACCTTGTTCTATTTGCCTTGCCTTTAATTAGGGAGCACTGATTGAGGGTAAAAACAAGTTGATTTTGAAGAGGTTATTGAAAACCCCTCTTTTTCTGAGGCTATTTCTCCTGCTTCTTCAAAATCGTAGAAGTCTGAAAAAGCGGAGAAGCATCCTTCTCTGACTCCGAAATCTTCAGAGCCGAAAACAAAACAGCCAAAACTGTCCACCCTGACTGAACCTTCATAGCAGGCAGAAACTTTAGGATTCAAGACTTCATTGGAGCAGAAAGAAGCACTGGCTCCGAAGTAGACTTATTACTGAACCTTCAGCTCTGAAATCCTCCTGGCCTTCAAAGTTTCAATATCGGAGACCATCTCTTTCCTTAGAGCCGATCATTTCTCGGCACCCTTCTCCATTCCTAACCAGATCCAGGTCTCCTACACTTTCTACCTGGTCAATCAGGAAGTCTCTTTGATGAAGATGTGGATAGGGTAGTGCAGAGGCTTCTAAAGACACATGTTTTGGCCAAGTTATGTGTCTCTTAATACTTTGCTCTTCCTACCCCTTCTACTCATTAACTGTAATTCCTTCCTTATTAACCATAATACTATCTCCCTCTAGAACATCTTGATTGTACTAGCATGCTATGTTATGCCTATATTCTGCACTGCTGAATTTACTGTGATAACCTGTAATATGCATTGTAAATATTATTTTTTTTGTTTAATGTTTCCTTATTTGTTATCTTGTTAATTTCATTGTTCTGTCTTGGAGCTTATCTCCCCGGGCCTCTACTGAAAATGGACATGGGTATCCAGTTAGACTAGCCCGGTCAACAAATGTAAAATAATAATAAATAATAAGTTACTTTTGGATCCGAGGCCAAAGGAGTCTGATCTGACACAGTCTTCCATATTGGTCCCTGCTCCTCCTCCAATCCATCCAGCGGTTTTGGAGTTGGAAGATTCTGGCATCCAGCTTGTATCGATATCGGGTCCAGGACCTATTGGCTCTTTGGATCAGAGGGTCTATATTAGAAGACCAAATGTTTAGGTGATCGAATACCTAAACATCGATCTTCTAATATCGAAAGCAAAAAATGGCGAATGGACGATTTAACGCAGGGAAAGATTTCCCTTGGCCGTTCATCAGAGTTTGTTATTTCTGTACTGTTGAGCGATCTCGGAGTTGGTATATTTAGTTGGGGTGTGGGGGGGCAAAGCCCCCTACTTAATTTAGATGTAAAGTAATGTTTTTTGTGTTGTGGTCGAGGGACGTGTTTCCCTGGGATGTTCGATGTTGTGCGGTTCGATATTAGATCGATGTTTGTGTTCGATCACCTAAACATTTGGTCTTCTAATATAGACCCAGATCAGATATCTGCCCTGAGCGTTTATGCCTAGTTGGAACAAGAAACCTCTGGGAACTGACACTCTCCGGTCAGGTCCTCAGATCCGATCCTGTCTCTCGGGGCCTTGGTGCAGATGAGTTTGGATCCTACCTCATCTTCAGAGCCACTGTCCTCTGCTCTGGACATTCCACTGGTTCCGGCAACCTGTTTTTCGGGTTAGGGGAGTTCTTCGGAGCAGGGTCGGTCTGCCTTCAAAGTCATGAGGAGGATGATGTCTACCCCCCAGTCTAAGACACAAACTTCCTTGGATCTTCTTCCCTCACCGGCACAGGTGTCTTTGCCTACTAACACCCATCCACAGGACTGCAGAGATCCCAGGCTTTAGGATGTCCTTCAGGAGACTCCCCCCCCCCCCTTCGAAATTTCCCCAGAATACCTCACTGAGGAAGTCCCTCAGAACAGAACATAGAAGAGGAAGCATGGTCACCTCCTGAGAATGTCTCCTTTGGAGACATCCTGGAAATTTTAAAACAGAGAGGTGACTGGCAGTCCTCTGTTTTCGCCGAGGAGTCAGTATACCTGAAGGCCTTCGGATCTCACCCTTCAACCTCTTGGGTGACCCCTCCTTCTGATGAGCTTATTGAGTTAGTCTCTTGAAAGGCTTGGGAGACCCCAGATTCTGTAGAACCCACTCCTGGGAGGCCAAACCAATATATTACAGCCCCAAAGAATCAGGCTTTCCTAGCCAAAGGTGCAACAGTTGATGCCATGGTCGTGGCAGTGACCACGAAAAAGGAACTTTGAGACTAGTTTCTCTATCCATCCTCCTAAGGATTTCAGGAGCATGGATAGTTATGGGAAGCATGTCTTTTCATCAGCTGCTTTTACCTTACGGTCACTGAACTATGTTACCCATTTCACTAGACTACAGAGGAAAGAAAAAATTGACTAGAGATGTAACAGACTTCTCTAATCAGCATGTATTCACTAAGCCGAGAGCAGCGGAGCAGAGAAAACATCGCTCGACCAATCCACAGGCAGATTCAGCCAGGACAACCAATGAAACGATTGAAGGAATGTGCCCAACCAATCAGCAGATGAGGGGGGAAGTGCCCCTCATATCCACAGTGAGAAAGACCCAGCGCGAATCAACAGCAACAACCTGATAAGGTGACCAGTGAACCTTCAGAGGGAGGGGCGTCATTAAATTGCCTAGTTAGAGGGTCTGTCTCCTCACCTGAACCACCAGTTTCAGTATACTCCACTCCTACGGAGGTTCCACTTCATTTAACAGTGGCAGAAGAACAGCTTGCAGTAACACCAGCAGCGGTCATAAGGCGTAAAATCAACTTGGACCCTAAGCAACAGGTTTTTCCAGTGCTTCCCCTGCCCTTTTGCACATGGAGAAGGAGGCTGATGGAGCAGGAGCCGCAGAAGGGGAGTTTGAAGCGAAAAGAAGCCCCAACATCACTGCAGGCGCATATGCTGAAACAGATGTGGGGATATGGACAGAGGAGGTCTAGTCTGGAACCTATCAGATCATGAATTGACTGCAGCGGAGTTCTCATTTCTCAATAAAGGTCTGAATTTTATACCTTCTAGCAATATGGACATAAGTGACTTATTAATTAGTATACAACTGTTTACACGCAATATAGCTTTGAAATACAGTTTAATAGCTTAGACTATGGAAGTGAGTCACAGTATAAAAGGAAAAGTGCATTTGTACCAATTTTACCACATAATGTTGAAACTTTTTTGAGAGCATGTGAAAATGCTATTTATATGTATGATTTTAGAAATGTTGATGGTGGGAGATTAAGTTACCTGACAACATTTGAGAGACAAGCAATGTTTGAGCTACAGAAAAATAATGAAATAGTTATTTGCCCCTCAGGTAAAGGGGGACCAGTTGTGATTTTAAATTTACATTTTTACTATGATGGGATGATTGAAATGTTGAAAGATACTACAGTCTACAAGACTGTAGGACTGGAGGTGGTGGATGGTATGAGTAGACACATTTGTAATACTTTGCATGAGTGTATGTGTATGGATATGTTAACTAAAGAATTATTTCAGTTCTTTACAGTTGAGGAAATCACTAGTTCCACGATTACATGGTCTACCCAAGATACATACGAAGCCAAGATGCCCTAAATTTAGACCCATTGTAGCAGGAGCTGGATAGCTCACGGAACACATATCCATTTATTTGGATGGGGAACTGAGAAAAGTGTTGAATGATTTTCCTCAGGTATTGAAAGACATTAAGCATTTTTTGGGTGACTTATATAGGGTTGTAGAAGAGCCAATGCTAACGGAGATGGAAATATTAGCCATGTTTGATGTAGTTTCATTGTTCACTGGTATACCAAATGAAAGAGGTATTGCTATGGTGAGATCTGTTTTGTTGAAACATGGCAAATTGTCAGAACAGAGAATAGATTTTCTATGCATGCTCTTGGAAATTGTTTTAGAACACATATTTATGTTTAGAGATACTTGTTATTGGCAAGTATCAGGAGTAGCTATGGGCACTGGCTGTGCCAAAACATATGCAGACCTGGTCATGGTGAACTGGGACGAATGACACTTGGTACATGATTCCCATGTCGTCTTTTATAGACTGTGGACAACCTTATTGTTGGTTGGAAGGGGATGAGGCTAGTTTAAAATTGTTCCATCTGTATTTTAATACTGGAGGTTTTTTACAATTCACTATGAACTGTTCTAGAAACACTATAGATTTCTTGGACGTTACTGTCTTTAGAATTGAGAATGGTTGGAGCACCAAACTACATCGGAAACCTTGTTATTGTCCAGTTTTTCTACACCGTAACAGTATGCATGCATAGCACATATTCGCTAACATAGTTAGGGGACAAGCAATGGGGTTTCACGCCTCTGTTGTCAGGAAGATGAATATCAGAAAGAAATGGTTAGTTTGCAAAAAGGTTTTTTTGAGTAGGTGGTACAGTGTGTATGAAATTGAGGAAGTGTATGTGAAGGTACAAAATGAGAGAAAAGGGAAAGCTAGACCTTACTACTCAGCAAAAACACTAGTACAGTACAAAGAGAGGGAAAAGAGAGATTCTTCAGATTTTGCTGGTTTTACCTTATGCCTTGGATGTTGATAGGTTCAGGAACATTATAAAAGAGAATTGGCATATTCTCTTGGTGGGTGAGGAAACTACCAAGATCGTAGGCACACGACCCCGTTTTGTTTAAAAAAATAAAAAGAATTTAAACAGTTGTTACCCCAAACTGAGAAATGTAACAGAAGATACTCAGTATGGGGCACATAAATGTGGAAATTGTGCTTATTGAATGTTTATAGATGACTCAAGGTTTTCTAAGCATCCAGGAACAGGGCATCTATGGGAACTTTGAGCAGGAGCAGACTGTAATACCCCCAATTTGGTTTATGTGGCACACTGTAGGGTATGTTTTTGTTTTTATGTAGAGAAGACGAACCTTCGTCTTAGAGAATAGATAGGGGACCATGTTTACTGTACCAGATGGGGGTTGGACTGCAATCCCCTAGCAAAACGCACTTTGTTGATCAATGGGTTTTTGTTTCAAGTGTTACATGTACAAACTATGAACAGTAGGCTGGGGGACCATGTTAATCAGACAGTGTGTGTCGGGGGCACACAGGAGGCTGGGTCTCAATGACTCTGTCCCTCTTAAACCATTGCTGAAGTCCAGAAAATTAAACAACCTAGATTTTATGTACCATTTAAGCATATTTTTTCTGTGTTTTTTAGTTTTACACATGCACCCTCTAGTATGCTGATTTTGGTGTGTTTATAAGTTTGTGATTTTACATTGTTGTTTGTATTGAGTTGTGTAGCATAAGTGTTCCTTAAGAACCTAGATTGTTATTGTATGAACTTGTACGGAGTGGGAGGGTTGACAACAGATTTATGTATCTGATTGGTAGTTAGTGGAATTTGAAATGGGTATTTAAAGTTTAATTGATTTCTAACTGTCTGATGAAGCAATGTTGATCATTGCGAAAGCGCTTACTCAATAAAACGCTGGATTGTTATTCCTTTTGGATTATTTTACTTCTTTCAGTTACCTTCAGCATTTGGGTATTGTTTTACTGCTTAAGACTACAGAGGGACCTATTAAAGGAAGTTTCAGATTCCCTCCAACAAGCTGTAGCTGAGGCTGTGGCAGATAAGATTAGCGCTCAGCTCGGTACCCTCAGTTCAGTTGTCAACTCATCTGTGAGATTCATTTCATATGCAGCAGATGGAGCGAGTAGAGCGACAGGTTCAGGCATCTCTGTCAGGAGGTAGGCCTGGATGTGCCTTTGTGATTTCACTGAACCCTTTGAGTCTTCCTTTGTTAACGCTCCTTTTGATGGCTCATCCCTCTTTGAGCTTAAAGTAAAAGAAACACTGACCAGGTGTGAACAGAAAGTTAAGACCTTATCTGCCTTCAGTACCTACCAGACCATTCCCTAAGGGGTCAGACAGGTATTGGAAAGATGTAGTTCAAGAAATCACAGAGGTCTTACCAGGACACATAAGGTGGAAGTTCCCCTAGGGGAAAAGGGGGAACAATAATGGAAGATGCTGCCCTTGTGGCAGAGGAGGCCCACAGAGTCAGGGCCCCAGAGATTCCTCTTTTGCCATCCCTTCCAGCACTCCTGAAGGAGTACCCAATTGCTTGCGTCTGGTGGCAGTCAGGGGACGATTGTCTCAGCACCTCGAAACCTGGCAAAAGATAACAAAACACAAATGGGTGCAGGACATAATATCCAGGGGATATATAATTCCCGGCTCCTTCCCCACTCCCGTAAACAAGTCCATTCCAGACGTTCCACCCAGTCAAAAGGAACAATCAACATTAGAAATTCAAAGTTGCTAAGAATAAAAGTCATCCAAGAAGAATCCGCAGACCAGAGAGGATCCAGAACTTGCTCAAGATTCTTCAGTTCCAAAGAAAACAGGGGACTAAAAACAAATCTTAGATCTCAGCAAACTAAACAAATCTGTGAAAAAGATTACGTTCTGGATGGTGCCACTTCAGTCAATGCTTCCTTTCCCAGGAAAAGACAATTGGATGTGCTCTATAGACCTTCAGGATGTATAGTACTGCATCCAAATGGAAAGGCAATCCAGAAGGTTCTTGCGCTTTTGGCTAGGAGCCAGTCACTTCCAATTTTAGTTCACCAAATGCATGGCCATAGTGGCAGCTCACTTGAGATGCCGAGGATTCTAGGTGTTTCCGTATCTGGACAACTGGCTCATTAGCACCCCGACCAGGCATCTTCTGCTACAAGCCAGGAACTGTAGACTTCAGCTTTGTTCCTCCCTAGACATTACCATAAATTACAACAAATCTGCTTTAGAGCCATGTCAAAACTTAATATTTATAGGAGCCAGAGATAAATACAACTACATTGATAGCAAGATTCCATCATGTCAGAGTTCACGATATCTGCCTTCATGTGAAACTGTTAATCAGGAAGACACAAGCATCTGAAAAAACTAGTTCTTCAGGTTCTAGGGAAGATGGCAGCATCTGTAGTACTTATTCCCTTAGCTGGCCTGCATATGAGGATGGTTACTTTCCACACTATGGTCAATCCTAGATCTACCAATGTCACACAAGGTCCTTATAACTAACTCCTGCAAAAGGATCTCCAGTGGTGGATTCACTCTCCTTTAGTATCTCAAAGCTGTCTCTTCACCCCCCCTCAACTCCAAGCCATGGTGACCACTAACGCTTCCCAGATAGGGTGGGGAGGCATTATCTAGGGAAGACAGTCCAGGAACATGAGGCTCACTTGCACATAAACGTCATAGAGATGAGAGCAGTGCTGTTGGCATTGCAAGCATTTCAGGACACTGTCCCTGTAGGAACAATAGCAATTCAGTCAGACAGCATGTCAGTAGTCTAATACATAAACAAGGAGGAACCAGATCTTACCCCCTTGTCGAGAAGCTCTAAGGATTTGGCAGTGGGCAATGGCCTCCAACTGTTTTATGATCGCAACGCACATCCCTGGGAAATCTAACGCCATTGCAGACAAATTGAGCAGAGCCATATTATGGCCACACGAGTGGTCCCTGAATCAGAAATTTCTGGAAGAGATTTTCTGGAAATGGGACCAGCTTTGCTGTGATCTCTTTGCATCACCCGCCAATATTACCAAGGGATGCACTTCTTCATGATTGGCCTGCAGGACTCCTCTATGCTTTCCCTAAAATTCCCCTGATTCTGAAGTTTTTACAGAAAGCAAGTCTGTTGATGACTATGATGATCCTGATTGTCCCTTATTGGCCTCATCAAATCTGGTTTCCCTTTCTTCAGCCTCATCTTGTGGGCGAACCATGGATTCTGGACCCTACTCCAGACCTTTTGACTTGCCCGTCGGGAAGGGTACATCCCAGCCTACACAACCTCAAACTGACAGCTTGACTGCTGCAATTCCCCAGATTGCCAGGTTCCTTCTCGTTTCTTCCCCAGTCAAACATATTTTGTTGTCTTCAGATAAAACTTCTACACGAAGATTGTACAAGAGTAAATGGAATAGGTTTATAATATCAACGAGTTATAGAGATAGACCCCTTTTCTGTGCCCATACAGTCTATTCTGGAATTGCTAGAGAAACTTTTTCATGAGGTAGCTGGTGCTTCTACTATTAGAGTTCAACTGGTAGCAATTTCAAATTTTCATGTGGGAGAAAATGGTTCTATGATTATGTCGCACAGGCTCTGTAAAGCCTTTTTGAAAGGAACAACGATAAGACCCCCATACAAAAATCCAGCTCCTCCATGGGATCTAAATTTCATATTGGCAAATATTATTTGTCCTTCCTTTGAACCTTTGGCCACGTGTAATTTAACATTTCTCTCTTGTAAAACACTTTTTAGTGGCTGTTACCTCAGCTAGAAGAGTTTCATAGATGCAAGCCTTTGTCTATCAAGCCCCCATACCTGTTTTTTCATAAGGACAAAGTTATCTTTATGCTATAATCCTTCCTTCCTTCCAAAGGTTGTGTCGGAAAGTAACCTAAACCAATCTATTGAGCTGCCAATATTCTTCCCAAATTACCAAAACAAAGGTGAATACTATTTGTATTTACATCTTTTGGACATCCATAGACAAATTACGTTTTTACTTGCACAGAACTTCAGAATTTAGGAAGTCGGATCAGATCTTTATTTCCTACTCTGAGACCAAAAGAGATCAACCAGTTTCAAAAGTTATGTTATCTAGATGGCTCACTTTTTGTATATCCTACATCTATAGTTCTAAGAAAAGAACTCTTCCTTTCCCTGTTAAAGCTCATTCCACCAGTTCGATAGCTACATCTGCAGCTTTCTGAGCAAGGTTACCCAAGGATAATATCACCTCAGCAGCTATGTGGGCAAAACCTCATAACTTTATTACTCATTACAAACTGGATTTGGCCTCCAGGAGTCGACTGTTTTGGTTCTATGGTTCTGAGGCATATTCTACCATGAGCCACCCAAGTATCAGATTGTTTGGGACGCAGTCTCATCAGTGAGAATAAAGGCGAGATGGACAACAACACATAAAGAAGTTATGTACTTCCCGTACCATCCCCTGCATATACTCCTGGGAGACAGAGTAGTTATTGGGTTGACAGATCTCCATAGCCTCAGAAATGTTGCCTTTGGCCCAGGTATATATGTATGCTGATTTTAGTATTTTAATTGCATATGTAATGAGCATTGAATTTAAATCATATGACTGCCTTATGTTTTTTTTCCCTTCTCACTGTTAATATCTATCAGATTTTAAGTCTTCAGTTTGCTGTGCTACCTATATATAAGACTAAGTATCGTAATTGCACTCTTATTGTATACAATGTCACTACCTGCTACTACTGTAAGAACTGTCTTCTAGAAGCATTGTTATACAAGATTATTGGTCTTGTCTCCCACTTGACCAATTTATTCTGTTCTAGTCTTTTTACCATTATGAATGTCTATCACTATTTATTTCTTTATTGTATTATACAATTTTTGTTCTACTAACAAAATAGTTTACTAACAATGGAGCTTTTCTCCCTGGGCCTCCACTGAAAAAGGGTTTTATGTCTAGTCGTACTCTCCCGGTAAACAAATGTAAAATAAAATATATACTTTAGGTATTGATTAATTGTATGATTTAATGGTGGGCAGACATGACCTGGGGAAGTTAGGGAACTACATTACGGGTAAGGAAGGATGCCCACGAGCTTTGCTGAAGACCTCAAGCTTTTGGAAAGGCCAAGACGGATCTGACGCATCAGTGAGAATAAAGGTCAAGATGGACAACACACTTGGAATGTTATGGTAAGTACATAACTTCTTTTTTTATTGAAAGCCATCAAGAAAAATACCCCCTAAAACTTATTAATTTAATAATAACACACAAATCTTTGTACATCTTCAAATATTGAAGTTTTACCCTCCTAATAGGAGCAAATGTCCCAAACTGACAGCCATACTGACAGAGTTGAGTTAACCTAAAAGAATGGTTATCCATGCTAAGACACATGAAGTCTGTGCTTCTAAGTGCTAACTAGTTTTGTCTTTTCTTTGTAGCTGTCCCGGCTGGAAAAACCTCCGAATGCTTTAAAAGAATATTATCTTCTAGCCAGTTTCCATTTTCTTTTTTTTTTCTTTTTTTCTAGCCAGTCACTCTCCAACCAGACAGTAACCAGTTTCCCTTTATCAGATTGTCTCCATGGACACATGAGAACCAGACAGTCAATTTCTCTTTATCAGATTGTTTTCATAGAGACATGAGGGCCAGATACAGGGCTGCTATTAAGCGTACATGCATTTGCTAGAAAAAAGCCTCTTAATATTCAGTATTCTTTTTCATTTACTTGCTTTCTCTTAAATCTTGTTACCAAGTCATTCTGTGGTCCTTTATCCAGTCACCCCCCATGCAGGAATGAGGAAAAAGCATGTTAATTTCTTTTTGTCATACTCTTTTAACCATGCTGGGTTTTTTTTTTTTTTTAATTCTTTACATCGCACTGCCTATATTTCTTAAAACTGAACATGAAGAAAGAAAGGAAAAAAGAACAGCAGCACCTATTTACAATCCCCATTACACTTAAAATAACTGAGAAAACTTTATTTTATAGCATGCAAAGAAAATGATACACCACGAAAATAGTACTATTAAGAAAAATGTTGTTTTTACTTACATTTAACTTTCTTCCCTCTCTTCCACTCTCCAAAGCATTTTTTCTGAACATTAATGACATATGAAGTAGGGCATATGCGTTGAAGTCCTCCACAAGTCCAACAAATTTGGCAAATATCATTATTGCATTGTAATCCAACATTGTTACTAGTTTTATTACAGTTCATCTCCATCTCCCAAAACCTGTCTTTACTTTATTTCCAACATATTTTAAATTTTTCTAGTCAACTCCTCGTACACCCTTCCCTCCAACATTTTCTGTTGAAACAGTAGAAAAAGTTTCACATGTACAGTCTCTCTGTGGTCTTTATTACTAGAATAAGAAGCAGAATCTCATTCTGTTTTGCAGCACACTTTTAGTTGGACAAACTTGTATTTCCTCCTTAACATGTACTTCATCAAAAAATGATTTTGCCCCACAGGAAAAAATATCTTGAAGACAGCTGGGTACAGCAGTTTGAATCACACACCTGTGTCTCGACATTCCCTGAATAGTGGAATGTATTTATTCCTCTTCTGCCTGGTGTACAATGAGTAATCTTTCTCCAGAAGCACTATGCTATCTCCCACTTTAGTATTTTGTCCTCCAAAACAGTTTTATCAGAATCAATTCCTTCTGCTGGTAGGACTGCATCTTTACTGTTAAAGGTCTGGGTTGCTTTCTCAATGCCAGGTTTGGAGCATACACACGATGTTCCCCTTCAACTAACAACTCCTGTTGTAGAATACCCATCCGGTTGCGTATTTGTGCTTTCATAGAATTAATGCAGTTCCTTCCTGTTTCTCTGGTATAGCTGAAAATCTCAAGTTCTCCGTACATGCTGTGTACTGTAGTTCTGTTATTTTTTTAAAACATCTCTTCTTGTAGTCTCACATTCAGCCAGTCTTTTCTTCATTTCATCCTCTAATCTTTGCACTTTTATCACCTCATCTGAATATATGTTTAAAGCTTTGTCGAGTTTTCCAACATTTTATTGTTTGTTTTGATAAACCCCATCAGTGTTTGTTTATTTTAGCAAGGTCTGTATGCAGTTGTCTTATATCTTCTTGTAGGTTATTGGAAGTCATGTCTGGAGGTTGCATTAGTTTTTGCTGAACAGCTGCAGAACTTTCTCCCAGTCAGTGTTTCTTTCTCACTTTTTGTAGCTGATTTTTTTCCATGTGCTTTGTATTTCATTTTTCCTGGCATCCAGGCAGTGCACTTATTAAGCCAGTTACTGAAATTTACCCATAAACACAAAAGTCTACTGGCCTTCTCTCGTGAGTTTCTGTTTTCACACTAGGAGAGCTAGAGTTAAGCTGTTTCTCAGTGTGCAGCCATTTTGGAAGTCTTTTGCCTGATGATATTAAGGCTAAGTTGATGGATGCCCCTCATGATAATAAACGCACTACAATGGCTAGAACTTCCACAACAATTCCTTTTATCTCGGTTACAAATTATTCACTCTATACTTTATAAACCATCCTTCTGCCCTGCTCTCTCCCCCTTAGTATCCATCTACAGTCCAACTTGCACACTTCATTCTTCAAGCCAACAACTCCTTGACATCTACCAACTCAAAAAAATTATTGGCAAAATACTATATAAATCCACTCTATCCCAAGCCTGGAATAAGCTTCCATCCCACTTACGCTCCGCTACACACCCTATACAATTTAAGAAAAGACTCTGACTACATTTTTTAAGGACCAAAACTTGTACTTGTCATGACCCAATATAACTCCAATACTATTTTTTATTCCACAATCTCATACAACTGCTCAGCATATTTTTCCTCACATATTTTACACTAACATCATATTACACCTCCAGATATCCTTTCCACCCCATTCTTGCACTGTCATCTTCACACCTCATAATTTGTACTAGTCCTAAAATACTACTGCTTATTATGCACCTTACCACACCACATATGGAAAAAAAAATATATATATATATATATATAATAAGTTTAGTACTTTCTCGTGTTACTGATCATACCCTATTATGCCTCTTAACCTATCACTGTGAATTGCTTTGAATTGAATTGTACTGCTAAAAGTAATCATTTTTGAATTGTAAACTAAACTGTTATGCATACTATTGTCTGTAACTGGAGCTTTTCTCCTCGGTCCCCACTGAAAAAGAGTCCCTGGCCCAGCTGGACTAACCCGGTTAACAAATGTCAATAACTAAATAAATAAAAATAAACAAGCACTTGTTTGGTGAAGCTGCTGCTGATATGTTTAAGTCCCTTCAGGATAAGGGCAAGTTTTTTTTTACTGTGCCCAAATTTCAGAGAAACTACCCCAATAAGCCAACCTTTGTTCGCAGGCAGATTTGCCCTCCTCCGAAGGGAAAAAAGGTGGCAAGTGGGCTCCTTCTGCTAAGGCTACTCAGACTTTAGTGCCTCAGAAGTCTCCTTTTTCATATAAACCAGGTGCTGTCTGGTTATGCTATTCTTCCCAGCCACTTCCCTCTTTCTCTTCACCTCCGTCTCTCTTCCTATTTGGCTACAGATTACTCAGGATTCTTGGGTCCTGTCCTTATTTATTAGGAGTTTTTCATGGTTTGGAAATCCCTTCCTGCTTTTGTGAGTGTTCCACATCCCCCTCTGGAGCAACTCTCCTTCTTTCCTGAGGTTCTTTGGGACCTTTTGACTCTGTGTACTATTCAAGAGGTGCCTGAGTTCCAATGGAAGAGGATTTTTTTATTCCAGGATGTTTCTAGTACCCAGGAAAGAGGGTACTTGGAGACCGATTCTAGACCTCTCTCATCTAAACACATTTCTGAAGGTGCCATCCTTTCAATTGTTGTCCCTTCAGACTTCCCTCTTTTGCTCCCTTAGGCTTACACTGTGTCTCTGTATCTCAATGATGCTTATCTCCATATTCTGATCCATTGCCTTTTCAGGAAGTTTTTGTGTTTTTCTGTTGCTTCCTGACATTTTCAGATCACTGCTTTGCCTTTTGGCATTTCTACTGCACCAAGGGTATTCACAAAATGCTTTGCTCCTGTGATTGTTTTTTGACGGATTCAGGGGATCCAAGTTTCCTTACTTGGACTACCTCCTGTTTCAAGCATCCTCTCCAGAGATCTTGTTGCAAAATCTTCATTTTGGCATTTCCCTTCTGCAAAGACTGGGGTTCACAATAAACTTCAAAAAGTCTTTTTCTGACTTCTTTTCAGGACCATGTTTTTTTAGGGTGCAGGATTCAGTCAGTAGTTATCCTGGCAGCCCTGCCTCATTCCAAGGCCTTGACACCCATTTCCTTCTTTCAAACTGTTCTTCCACTGGCCTCTTTTACAACCAGGGAGTTTGAGAGTTCTGGGATTGATGGCATCTAACACGAAATAAGAAAGTTTCAGTGGTTTCTAAAGTCAGTTTGGCTTCAACATGCTCATTCCTTAGAATTTGTATTTCACCTTGTCTCAGGAAGGAACTTCACTGTTGGATCCAGCAGTTGTTTCCAAATCCAGAGTTCCCTTTTCATCTCCCTCTTCCCTCTCAGTAGGTGTTCACAGACATGTCAGATGTGGGATGGAGAGCAGCTTTTGACTCTCTAAAGGTACAAGGGGTTGTGGTCGCATCTTCAACAGAAAGAGCATGTCAGTGTCAAAGAGATGAGAGCTCTTCTGCTGACATTTCAGGCTTTTCATCCTCTTCTCCCCAGGACCTCTCAAGGTATTTACAGACAATGCCACAGTGATGTGGTATGTAAACAAACAGGGGGGAGCAAGATGTTATCTTCTTTGCTGGTTGGCAGTCCTGTTGTGGGATGTTGTTCTCCAGTATCAAGTGACTCATCAAGGACTTTACATTGTCTCAGGTCAAAAGACTGTGGTAGATGGGTCTATATCATATGAGCGAATCTCACAAACTGCGAACGCTCATAATATCGAACGTACTGGACCTCAAAGTGCTTTTTTTGAGATTGCGGTACAGTGAAGAATGGGATATTTGCCCTTTCCTCACTGTAGAGCGATCTCGTAGTTGGAATATATATTTAGCGGGGCTACAACCCCACCCACAATAGAAACTTTGAGGTTCAGTACGTTCGATATTATGAGCGTTAGCAATTTGTGCGATTTGCTCATATGATATAGACCCGTGGTAGACACTCTGAGCTGGTCCTTAACTGAGTCCCACAAATGGGTGCTTCACAGGGATGTCTTTCTGGACATTGTCCACCAGTGGGGTACTCTTCATATAGATCTGTTTGCCTTCGCTGTGAACAGACAACTTCCTCTGTTTTGTACCAGAATCCTAGGTTCTCTGGTTTAGAAGGTTGGACGCCTTATCTTTTTTAATGCAACCAAGCTAGGAACCAACACAAAAACGGAACTGAAAGGAGTCGCAACCAACTGAGCTCAATAAACCAATAGTTTAATAAAAAAAAATGAGTGCTTTTGTATAGTTTGTAACAATAGACTTCATCAGAGTTCAAATGCAATCTCAAAATACACATTTAAATACCCCACCAATAGCCTTAAGACCTTCCTCTGCTCTTCCTCCTACTCGACTTTCCCCCCTCCACCTTTGACTAGCAGTTTTGCTTTGGAACAGCAACCCTCTGAAGAGGTTTCATCTTCAGATGAGTCTCTTGCTTAGTCAGCACAAATGGAATCTCCCCTTGGTTATGCATTTTCTGAAGTAGATTCAAATTGTGGTGACTCCCCTGAGGAAGTTAACTCTGTTGGAGAGAGAGTTTCCAGAATGAGAGATTTTTTTCAAATGGGAAGATGCCCAAGTTTCAGAAGTACAGAAAAAGTACTAAAACCTCTTACAGATGGACTCCCTTTCCCCTTCTGCTATTCCACCTGTGTTGCCTGCTTTCCAGGATCAGTTTTCAAAAGCCCCGACTCCCAGTCTCCTTCCCCAAAAAGGCCAGATAGGTTTTTCAAGGACCCAGAGGACAGAAAGTTTGTTTTCAAATCTCCTCCTGCAGATCCTGCTGTGATCTCATTTTCTGCAGATAGGCCTTCCAGATTTCTGCCTTCTACTTCTCTCCGTCTCTCTAATAAAGATAATAAGGTGATGGAAAGGCTAGGTAAAAAAGTCTACACATCTTCTACTTTGGCCTTCAGGGCCATTAACCACCAAAATCCCTATGTCTAAGTATGTTTTGGCCCTGTTTTCTCAGGCTTCACAGCTGCTGACAGACCTTCCAGACTCTGCAGCCAAGGCACGGCTTTCTTCCCTTTTGACAGCCTCTTCCCAAATTACTCATCACTCCATAAAGTGCAGTTATGATGCAGCCGGTATCTGTCAGATCACCTGCATCTGGGTCTGTCCTTAGGAGATAATCATGGCTAAGATTACAGTCGTTGCCTGATGATATCGAGGAAAAACTTATGGATGCACCTGTTGACAATTCTGCCCTTTTTGTTGCTAATGCTGCTGCCTTTTCAAATCCCTTCAAGAAAAAGGAAAAAAATTACAAGAACTTAAGCATATTGTTGTGTCCCCAATTCCTAAGTATCATAGGAATTGATAACCAAAAAAAGTAATAAACAGAACGACCCAAACATGGGCAGGCAACTCCAATTTAAGAAGCTATTCTATTATGGTGAAAGCACTTAGTTTATGGGATTTACTGCCTGGATCATTGTACATTATGTTGTGTCATTTAATTGGAGTTGCCCGCCCGTGTTTGGGTCGTTCTGTTTATTTTTTTGGTTATCAGTTTATAACTTCGTTGGGAGTTTTTTTATTTGGTATCATAGGAATTGCCCTTCCAAACCACATTTTGTGAGGAAGAAAACCGGTGCCCCTCCTTCCTCTTCCAAGAAGGGGACACACAGGCAGGGCTCTTACAGAACTAAACCAGTGCTCAAAAGCCCCCCTTTCCTGACAAATGACGTAGTCTGTGACTACCTGCCTAGACTCTCCAATATTTTTGTTTCCCAGCACCTTTCTCACTTTCTTTCCTCATGGACAAACATAACCACAGACATATGCTTCCTTTCCATTGTTCAAAATGGTTACTACATGATTTGGAAATCTGTCCCTCCTTTCTACCCCCTCGAGACCAGCTTCTTCATTTCACTAAGGTGCTTTGAGACCTGCTCTCACAGGGGACCATTCAGGAAGGAAGAGGAAAAGGGTTTTATTCCAGGATGTTCTAGTCCCCAGAAAAGATAGTCCATGGAGACCTATCTTAGACCTGTCTTAACTCAACCTTTTTCTAAGTTCCCACCTTCTGGATGCTCACCCTCCAGACCTTGTTCCCTCTCTTATTACCTCAGACTTTCCTGGTTTCTCCAGATTTCAAAGATACATGTGTTCATATTGCCATTCATCCTCTTCAGGAAATTCTTATGCTTTTCTGTTGCTTCATCTCATTTTCAGTTTTGTGCTTTGCCCTTTGCACTCTCCACAGCTCAAAGGGTATTCACAAACTGCTTGGCTCCTGTCATTTTCTTTTGCAGAATTCACGGATTCTCATTTACCCTTACTTGAATGACCTACTTATTCAAGAAGACCATTTAGACTCTCTGCTAAAGAATCTTCAAACCACCATTTCCTTGCTCCAAAGCCTGGGGTTCACTGTCAAATACAACAAGTCCTCCTTCAACCCTCCTCAGGATCAGGTTTTCCTGGGTTGCAGGATAAGGGCAGACCTTATGGCTTTTCTTCCCCCCCAGCAAACAATGCAGTCTCTTCTGACCTGTTTTCAACAGTTGCTCCCTCACTGACAGCCAGAGAGTTTCTCAGAATGCTAGCGTTCATGTCATCTCTTATCCCACGTTACCCTTAACCACATTTCACATGTAAAAATTCCAGTGGTATCTGAAATCTCTGTGATTCCAGCATGCTTATCCTCTGAAGTTTGTTCTTACTCTTCTCCCTTGTCAACAAATATCTCAGAATCCAGGCCTTCTTCTACAGCATTCTCACCTTGTGCAGAAGCTATTTACAGGTGATTCAGACCTGGGGAGGAGAGCGACGATGGGACACTTACAAGTTCAAGGCCAGTTGTCTCTCTGTATAAAGAAACAACATATCAACATCAAAGAGATGAGGGCTTTGATTCTTGCTGTACTAGCTTTCCACTCTTCTCTTCGTCCAAGTCTCCAGAAACTGTTCACGGACTACACCACAGTCCTTTGGTATGTGAACAAGCATGGGAAGGACAAAGTCATGCCAGCGTTGCAGGATGACCCTTTAGGCTTGGCAGGTTGCTTTACAAACAGAACTCACTTTAGTAGCTGTTTACATTCTTTCAGCTCAAAATGTTCTGGCAGACACTTTAAGCAGGTCCATGACACAAGCCCATGAATGGATGCTTCACAGGGATGTGTTTCTGGACATTTTCCACTGACTGGGTATTCCTCAAGTAGATCTGTTTGCCTCCCCGTGAACAGACAACTTCCAAAATTTTTTCAGAATTCCAGGCCCTCTGGTATGGAAGGTGAACGCGCTCTCTCTCATTCTCATGGGAGGGGATGCTTCTTTATGCAGTGCTCCCTTCCCACTCATTCAGTAAGTTCTGCTGAAAATCCAGCTGAACAAACCAAAAATCTTGTTGGTGACCCCATTTTGTACAAGACAGCACTGGTTTCATCTTCTGCAACCAGCCAAGGGCAATCATCACAAGTTACCTCACAGGGTGGATCTTCTCCCACAAGACAAGAGATCTCTTATTCACCACATCTAACAACCCTGAACCTGACTCTCTGAGTGATATGCTTCTGATCCCTTTTCAGCACATTTTTTTTTCCTGAGGATGTGCTTCTAGTCCTGCAGGAGCCAGGAAACCCAATACTAGGAGATCCTACTTGTCCAAATGAAAGGGGTTCTCCATCTGGTGTCTGAAGAAACAGCTAGATCTATTTTCAGTGGATATTTCCCTAGTTTTGCTTAAGGCTGGATTGGCTTACTCTTCTGTTAAGGCCCACTTATTCACCATTTCTGCATGTCTGCTTCTACCTCCTTTAGCTTCCAAGCTAGTGGCTAAGCCTTTTTTTAAGGGTGTCCTTCATGTCAGACCTCCCAGGAAACGTGATTTGAGCCCTGTGATTTGAATTTTGTACTGGAAAAGCTTACTCAGGCTACCTTTTGAGCCTGCAGTCTAAGCTTATTTGAAGCATTGCACATGGAAGACTATTTTGTTGGTAGCCATCACTTCTGCTAGAAGAGTGTCTGAACTTCAAGCCTTAAGGGTTTCTCAACCTTTTCTCATTTTTCCTCTCTCCACAGTAACCCCTCCCTCATGCCTAAAGTGGTTAATGATTTTCCCTTGACCAGTCTCTTCATTTTCCTACTTTCTTTCCTTCCTCTCAAAATTCTAATGAAAGGGTGCTGCATACCTTGGATGTACATAGAGAACTCAGATTTTAACTAGACAAGACCAAGTCCATTAGGAAATCAGAGCAGCTGTTTATTTCCTTTCATCCGAGGGTGCTGGGAAAGCCTATGTCTAAACATAGATTTCTATTTGGATCTCTAAGGCCATTTCCTTCTGTTATGTTTTCCATGGAAAAACTCTCTTCCTCAGTAAAAGCTCATTCCACTAGGGCTGTACCTTCATCTGGGCCCTTCTTCAAAGGTTTGCGCACTGCCTTTATTTTGGAGGTAGCTACATGGTCTCCTATCCACACTTTCACCAAACATTGCAATATGGATACTGTCCAGATCCAGAGCAGGCTTTTCGAGGGCAGTCCTACATGGCTTCATGGAAACTTCCTCTGCTCTAACCTCCCTTTCCCTCTCATGAACTTTGGTATTCTGCCTCATGTTATGAATACTGCAGCATGGGAATAGAAGGACATAGAATAGTTGTGTAAAATCTTACCCTAAACATCGATGCCGTCCTCTTCCATGTTACAGTATTCTGTCCCACTCTCCTTTCCCCTTGGTTCATGGTTTTATAGGTTCATAGGTAGGTATTAGGCTATTGGCCCTGGGGCCTATACAAGCCCAGCCAAAAAGGTACCCTGGCTTTTGCCACCCAAGAAAATTATTCTCCTGTGCCACTGTCAAGCAGAGCCACAGAGGTGATCCCTGTTTTCTATGGATATTTTGTTTCTACCTCATATCCTTGGGCAGGTGTTCTGACTGGGGCATTCAGTTCTGAGGATGGTACATGCAGACGTCACTTTTATGGCCTACGTCATCTGCTATTTTATGTGAAACATACCTTGCAGTAGTTTAAATTTTTTGTATACTGGATGGACATTCGGGTTGCCTAGGCAGGGAATACCTCATGTTATGAATACTGCAACATGGAAGAGAAGGACATCTGTGGTTATGGTAAGATTTTACACAACAATTCTTTCTATGTCATCAGTGAAGTTTGCTTGGTTTTCTGCTGTTAGCTAAACTGTTTAACGTATCACGTATTCTCTTATATCACAACATTCCAAGTGTCAGTTATACTCTCAGTTGTTTGAGTATTGGAATAACAAAGGAAGTGTTACTAAGAGGAGTGTCTTTGTTAGAGAAATGTTTGCAAAACCTGCAACTGAAGGACATGACCAACTGCAGTTGCATGAATTTAGACTTCATTCACATGTTGTCAGTACTGATCAGAATAAGTACCACCACTGTTTACCCTAGCTTACTATTAGACAATTGAAAGCAGCTGTGATGTTAATAATGACAGTCTCCTCTCACCGTGCTTCACTAAGCATATAAAACGTCTTATATGGTTACTTTTCCTGTGGACTGTAGTAGGTGATGATTAACCAAACCCAGATCCTGTTGTCATTGCTTCCACTCGGCCAGAATGACATCATGTCAATTCACATTGTTGCATACTGTACTGCACAGTCCATCTACACACTGCCTGCACAAATACCTAACAAACATGAGGTAAGATGGTGTCTGCAGTAATAATAAACAGGAATTTTAAAATGCATGGATCTTTTAGAGAACCCTATAGACTTAATAACAGTAAGTGAAACTTGGATAAAAGGAGGCATATTTTGTCTTCTTTCATTACACAAAGCTACATTGTTTTTCAGGACAGTAGAATAAGTCAAAATATATCTAGTGGCAGGAAAGGCTTTTCCTGATATTTGCTAAAGAAGAATTAGCCACTTCTAGACAATGCCCCCAAATGGATTCTTGCTGTGCTTATACGAGATGTACACACCAAATGACTTAACTTTAGTTGCCATTATTCCTCTGCAAATCTTTAGTGGGTTCCTAGAAACTACCTGTAATAATTTCTCAGAAGTATTTCATCTTTATGTGGGATAAATCTCAGATGGTTAGGCACTATAACCAAGCCTGTTCTACAAAGGGTGGTCACAGTGCATAACTATACACAGATGATTCCAGAACCCACTAGACCTATCTTAATAACAGAATCATTCTGTACTTGATGTTGTTTTAACTAATTTATCTACAAAGGGTGGTCACAGTGCATAACTATACACAGATGATTCCAGAACCCACTAGACCTATCTTAATAACAGAATCATTCTGTACTTGATGTTGTTTTAACTAATTTATCTCATAATTGCATGCAGTCTGACTTAAACGAATATTATGAGCAATTATAACCCTTTCAAAGTAGCTTCCTTTTAAAATGGCAAAAAGGAAACCTTCTTACATGAATGTCATGTCAATAACAACATCTAAAGATGTGGCCCTTCTAACAAAATTCCAGTGTTAGCTGGGAGGTTATTACAACATTGTATAATACTTTAAGAAAGACTGTAGAATGCAACAAAAACATCTGAGCCCATGCACATTGAAAATGCAATCCTTTATTAAAACAAATATTAAGCACGTTTGGCTCTACAAGCAGACTTCATACCAGAGCAGTTTAAATGACAAAAAAAAGTCATACGACTGAAGGAATTGGATTGTGGAGAATAAAAGTGTAGCTATTTTTAAATGTATCAGCATCATTACTTAAGGGCTGAATGGTTATATAAATTTTAAAACAGTACTGGCAAAAGAGACATTTTAAAGCACTGTTAGTAGTGTGCGTGTGTCTTGTTTTTGAAAATTGTCATTGTAAGATTCAAATATTTTTTTTTTTTTTTTTTACTACTTAAACTGTTATGCTACATTAAACTAGCCAGATGAAGTCTGCTTGTAGAGATTAAAACACTTACTGGTTGTTATAGTTAAGTATCATATTGTTAGTGGGTGTCTGAGTAGTGTTCTGTTTTTGATTGTTTGGTTTCATTATTTTAAGACTAGAATTTAGACCAAAAAATTAAGTATTACTACATTTGAGAGAATATAGTTAATGCAAAGAGCTCTTGGAAGATCATTAATAGATTACATGGAACTTGCTATCTGCAACTCAGCTCTACTCCCCTAACAAAAATGTAAATTTGCTTTCTCTTCAAGGTTGAACAAGTTCTTTGTACAATAATCCCCCCCTTATTTCTCAGCCACAAACTTTGTTTTCACATTCTTATAGTCCCTTCTGTTTTATGTCATTAAGCAGTAATATCATCAAAATAATTACTAGACAGTCCTCAAAGTAAAGCATGCTGCAGTCCTTCAAAGCTGCACCCATCCTTTCTAAAATGGTAGTGCCATATACTATGTGAACCAATTGCAGATAATGCAAACTTATTTACTTCTCATTTTGTTCTCCCCATTCTTAAACATTCAGCCATAACTTCTCTGGTAAAAGTACCCTTTCCATTGCAAGAATCCATCAGCCTGCCTCCGAAAGGTATTTTGTATACATCTTCTTGATCATTGCACAAAGCTGGCTATTTATCATGTGTACAACATGGATTCAAACACAAACGTAGTGCCCAGATATTTGTATACTGTGTTACTCTCAACATTCTTAATTGTATAGAGAAGGAGCTGCTCACTGCTGCAGCATTCGGACTTTGTATAGCTTTCCAAACAAGTGAGCTCTTCCTTACTGCCTTTAAATGGTTTAGCAGCTTTCAGCCAAACTACATCTCATTGAAAAAATGGATGATTCATAACTTTTGTAAAAGTCAGAGTTCATACAGTGGTACTTTAAGGCTCAGTTTAGATTTTTTTTCCTCCTCTTTTCTATAAATGATCTGCTTCTCTTCCTGTCTAGGTTGCAAATAACCCTCTATGCAGATAATCTCATACTCCTATATAAGGCAGCAATATCTCTAGAAAGTATTGTAATATGGGTTTAACTAAGAATGTTCATGCTTCACATCTGGTAGGCACAGACCATGTCCCAGGATTCACACTCTATGTTCCTAAGCACCGTGGAGAATATTAGGGTCCAACCTTACACTCTCATACTGGGTGACTTCACCTACCTCTCCATTAACTGGGAAAACTACTCATGTACCAATACGTTTGTCCAATGTTTCCTGGAATTCATTAATTCTAATCCCCTAGACCAGCTCGTTCTTACCCCCTCTAGAGGTAGCAACATCCTTGACCTGGTCATTACTAACATGGGCGACCGTTGCTTTACACCAATAGTTGCGTCTATGTCACATTATCGGACTATGAAAAGAGTGAATGCTCTTTCATCAGACTGATAATGTCAAAATTACAAAAATGCGAACACACGGAACAGCAAATTTTTTCCCAGGGAAAAAATTCGCTGCTCTGCAAAAAAAAAAAAAAAAAAAAAGGTTTAAACACAAAATTAAGTGGGGGGCTTTGCCCCCACAATCCCCAATGTGGGGGGCTGTGCCCCCCATGCCCCTCTACTTAAATATACCAACTCCGAGATTGCACCATAGTGGAGGAAATGGCAAAGTCCCGAAGAGGGCCCACCGATTTTTTTCCCTGGGAAAAAAAATCGATGTTCCGTGACTTCGCTATTTTCTCCTTTCAACATTATCAGATCGATGAAAGAGCATTCGCTCTTTTCATCGTCCGATAGTACGATATAGACCCCAATAGTCAACTCCTTGATTAGATCCGAACACAAACTAATCACCTTGGAAATCTACATCCCTCCCACCCCACCTCCACCACCACAAAGGTAACCACCATGACAAACGTCTCCAAAGTTAACTTTGGGCTCCTAAAAACAGAGGTGGCTAACTTCATGGCACCCATGCAAATGGAGATCAGTTGCATAACCGCCGAATCATACACCAGTGCACTGTACAAACACGTACACAAATGCATGGATCTCACCATACCCAACAGAACCAAGACGCTCTCCTCCAAAAAAAGGAAGCCAATCTGGTGGTCCCCTGCCATAAACAAACTCTACAACAGAAGGAGGAAACTGATGCGGAATAAGGTGAAGTCCCAAGACTGGAAAAACTCCCTTATCAACCTTAGGAAAAAAATGAGATCCCTTATCAAATCCTCTAAAGCTAGCTATGAAAACAGAATTGACCCAGATAGTAAAGACAACCACAAGGCCTTCTATAGTTATGTAAAGAATCTCCATGGCAATACCCAGATTTCCTCTTAGCTACTGCACAATGGTACATCCTATACCTAGCCAACAGATATTGCCAATATACTGGCCGACAGATTCAGTGCCTACTTTACCCCTCCCCCCAAGGGACCAGTCACAATACCACTAGATTGTCAGGCACCCAGTATTACTGCTGCACAAGTTAAAACAGCACTGTCCAAGGCCAAGAATACAGCTTCTATGGGACCTGACAATATCCCTGGCTGTGTTCTACATGAACTACAGAGTGAACTGTTACCTCACCTGTGTGCCCTGTTCAATCACAGCCTCACTTCAGGCTTTGTCTTTACCCAGTGGTGCACTGCTACAGTCATCCCTGTCCACAAAGGAGAAGCGACTACAGACTCCGGGAACTATTGCCCTATTAGCCTGACGAGTCTGATATGCAAAGCTATGGAATGCATCATTATGGACCTAATAAACAAGGACATTGTGAATCTCCAAATTATGGATCCTACACAGCTTGGCGTTGTGAAGGGTAGATCATGCTTGCTCAACTTGGTCAACTTCTTTGAGTCAATCACCAGAGCTGTGGATGAAGGCAGGGTGGTTCATACAGCTTGTCTTGATCTGGCCAAGGCCTTTGATACCATTCCTCACTCAAGAGTCATAGAAATCTCACTAAGCTAGGCATCAACCCCTATATCACTAGGTGGGTTGCAAACTGGCTCACAGGTAGAACCAACAGTGTGAAAGTAGCTGACTTCAAGTCAGACTGCCAACCAGTCACGAGTGGAGTCCCACAGGGTTTGGTCCTGGGTCCTCTCCTGTTTGGCATCTACGTCTCTGAAGTCCAGGCCAACACGAAGAGAGTGTGGCTGACAAAGTTCGCAGACAATTGCAAGTTGGGAGCTATTATTAACTCCCCAAGTGATGTTGACATCCTACAGAAAGGCCTCGCTAAGACCAACGACTGGTGTCAGAACCATGGCCTTAAGCTCAATGCCATAAAATGTCGTCATCCCCTTTGGGAAAGACCCAGTTCCCATGAATTACCACATCGATAGTAGTCCACTGAACACAGAAGGCATTATAAGAGATCTGGGAACACAGGTTGACAACAACCTCTCTTTTGACCACCACATTGCCACTGTTGTCAGAAAGTCCTTCTGTGTGGCACATCTCATTACTAAGGGTTTTGCATACAGGAAGAAAGAGGTCATTATCTCCCTCTACTCTTCCGTCATTAGGCCAATCATTGAGTACAATGCTCCATTTGCCATGTACCTCACTAAACACCTGCAACAACTGGAGAGGCCAAAAGTGCCTCACAGAGGATCCTAGGCCTTAAACATTTGTCCTATATGGACAGACTAAAAAAACTCCCAACTATTCTCTGTCTCTTATCGCCTACTTAGAGGTGATCTCTGCTTGACTTACAAAGCCATGTCTGACCCTGCTCTGTTAGAAATGCTACATCTAAAGAAATCCCAGTCCCTCTACACCCCAAGCTCCAGAGACCTCAACCTCATTACCACAATCAACAGAACATGCTGGAGGGACAGGTTTATAACCCAGAGACTGCCCATGCTATGGAATAGACTTCCCATACATGTCAAACAGAGCACCTCGCTGGCTGTCTTCAAGAGAAATCTTGATGAGTGGATGGGAAATAGAAAATTCACCCCAGGGATCACTCCAGTGGCTTTACTTGACAGAGGCACTGGGAACTAAGGTTGGGTGGCATGGTGCCAGGGTAATCTTATGAGCTAGGCTTGTAAAGGCTCCAGGGCCATTAGCCTAGTTAATATGTCCAGGTCAGTTGATACAGTGTTTTTCAGTAACGAGAAGCTTCTTCTCAACATGTCTGACAGAATTACAGAACTAAGAGGCAGATGTTTATCTCAAGTAATGTACTACTTACTGTAATGTCTGGTTTTACTTCTGGATGCTAATCTTTAAGAATGCACATCTGCATAATAGTAGATTAAGTTCTGTAGCAACTTGAGCTTTGTTGCAAATTATTCTGCTGCTTAATACCACAGGTAGGAAGGGCTTTCAGACTTAAAATGTTCATTTTCAAAAATAAAATATTAATTTCTTCCCTTGTATTTCAGTGTCCATCAGATAATCATCTTCTTCAGAATAAACTAAGATTTATTTTCCTTTTTACAGGATAAATAACACTTCTGCTTACCTTTGTAAGGAACTAATTTACTTCTTATTTTAGGAAGGTCCACTCTTAGAAAACACACCGACCTTTAAATTGTCACAGGTACCAGACTAGTGTCCTCCTCCAGTGTATAAGCTGGCGGTAGCTTCCTTTTAAGTATCCTTTGTGATCACTTCATCACTGATTCTAAAACTCTCAACATTTAGCAAAACTCTGGGTTGAGAGATCCTTATCAAAAGTTGATCCACCTAGTTTTAATTTAATAATTTATTTGTGTTTGTTTACCATGTTAGAACACTTGAATGACCAATTGCAGACTCAGGCCGGGCTGTGTAAAACAGTAACAATACAGTATTCTTTAACACAGAGGATGACATAGTTGATACATGCAGACAGTCATTGAAGATTCAAAAAGATTTTATATGGTTGGGAGGTTGGCCTAATGGTTAAGGTGTTTGCCTTACAAACACAAAGTGCAGTGTCTGAGTCTCACAAGGGATAATTGGCTAGGCTTAAAATGGCTCACAAGGGCAGTTAGCCTAGTACTAATCTATAAACCTATGTACATATTTACATAAAGAGAAAATAGTTTGGAAGAGACGGTAGTTCACACAGTGAAATGATTAAATTGATAGAGGATGTGAGAGAGGACAGAGTACACTTAAAACAATTAGGATATTGTCTGTTCAGTATAGTATTCTTTTGGTGAAGGGTTTGTATGTGGATGTAGGTAGAGATAATGAGAAGAGAAAAGCAGGTGAGAGGTCATACAAATGGATTATACAAGCATTTCTGAGTTTTTTTCATGGTATAATGATTCTTGTAATATGACTGTAACTTGATATTTTACGAATGATGGTGAAGTCTCTTTATGAAGCACATTTGCATTTGTTTTTGTGATTTTTGTACTTTGCATGTATTGATCTGAAGTAGTTAACTTCATTTTATCTGCAACCTGTGGGTATACGGATCCGTATCGGATCCGAGCCGGCAACTTTTTTTCTAGCATCTGCTCCAAGCTCCGAGCTCCTCCCCTTACCCATAATGCACTTCCATCTCCTACCTTCCCTCAGATCTCGTTTGCCACACCTGTAGTGTGCATCGTGGTCTCCTTTGCTCTGAGCTCAGGGATAGTAAGTGTTATTAATACTTAGTGTATTTGTGTGTCTGAGTGATTATTTCCCTTCCTTCCCTTTTAGAATATCGCTTGTTCGTCAGTTTAAAAAAAAAAAAAAGTTTTGTTAAACTCGGTAGAGTAGTTGTTAGGCCTGCCCTTCCCTTACCTGTGTTTGTGTGTGGTGTTTTCTGGTAGGTAGTGTTTTCTTTTTGGGTGCAGGACCATGGCTGATCAGCCAAAATCTGTGTTCAAGAAATGTATAGCTCTCCCCGGCTGATGGTCACACTCTGTGTGTGATTTGCTTGGGAGTAGCACATTTGTCCACTCAATGTGCTATCTGCACCGGGTTCAATCCTAGGGCCCTCAGGGATCGGAAGGCCAAATTAGTAGCCAAAGACCTTCTCCCCCGCATCCATGCTGGAATCTGCCATGGCCTCGGTACCTAGCGCTCAACCTCCCACCCAGGCAGGGACTCAAACTCCCTCTTCTTCTGGTGCTGGGCCTAATAAAGACAAATCGACAGTCAGCGTGGCTGACAAGGAAAAGGACAGAGAAAGGCGCAAAGAGGATAGGGACAAGAGAAAGGACAGACCTCACAAGAGATCCCCGGACAGGGAGCTCTTTCTTAGTCCCCCTTCTAAGGCCATGAGGTCAGTTTCTCCACGGCTCCAGTCTCCTCATTTCTCACCGGAGCCGTTGGAACATTTGGACCCGAGGCCTTCCTCTCAGTCATTGTGCAGACCAGCCAGATCTGAGTCAGTGGCCTCTTCCCGATCGACTCGGAGTTTATGGACCTGGACTTGGACATGGACAGGATGATGCGGAGATTCATTCAGACACAAATACAGATGGGAGTCTTGCCAGGCCCCTCTCCTACTGGAGGGGGGACCTCCATGCCCTTTTTCTGCCCCATGTCTCCTTCCCCCATCCGTGCTTCGGCTTCGGGGCTCTTGGAAACGAGGATCTGGCACCAACGGCTCCTCCAACCTCGACTCCAGCTGTCACCTTGAGTTCCTCGGATCCAACTTGTTCGGATCCGAGTGACTCTCGGACCCGCGGACATGGAGTCGGACCCAAGGGAATGGATTCTTTAGCTCCGCCCTTTTCGGATCCGACCCTTTTCCTCAGACCTCAGGCTACCCTTGCTTCGGCTCCGGTCCCCGCTTCCTTGCTGGGTGCCAAGGAGGTCTGCTCTCCCTCGGCCTTCGAAGTGGTGGAGAGGGTTCTCTCCCAGGGATTGAGACCCCAGCCCATCTCCTCAGATTCCACCCAGGCCCCCCTGGATTTGGCGATGACTCCCTTCATCCTGTCTCAGGTACAGCCCATGCCAGAGGATCCCCAGGTTAATTTCCCTGATGAACCCCTTGCGACTCACAAATCCTCTTCTGAGGGTCCCACTGAAGAGGGTCACCATAAGCGCAAGTGCAAAAGGAGGCACTTGGACTCCTCCTAGTCTCACACTATGGAAACTAACTTAGATGAAGGAGAAAGTTCCCCCAGGTCACCTCCCAAAGACGTCTCCTTCGGAGAAATCATGGAGATCCTCCGCCAGAGGGGAGGTTAGCCAGCCCTAAAACCTTCTGGGGATGAATCAGTGTTCCTGGAGGCCTTTGGCATGGGCCCATCTACTTCCTGGGTGTCCCTGCCAGCGGACCCCTTGGTGTGGACCTTATCACCACTCGGGCATGGAAGGAGCCTGACACCGTAGAGCCCATCCCCAAATGCCCTGACAAAATTTTATCTCCCCCTTCTGACAGACAACCTTGGTCAAAAGGAGCCCCAGTTTGACACTATGTTGGTTGCAGCAGCCACCAAGAAGGAACTAGCACAGGAGAGTTCCTCAGTCCACCCTCTAGACAAGGAGTCCAGGTCGGTGGATAGGTTTGGGAAGCGTGTTTATTCCTTAGCGACCTTTTCAATCCATGCGCTGAACTGTTTGGCACATGTGATCCGGCTTCAGCAAGACCTTGCTTCGGAATTTGCTGAGTCGCCCCCAGAGTCCTTATCGCCGCAGGACAAACAGTTGTTCTCTGTGAAAATGTCTACTCTGAAGTCAGTCTCAAACACGTCTATGTGGCTCCTTTCCCATGCCACGGAAGGAGCGGCTGGGACAGGCATAGCCATGAGGCATCATGCCTGGCTCAGGTTGTGTCAGTTCACGGACCCTTTCAAGGCGTCATTTATCAATGCTCCCTATGAAGGCTCTTCCCTTTTTGGGAAGACAGTACATGACACACTTGTCCTGAGCGAAAAGGATGGGAAGACTTTGTCTGCCATCGGGATCTGCTTCTCTAACCCTCAGCGGTCCTTCTCTAGGAATCAAAGAGGGCAGAAGAAGATGTGGTTCCAAAAATCTCAGTTTTCCCAGGATTCCCAGGACAACTATTCCCCCAGAGGCAGAGGGGGACAGGATCGATGCCGACCCAGAGGTAGAGGGGGTCCCAGGAATTTTGGGTCTAGGGAACCCTTTTCTGATAGACCCGGTCAGCAGCCCTGAGGGGTTGCCCAGCTGTCCTACTCTGGAGGCAGTTGGGGGAAGATTGTCCTTGCACCCAGCGGCATGGGAGTCCATTACGACAGATCGCTGGGTGTTACAGATCATATCCAGAGGTTACACTATCCCATTTGTTGCCCCTCCAAATATTCCAAAACACCTCCCGAATGTTCCACCCGCTCACAGGGAGGCCGCAGCTCTAGAGGCTTCAAAGCTGCTTCTCAAATGAGCCATCGAACAGGTCCCCCCCCCCCATCAGTTCGGATCAGGCATCTACTCAAGGTTCTTTTTAGTGCCAAGAAAGACGGGGGACCTCAGGCCCATTCTAGACCTGTCAACGTTGAACCTGTCTGTAGCCAAACAGAAATTCCGGATGGTCACCCTACAGTCCATTCTACCTTATCTCCAAGAGTGCAACTAGATGTGCTCGTTAGACCACCAGGATGTTTACTACCACATCAAAATACACAGAAGCTCCAGGAGGTTTCTGCGCTTCCGGCTGGGAGCCAGTCATTTTCAGTTGAGTTAATGGTCTCACCACAGCCCCCCCAGGGTGTTCACCAAGGTAATTGCAGTGGTAGCGGCTCACGTGAGGCTTCAGGGTATTCAGATGTTTCCTTACCTGGACGACTGGCTCTTCGTTGTGCTCAACAAGCATCACCTGTGTCTGGCCCAGGATTACTTCATTCGGTTGGCAGATCTACTGGGAATTAGTCAATGTTCAGAAATCCCAATTGCAACCAGTACAAGTTCTAGACTTCATTGGGGCATGGCTAGACATTTTGCAGATGAAGGTATTCTTAATTCCAGACAGGATCTTGCACCTCAGGTGCCACATAGCGAACTTCAAGTCTCCAAAGGCGAGCGAGGTTCTCTGGGCTCTGGGCTCCATGGCTGCCTCCATATCGATTCTCCCTTGTGCACGCCTTCATATGCGGGTTCTTCAGTGAACTCTGGCTGTTCAATGGTCTTGGCTAGACCTGCCCATGGAATTTCTGATCAGGATCAGTCACGTCTGCAGGATGTCCCTTCTTTGGTGGTTAAGTTCACCGGAGATATCAGAAGGACGCCACTTCGCGTCATCTCCAGTCCAAGCCACAGTGACGATGGACGCCTCCCAACTCGGGTAGGGGGGACACTGTTTGGGAAGGACAGTCCAAGGCATGTGGTCCCAATCAGAGACCAAGTTGCACATAAATGTTCTAGAGATGAGGGCAGTGCGTTTAGCGTTGGAAGCCTTTCACACTGTCCTTCCTCTCGGATTGATTGCAATTCAGTCAGACATGTTGGTTGTCTGGTATATCAACAAGCAGGGGGAACCAGATCTTACCCCCTATGTCGCGAGACCATGAGAGTGTGGGAATGGGCAATCTCCACCGGTTGGTTTCTGATAACAGTGCACATCCCGGGGCGCTCCAACACTTTAGGAGACAGAGTCGGGCTATTCTGATTCCGTATGAGTGGTCTCTGAAACAGTCAGTAGCAGAGGAGATCTTCCGTGCATGGGGTCAGCCTTGCTGCGATCTCTTCGCATCTCTGTCCAACGCGAAGTGCAGCGAGTTCTTTGCTCTGATTCCCTCACCAGGGAAATCCCCAGAGATGCTCTAGTCCATGCTTGCCACCCCCCCCCCCCGGGCTTCTGTATGCTTATCCACCATTGCCACTCATTCCGAAGTTTCTTCAGAAAGCTTGCCGACTACAGTGCAAAGTTATCCTCATTGTCCCTTTCTGGCCTCGTCAGGTTTGGTTCCCATTCCTTTGGTCTCATCTCTTAGCTCCCCCGTGGGTTCTGGATCCCTGCCCGGATCTAATCTCCCATCTGTCGCGGGCCCGTCCGCCCGACCTGGGCAGCCTCAAGCTGACAGCTTGGTTGCTCCAGTTCCATTGATTGCCAGGACTCCTGGTCTTTCATCCCCGGTAAAATCTATTCTGGTGGGTTCTGTTAAAGATTCCACTAGGAAACTTTATCGCAATAAATGGAAGCGTTTTTCCATTTGAGCCTCATTAGATCCATTTACAGCCCCTGTTCCAGCGGTGTTGGATTTCTTGTCTGGCATTCTTCAGCAAGGAGCTAGTTCCTCCACAGTGAAAGTACAATTAGCAGCCCTTTCTAATTTTCATGTTGGTGAAGGCAACATTGCCTTAGCCTCCTCTAGGCTGTGTAAGGCTTTTTTTAAAGGTACTTTTCTGTTGCGTCCCCCTGTCAAGGATTCGGTGCCTCCTTGGGACCTTACCTTTGTTTTACAGGCATTGGTGGCTCCTCCATTCGAACCTGCAACTTCGTTGGATTTGAAATTTTTATCCTGGAAGACAGCTTTCCTAGTCACCATTACATCGGCTAGGAGGGTTCCTGAGCTTCAAGCTCTGTCTGCCGTGCCTCCTTATTTGGTCTTCCATAAGGATAGGGTCTTCATCCGTACTAATCCTTCCTTCTTACCCAAAGTGGCATCTGAAGCAAATATAAACCAGTCCATTAAATCTGCCTGATGTTCTTCATGTTTCACTGTTGCAGTCATTACATTTGGGTTATCCTGCTGGCAGGTTGCCCTCAGTCGGCCTGAATTCCAAAGTCTTGGGTCCTGCGTTGGTTGCTGTTGCCTCTTCCCTGACGTCAGGTCGTCAGGGGTATAAAAGATGCAGCCTACTCCATTTTATTTAGTCTTTCTTGCCGCATGGTGCCCGAAGCAGAAGCAGTTCGCAAGTGCCGTTCGGCTGACTCCTGAGATTTTTGTGTTCGAGTTTCAGATCCAAAGTCTTCATTAAAAGCTAAGCTCCAGACCAATGTCAGAAAAAGTTAATAATTGTATTTCTTGTGGGAAGCAAATACCTCATAAGGACTTTCATTCTTATTTTATTCCTTGCCTAGGCCCTGACCACGACGTTGCTAGTTGTTGGTTTTGTGCTAGATTTAACCAACGCATTATTAAGCGTCGGTACGATTTTGCATTAAGCTATTTTGGGCAAAGATTTAATTATACAATGTCGTTGGATAGCCATCCGACTACCGGAGTTCACAAAAAACGAAAAGAAAAAGACAGGCAACCGAGGTCCAAAACCGATGACAAAGCTTCTCCTAAGCAAGTCGCCGGTTCGCCGGTCCTCAGTGAGGTGCTTTCGCAACCCCTGACGCCCACTACTTTAGAGTCGCAGGCCGCTACCGACTCCCACGTGGAGTCGGCCAGGCCGCTGGAAACTCAAGGTATTGGAGCCTCGGAGATAATTCCCTCAGATGGGTCTGGAGCCGCTGAGCAGGCATTGGCTTCTGAGGGTGTATTCAGACCCAAACATTATATATTAAACAGACTTCAAAGATAAAGGCTAAAACACCTTTAAAGACAACAAAACAAGTTCACCAGCCAGAAGGGCAGGCCTCCATGCCCAAAAAACAGATGCTCAAAATGGCCAAAGACTTAATTACCTTGATCAGGGGTTCCCATCCCCCTCCTGATAAGAGGCCTAGGCAAGAGACAGACTATGAATCTTATGGTCAGGTTTCCATTTCTTCTGATTCCTCTTCTGATCAGGAATATTCTCTTCCCCTCTATGAGGATTCTGATGCTGAAGAGTCAATTCCTTCAGCTTCTCCTCCTGAGGACTACTCTTTTGAGGAAACCTTGCATACCATGAGGGAGTACTTCCACTGGGAGAGCCAAGATTTTTCAGAATCTAAGAAAAGGCTCAGAGACTTCCTTTTACTACCTCAACACAGCCCTCTAGCTCTTCCACCTGTGTTAGACATTGTAGATGATGTGTTCTCGAAGTCTAGTCTGACCCCTGACTCTTTACCTCTAGCTCCTGTTAAACCGGACAGATACTACAGGGTCCCTGACTCTCATAAATTCCTTTTCAAAAACCCTACTGGTGACCCAGAAACTATTTCACAGGGTCTGAAAGGGGTCAAGGCTTCCACTGCAAAAAACCCTACCCCCTCTGACAGGGATTCTAGGGCACTGGGTAGATTGGAAAAAGGATGTACACATCTGCTACTTTGGCTATTAGGGCTTCAAATTGCCAGTTTCATATGCTCAAGTATCAGCAATATATCATGGCACTGCTTAAACAGAAAATGATGGCAAATTCTGAATGTGCAGAAAACAAAGACATGCAGGATTTATTGCATGCAGCTGAACAAGTTGGAAAGCATACTTTGCAATGTGGGTTTGATTCTCTGGAGGCCTCCTGCAGGGCCGCTGTTACGTGTTCTGTCATTAGGAGGCATGCTTGGTTAAAGGAACAAAATCTGCCTGACTATGTTAAAGCAAAATTATTAGATGCTCCTTTACAACATGGTACCTTGTTTGGTGTTAAGGCAGAAGAGGTGTTAAAGAAAATGGAGGACAAAGCTAAATCTATGCAAACGGTCAAGGATTTCTTACAGGTACAGCCACCTAGATTTAGCAGGCACTGGCCTACAAAGAATTGGTCCTTTCCAGTCTCAGACAGACCTCAAAGGGGCAGATCCAGATGCCCTAGAGGCAGATCACAGCCGCAATGTTCCTACAGGTCTAAGCAGTGGAGTGCCTCTACCTCCAAAGGTGGAGAAGACAAATCCCAACCATATAGGAAACAGTCCCAATGACTTCCCCCTGCCTGCACCAAGCACTTATCTTCTGGCAGCACCCTTAGGGGGAAAACTAGCACTTTTTTCTCAGAATTGGCACATTATAACCCAGGACAAATGGGTTGTAGACATAGTGTCATAAGGCTACAAGTTTCATTTCCATACCCTGCCAAGAGCAAACGGTTGGCCAGACCTGCCAAAAAAATCAATGGGCAGAGGCTGAAAAACAAGTCGCTGCTCTCATGGTCATGACGGCAATTGCCACAGCAAGAGCAGGGACAAGGATTTTACTCAACACTGTTCATGGTACCCAGAAAGGACAAAGCATGGAGACCAATACTGGACCTATCTATTCTAAACACTTTCCTGGATATACCAAAATTCAAGATGTTGACCTTACAGCAGCTTCTGCCCATGCTGGGCAGCAAGGCTTGGCTCATGACTAAACTAAAAGAGGCATACCTGCATGTCCCAATCAGACAGTCATGCAGAAGATACCCTTAGATTCAATTCTGGCTCAAAGCATTACCAATTCTTTGCACTGCCCTTTGGCTTATCTACTGTGCCCAAGGTCTTCACAAAGTGCCTGGCACCAGTAATTGCTTACTGCAGACAAAGAGGAATACAAATATGTCCTTACTTGGCAACTGCCTCATACAAGCAGAGAACAAGGACATTCTACTACAGCATGACTTTTGTGATAAGACTTTTAACATGCCTAGGGTACACAGTCAACAAAAAGAAATCAAAGCTAGTACCCTCTCAAGAGATAATATTCCTGGGTGCAAGCTTAAATACAACTGCCCAGATGGCTTATTTCACTCCAGACAAACAAAGACAACTGACTACCTATTTCAAGGAAATGGCAACAAAGGCCCAGTTATCTGCAAGAAACATTCTGCAGGCTTTGGGCTTCATGGCATCCTGCATCGTACTAATTCCATATGCAAGACTGCATATGAGGAAAATTCAGTGGTACCTAAAAAGTGTCTGGACACAACATTGCCACAGTCTGGAAACAGTGATTACTCTAATACCCTGCCTGCAACAGGAATTGTGATGGTGGGCAAAGGCTTGTCACCAAAATAAGGGACAGCCATTCTCACTGCCCCCAGCCAGGCAGAGCCTAACGACGGATGCATCAGATTATGCCTGGGGGGGCACACATGGCAGGAAGAGGCATTCAGGGCACCTGGTCCACAAACAAAAAGCATCTACATATCAATCAAAAAGAGATGCTAGCTGTTCAAAATGCCCTGACAGCCTTCAAGGACCTACTTCATCCGGGACAACTACTGATAAAGACAGACAACACCACGGTCATGTGGTACATAAACAAGCAGGGGGGGGCTCATTCTTACCCCCTATGCAGACTAGCCATGACTTTACGGGACACGGCATCGACTTACCAAGTTCATCTCTAGGCACAATTCCTGCCAGGAAAGGAAAATACTCTGGCAGACGAACTAAGCAGAAACCTCATGGATCCCTACGAGTGGCACCTGGATCCACAAGTCTTCAGCATGATAACAAAGAAATGGGGATGCCCGGACATAGATCTGTTTGCCTCTCCTCAAAACAATCAACTAAAAAGATTCTGCACAAGGAATTATCACAGGCAAGCTTGGAAAGTGGGATGCCTTATCTTTCAATTGGACAAACCTATCAGTATATGCCTTCCCTCCACTGTCTCTCCTCCCCAAAGTACTCCTAAAGGTTAGGCAGGAGAAACCAAAAATGATTCTGATTGCCCCAGACTGCCCACGCCAGTACTGGTATCTGATCTTAAGGAACTTGTCCCAATGCCCAGCCTGGACCTTACCTCAAATACCTCATCTACTGTCCCAACAAAACAATCAGATTCTGCACAGCCAACCTGGCAGCATGGCGGATAATGTAGCCATACAAATCACACCTCTCAGTAAAGCTGTGATGGATGTTATTTTAGAAGCCAGAAGGCCTAGTACTAGAAAATCCTATGCTGGAAATGGAAGAGATTTTGCGCTTGGAACCAAGCTCAAGGAACTGATACAGCTGTCCCAGATATTCCTCAGATTTTGCAATATTTAACTGAGATGCTGGACAAAGGCCTATCTTTTTCATCAGTTAAAATCCATGCCTCTTCCATTTCGGCTCATTACAGTACAGAGCCACCACTCTTTTCTCATCCTTTATTAAGGCAGACAACAGAGGAGCCAAAAACTTAAGGCCTCCAAGGAGAATGCCAACACCTGCATGGGACCTCAATTATGTCTTGGAAAAACTCACCTTACCTCCTTTTGTGCCAGCTGCTACTGCGGACATAAAGTTCTTATCTTGGAAAACAGCTCTGCTCCTAGCAATAACTTCTGCAAGACGAGTTTCAGAGTTACAGGCTCCCATGGCTGTGGAACCCTTTATCATGTTCTATCCAGACAGGGTCTCTCTGAGAACAAACCGTACATTTATGCCTAAGGTGGTATCCAGTGCAGCCCTTAACCAAACAATTCATTTGCCAACTTTTTATCCAAATCCACAGAACAAGGGGGAGAAAATTCTGCATTCTTTGGACGTACACAGACAACTTAGATTCTACTTGGACAAAACTAAAGTTTTCAGAAAGAGCAATTACTAGTGGCATATGCCACAGCATCACAAGGAAAGGCCATCTCCAAGCAGACTATTTCAAAGTGGATAGGTAACTGCATTCATTTCTGCTACTCACAACATGGCAAACCAGTGCCTAAGGGCATTAGGCCACATTCAACCAGAGCTGCAGCCACTTCTGCAGCCTTTCTCAGGGGAGTACCAGCCAAAGACATTTTGGAGGCTGCTACTTGGAGTTCAGTGCAAACCTTTACAAAACATTACAATCTACCTCTTTACTCTAACTCCAGGGCAGGCTTTGCCACTGCAGTTCTGCAGGGCCTCATAGCCGCTCCTAATGCTGTTTAGCTCCAGGCCCCCAACCATAGCTTTGGGACTCATCCCAAATGTAATGACTGCAACAGTGAAACACGAAGAACATAGTACAGTTGTGTACCATAAATGTAGATGTTCGAGTGTATTCACTGTTGCAGTCCAGGTTACCCACCCGCCATCCCCCTTATTTTTTCTGGAACTTATATTTACTTCTCTAATCTATACAACCTAGATGGTATATTTGCTTATAGAAGAAGGTAAAACTTATTTTGGTGCACGTATGTTTTATTTACCTAATTTTAGCCTACCCTTTTGGGGGCACCTGACATCTGGGGCAAGGAAAACTAAATAAAATGGTGTTGGCTGCATCTTTTGTACCCCTGACGACCTGACGTCAGAGAAGAGGCGACAGCAACTGACGCAGGACCCAAGACTTTGGAATTCAGGCCGACTGAGGGCAACCTGCCAGCAGGATAACCCAAATGTAATGACTGCAACAGTGAATACACTCAAACGTCTACATTTATGGTAAGTGTACACAACTGTACTTTTTCTTCCCTAACTTCCAAAATAATGGTGGATGCAAACTTCATTTGTTAGATGTTCATAGACAGCTTCATTTTTATCTTCATAGAACAAAGTCATTCCGCAAGACTGACCAGTTGTTTGTTTCCTTTTCCAAAGCATTTCTGGGAAAAGCTATTTCTTAAGTTTCTTTGGCCAGATGGATCACTCTTTGCATTTCACATGCCTACAAAGCAAAAGGTTTATCTCCTCCTGGTATTGTTAAAGCACACTCTATCGGGTCCATGGTGACTTCTGCTTTTTGGTCTGGGGTTCCTTTGGACGACATTTGTGCAGCAGCAACCTGGGCCAATTCACATACCTTCATTTCCCATTACAAATTAGATCTGATTTCTAGGGGTAGAGCATCCTTTGGCTCTGCGGTGCCCAGGAATATCCTTCCATAAAGGCCTCCCAGGATTGGAGTAGCTGGGGACTCTGCCCACAGGCTGCAGCTAAAATCAAATTAACTACTTCAGATAAAGAAGTTATGTACTCACCATAACGTTCCATCTGAGTAGTTGTACTTAATTTTTCTGCAACATTCCCTCCCTCCATCCCCCGGACCTTGCCCTGTCTTTTCAGGTTTGGTTCATTGGGCTGAGTTGTTTATGTATTTAGTTGCAGCAAACTCGATCTTAGGGAAGGTAGGAGATGGTAGTGCACTATGGGTAAAGGAAGGAGCTCGGAGCTTGGAGCAGATGCTGGAAAAAAAGTTGCCGGCTCGGATCCAGGTTGCAGAAAAATGAGGTATAACTACTCAGATGGAACGTTATAGTGAGTACATAACTTCTTTTTTCCTGTTTATTTATTTATTTTTTTTCTTTTTTTCACTTTGATTTTATTGCATATGTCTTGTTACGAATGTATATTTTAATTCCTGTGCCTGGGTGGTTGACTGGAAAAGGTTGTAGAGCCATTTCACTTACCCAATTAAATAATTAAATGCAACGTATATACCCAAGTGTTCCATTTACTGAAGTGTGGTGGAGCTCTATTGATCACATTTGGTGAGTACTCACCTAATTTGTTATCTCCTGGTATTGCTGTTTGGCTGACTGTATTGAACTGTGGTAGCTCTGAGTACTGCAGTACTTGTGTTTGTGGTATCTTTTTGTGGAACCTTGGAACCTTTTTTGTGTAGCTGAACTGCATCTAGAACTCTGAGATGGCAGAATAGGAAACTGAAGCCTTCTACAGTACTGGGATATATAACTCAATGCAAAAGTCTTACCTAAACTCTAAATATAATTATTCCAAGATTGTAGCTTCAGATCGAAGAGCACACCATAGATTAGTAATCTGCCATTTGTAGAAATGTTTGGTTGGGACTGAGGACTATGAATAGGCTTCAGTGCTGATTAGACTTGAACATAAAATTAACTGAGTAAATATTGCTTTGTTTTTTGCTGTTGCTGCAGGTTCTGAGTATTGTGAAGCAACAGATTCTGTTTCTAGTGCGACTGGCCATAGAAATATTTCAGATCATCTCCTCCAAAGAACTGCAAAGGTAAGCGCTAAATCAGAGAATGTATTATTAAGAGTAAGAGCATTTACTGAATTTGTGGAAGATCTGCAGTAATAAACAGTAGTGTTCTGCTTGATTTTATTCACTCTGTTTATAAATTACTTCCCTCCCTAGTCTCCAATGAAATTACTTTGCATTTAACCAGTGTTATTGCTACAGTTAGTGTGTGCCCATCAGGACTTCACTTGACCATCTTTGATACACAATGTGATACCAACAGCCATTACTGTTTCAGGGGGCTCAGTCCAGAACTTTGAAGTACAGCATGTTTTCTGTTAATACCGACAAAAGTCCAGTTTTAAAACATATTTTCCCCTAAGGTATATGCAGCTGATTTAATTTGTCATTATTTCAGACAAGTAATCAGGCATCTTATTTTTCACTTTTTTGCTAGTGTTGTGCAGATTGAATGTACAGACTTTGTTTTCATTTGAATCGCAAGATGTTGAGTCACTATATAAATAAAAAATGAAAATTAGTGAAGTTGTAATGGGATGAGAAATCTAGCTCAATACAGCTTATTTTTCTAGTCGTTTAGAAATAGCCAGTCTGCTGCTGGTACAAAACACTGTACAGTAATCTATGTAATTCTGCAGTAAGAATGGCAATGTCTTGCTCCCCTCCTTTTTTATAAGATTACTTTAGAAATGCAGATATTTTATTCTGTCAGTCATACATTGTATCTGTTAACGATGATTTGTTTTATCTTGAAACACATTCATAGCATGTTAACTCTTGAAGCATGCTGCAGTTTTTCTTTTATTTGTTCCTTAAATATTGCTTATCTTTTAAATCTAAGTTAAGTTGTAGACGCTATATGTCCTTATGATTCTCCAACCCTGGTCTACAACACTGTATTGTGTCTGCCCTTGCACTGCCATGTGGCACTACATTTTTGGACACAGTGTACTGTATTGATCTTATTCTATTTTGCCATACTCTACATAGTGCAATTTACCACACCTAGCCTAACCCTTTTCTGCCATATTGTAGATTGTGGCCTCAGTGTACTCTACCTGACCTTACTCTGCTGTGCCACACACACACACACACACACACACACACACACACACAAACGCACATAGACACTTGGTCTTACCCTGTTACGCCACATTATTCCTGCTGCTACACAGTTGTGTACCTCACCTTACCCTGCAGTGCCATATTTTTTTATACTGACACACAGTAACGTGTTTGGCCTCATCTTGTACCATGACATACATACATACACATGTTACTTTACCCTGAATTACTACATCTGACCTCACTCAGGTGTACTATAGTATACTGTACCTAACCTCATCCTGCTTTACTATACTGTAAGTAACTGCTGCATAATAGTGTTCTTGCCTTTACCTTGCTGTGCTGTACCTTAACTTTTTTGTTTTACCATACTGTGCTTAATGTTTACTATCTGATGTCATTCTGCTGTGCCGTGTTAGGTATACTACATACAATATTCTACTTGATCTTATCCTACTGTCCCACCATGTGTATACTACTTCACATTGGCATATTTGATCTTATCCTTTCATACTGTTCTCTACATACTGCCACACCATGCCATGCCTAAATATGCCATGTTCTACATTACATATTCAGATGTATATGTTATATTATACCCTACTTTGCAATGTTATACTATACTTTATCATACTGTACCCTGACAAACCTTAGTTTGCTTACTGTTAAGCAGATTTCATCATGCATTACTGCCTTCTGTTACACTGACCATTCAGACAGACTGAGATGAGTTAGCCTAACCCTTCTTTGTTATGCTGTGCAAACTAACACATCATATTATATCAACTTAACCTTATCTGCCACCCTTTGTGTAGTGCAGTGTTATGTTACACCTGAGTCTGCCTTTCTCAGCCATGCTGTACATACTGCCATACTGATTTATACCTGATCTTAATGCTTCATTGCCCTGCTGTTCATACTGCCATACTATAACATCCGCTTAGTTGCCATATGATTATACCACCATATCATTTTAAACTTGTATTTACCTTTTCCTGCTAAGATTGCATACTGTTATTCCATATTATACCTCAACTAAACCCTATTCTGCAGTCTCTGCTATGCTTTGCATGCTTGCATATGATATTTTACCTGAACCTACCCTTCCATCCACACTGTGAAGACAGGCATACCATGTTATACATGACCATTTTTTTTGGGCCAGAATTGCTTGTTTGCATTTATTTATGGGCAAGTCCAACTGGGCAACAAGTAACCCCTTTTCGGTAGAAACTTGGGTTGTAGAACACTAATCCAAGAGAAACATTAATAATTTGCAGTGGTATGAGACATAATTTAAATGATTCAGTCATTTAATAATATAAGACATTTAGTGTAATAGATTATACTAAGTCTATATATATAAAATTAAATATGTAAGATGTATATTCTTTTTTACAGACATTGCGTGGTACAGTGTTTGGATTGGTACATCTGTGACAGCTTGGCATCTCCCATGAACTATGTTCAGTTCTCAGTGCATTTGAGACCTGATTTAATCCCATCAGTCGGGGTCTGTAGCCCCACCGTCAAACTGATGGTATCGGTGCCTTAGGAACGGAGAGTATGTAGGGAGCCACCAGAGCTGCTCACAGCAGATCTGTGATTTGAGTGGTTGGCACTACCCCCCTTACATGCTAATGTTGTATTTTATAAGCCAGTGTCTTCGTTTAGTATGGTCTTGGAGCTTCTATGCCCCACCAGGCAAAAACACCTCCCAGTCCTGCCTGTATATCTAGTACGTCAACATTTCTAACTTCTGGTTACCAGTGGCACTATGAAGGAATGACCTGCCCACCAGCAGTATATCATCCTATCCTTTTGCCTGAAGAGAAGCAAGCTGGCAAAATTGCTTGATTCCTTTCTTTCCCCATGTCAATTCCAACATGTGCTTCAGCCAGTAGATGAACTTTGATTGCCTAGGTATAGTCAGGACTTTGTCATCAGAAGTGACTATATGTCATACCAGCACATTTGTTGGCTGCAGTGCTTAGTAAATTGCTACACCATGTTATTCTTGATGCAGTACAACCATACCATCTTCCAGCTGAACTGATCTTCTCTTGCCATGCTGTGCATGCTGACTTTTATTATCCTTATTTTTTTTTTTCCCTGTGGCACTATGCATATTGCAGTATGGTGACACTTCCCTACAACAGCCCCCCCAACTCCTAACCCTAAACCCCCCACTCCTCTTTTCTTCTTCACCTCAGTACCTACCTCCAACATAAAAAGACTATTGTCAAAACGTAAACCCACCAAACTCGCAGCTGACAACCTCCCCTCTGATTGCATCTGATACACTAGCCTACCCAATTTCAATTCTAATCAACTGTTCAATAAAAGAAGGCTGTGTTCCCTCGGTATGGAAAATATCCCACATCATTCCCCTCCACAAAGGCATCCCCTTCACTGACCTCTCCAGTTACTGCCCCACTGCTATCCTCTCCCCTCTCTCCAAGATAATTAAAAAATGTATTAACACCCAGGTCTCCAACTACCTTCTAGCTAATAATCTCCTCTCCAAAACCCAACATGGTTTCAGGCCATATCACAGCACTACCTCAGCTCTGCTCTCCTTCACCAACACTATACTTCATCACAAAAACAATGGCCTCTTCTCTACTGCCGTATTTCTAGATCTCTCAAAGGCCTTTGACATGGTATCTCATGAGCTACTACTCTCTACTCTCCCCAATCTCTCCTTCTCACAACCAGCCTGCATTTGGTTCCACAGCTATCTACACGGACACCAGCAATCAGTAATCTGGGATGATAACATATCACCTTGCCTCCCTGTTACTCTTGGAGTTCCCCAAGTGTCTATCCTTGGCCCTCTGCTATTCTCACTTTTCACTAATAACCTACATACTGCCACCACACAAGCATTTCGTATACAGTACGCAGATGACTCTACTCTCATCTGCTCTGCCCCCACTCTACCAGAACTACAACAAATCACACACAGGAATCATTCTCTTCTGTAGAAAGCTGGCTATCCAATGCTCAGCTCCTACTCAACCCAAGTAAGGCAAAACTTCTCCTGTTCCAATCTTCCAAAGCCACCCAAAACACCCCCCACGTCAACATTCTTGCTTAAGACAATACCATCATCTCTCCATCAGAACACACAAAATTACTTGGTGTGGTAGTAGACAGCAAACTTAGATTTGACACCCACATATCTCTCACAGTAAAAAAAGTTCACAAGAAACTTGGTGCATTATATTGAAGCCGCCAATTCCTAACCAAGGCGGCTAGAATATCCAGAGCCAATTCCCCAACTAATCTCCACCCTAGTCTCTGCATTCCCCATACTTACCAATCTTAAACAGACAGACCTACACAAGCTGGATGCTTGTTACTACAAAATTGCTAAATTTGCCACTGGAGCCTCCTACCACAGCCATCATTGTATCTCCCTTAAAGAACTAAACTGGCTAGAACTCCCGCAACTCCTTCACTTTAATCAACTCACCCTCGCTCATAAACTTATTAACCACCCCATTAATATCCCTTCAAACCCTTCTCCAACTCTATCACCCCACTAGGCCCCTAAGATCAAGCAACAAAAATCAACTAACTGTTATCAAACCCAAAAACTCAGCAGGAGATGGCATATTTTCATGTACCATGTCTAAACTTTGGAACAATCTTCCACCCTCTATGACTACTCTACCTTCCAGCAGCCTTTTCAAGACTGCACTTAAATTTGCACTAGCTTTGTCCTTGTTCTAATCCAGACTAAACCCCCCCTTACCCCCCCACCTAGACTCTTAACCCAACTATACTACTGCCACTACTAACCACAGTCAGAAATAGCTAGTTGTCTTTACATACTTTAACATCTTGTCTGACAACTTTGTTACTAGTATTATAAATGACAAAAAACTATCTTAACTTGCAACATTTTCTGTATACACTGTTGATAATCAATATCTTGTTATTGTACTAAAGCCAACAAAAACGCCAAAAACAAACTGCTCAGGAAACGGAAGGGTCCAGAGAAAATGAACCAAACTAGAAGTAATAAGAAATCTGCAACCCAAACTTAGGCGACCAAAAAACGTTTATTAAAACAAAGATAAGCGCTTTCACGATAACTACTATTGCTTCATCAGACAAATTAAAATGCAATAAAAACAATTTATATAGCATGTGATGACAATCAGCTGATACCTCTAGTTCGTCATGTGATACATTAAATATATGCATGTTTACACTTTATACCACTTAAAAATATATTGTTTTTTAAGGCAACTCTATGTATAGAAACTATATATACAACAAGCTATAACAATAATTAACTTATTTAATGCTTGAGACGATGTGATTTAAGAAATGTTTTGAAAGACATTGTCCCATTTAAACCTGGGGGTCTCTCCACATTTAACAAAATAATCCACTTTTGTTCTGCACTTTCAGTGTAATTCTCAATATCCCCCCTCTTATATTGGGATGTGTAACTTGAATAACAAAAAACGTAAAAGTAAAACTTCAAAAGACACCACAGCTCTGTCTCTTGTGAATCAGGTAGAAATTAGAACTGATCAATTAAGGACTCGTACATAAGCTAGAAGAGGTCACTTAAGGTTAATAATTTGTGAACTGAGGGGGTGGAGCTAGGAACTAAACCTTCTATTTAAGGGGTAAAATAAAACATTTCAGAGCTTTATTGGAAAGGCTCACTCAGACTCTGCTATACTTTGCTGTGAGGGAAAGGTTGGTTTGCTTTTTATTTGTTGTATTTTGTATTAGTTTATTGCCTTTTTATATTTTGAGTGCTGTGATTTGTTTTATTTACCTTGTGTTTTGCTTGTGTTCTGCTTTTAACTGCATATTAAAACTTCAAAAGACACCACAGCTCTGTCTCTTGTGAGTCAGGCAGAAATTTTTCCCCACCCTGTCACTGTTGCATTCTTAAATAGCACTGTCTTTGTAGTTGCCTCCCTCTTATGTTAATTTTACCATATATCTCATTTCCTCTCTGCTTTCACTGGCTTGTGTGAGTAAGCACAAAATTATCATTTTGTGAAATCACTCCCCTTCAACTATTTTTTTATTTATTCTATTGTATTGCATAGTACCAGAATATAAAAGTGATCACCCCCTTTCAATCTGTCTTGGTGTTGTAAAAATAGTGACTCTCCACTAAAACCTAACTTTTTAGACAGCTAAAACTTAAGTTACCTACTTTCATATCTAACTTCTCTAGTGCACACTGCAGTGTTTAGGATAAACCATTTTTTTCATATTACCTTTAAGCATCCCTGTGACTAGCACTTGCTCCAATACCTGCTGGAAAGCAATAGGAAGCCTTACACTGATATAAGCACTCAACTCTCCTTATTAATAAGGAGAAATTAATTGTAGGCGCTAAACAGCCTATAATTGCAAAGTACCTTGCTAAGGTAAGGGAAAACGGCTCCTGTACTTTTTACAAAAAAGCACCAAACCAGGCATGTCCAAGGGTCAGCTTCCATTGATTACTCATGTCCACCTGGTGAATCTGGGCATATTGGGGCAATGCAGCAATTGCCTCATGTACACAGACAACCCTCTCCTCCTACCACCCAACACTACAACCTGTGAGAGATGCACTTACATAGCCAAACTGGAAGCTAAGCTCTCTCCACCCAAGATTGTGCTAGACAGTCAAGAGGAAAAGGTTAACACCCGTACTACACCTCAAGCAACACACAGTCCTTCTAAACTCACACCACCAACGCCCACACATAACAACACTAAATCCACATATGCGGAGGCCCTTAACTGTAACCTGCCCAAACAACAAGGAACTCCGAAGCTGAAACGCAAACAAACACCAGTCACATCCAAGTGTCAAATAGCTCACAACACCAGTGTGCCATCCAGCAACAGCCCCTAAGGCAAGACAACATACCTAACACTTTAGTCATAGGTGACTTTATAATCAGGTACACTGATGTCTCACTCACCAGGCTGAACAAGGAGAAAATTACAGTGAGCTGCCTGTCGGGTGCCAGGATCCACCACATAACTCATGCAGTCAAGTCACTCCACAACAAGTACAAATATGACTCTGTCATTGTCCATGTTGGAGTGAATGACTTGAGATGTACCTCCCTGGACTACATGAAAAGAGACATGGAAGAGTTCTCGGATGATGTGGCCCAGGCAGGTATGACCCTAGCCCTGAGTAGCATCCTGCCTTCGCCCAGAAGGATACCACAATATAAGGACAAAATGATTGACTTCAACAATTGGCTAAGCTTCTTATGTCATTCAAAGGGGATCCAGTATCTGCTTGCCTTGGACAACATGATCGACAGACCATGATGCTTTGCCAAAGATGGTCTGCACCTGTCGCCTCTGGGATTCAGGTTACTGGCTAAGGCTCTTGCCACCCCCTATAGTGCCTTTTTTAGGCAAAGTTCAAAGGACAAAACCACCACCATAACAGGTACAAGCATGCAAAATCTGAAGGTAATGCTACTCAATGCTAGAAGTCTAAACCTCAAAATGCACTTTCTCGAGGCACTCCTAGAAATGGAGAGCATTGATATCTGTGCAGTAACTGAGACCTGGTTCAAGGCTCCAGAGAGCACCCCTGCAATACCAGGCTACAACTCTTACCACACGTTTCGGCCACCAAACCAAGATCGAAACACTAAAGGTGGAGGAGTGTTCATATTCACCAAGGATATTCACACCACCAGGTTAGTTGCCCAACACAATGTGTCTGAAATTCTCCAGGTGCAACTAACACTAGGTAAGACTGCAATCCAAATTGTAGCTTGCTACAGATACCCCACCATTCCCCAAGATTCTCACTATACCTTTCTAAACATACTGGAAAATATTAATATACAACCAAACACCCTAATACTGGGCAAATTTCAACTATCCTGCCATTAACTGGGAAAACTACTCGTGTACCAACACCTTTGCCCAATTCTTGGAATTCATAAATTCCAATGCCCTGGATCAACTAATCCATAGTCCCACCAGGGGCTCCACTATCCTAGGCCTGGTCATTACCAACATGGGAAATCGATGATCCACACCTATGGTCACCCCCTCGTTGGTCAGGTCAGACCATAAGCTAATCACCCTTAACATCCACATCCCACCCCCCACCCCCCATTAAGGAAACCTCCATAAAAAATTTCTCCAAAGCCAACTTCATGCTTCTCAAGTCAGAAGTTACAAACTTCATGACACCCATGCAGACGGGAACTAAAAGTTCGACTGCTGAGTCCTACACTAAGGCACTGTACGAGCACATCCACTCATGCATGAATCGTGCCATCCCAAATAGAACCAAGATGCTGTCCTCCAAAAAAAGGAAGCCAATCTGGTGGTCCCCTGCTATAAACAAACTTTACAACAAAAGGAAGAAAGTGTTGCAGAAAATAGGAAAATCCCAGGATGCAAAAAAACTCCCTTACCAGCTTCAGTAAGAAGCTGAGATCCCTCAAAATCCTCCAAAGCTAGTCACGAAAATAAAATTGCCAAAGGTTCTAAAGACAACCACAAGGCATTCTATAACTGTCAAGAATCTAAATTGCAATGCTCAGATCTGCTCTGAGCTACAGCATAATGGCATTAAATATACTGATCCCAAGGATATTGCCAATATCCTGGCAGATCGATTCAGTGCCAACTTCACCCTCCTCTCACCCCCTAAATGGCCCATATCAATACCAGAAGATTGCCAAATTCCGGTAATAACGGCCACACAGGTAAAAAAACGCACTCTCCAAAGCTAAGAATACAGCATCCATGGGACCAGATGACATGGCTGTGTACTACATGAACTACAAAATGAACTGGCACCTCACCTAAGTGTCATGTTTAATCATACCCTCACCTCAGGCTTCGTGCCCACTGAGTGGCGCACAGCTACAGATGTTCATCGTGTTACCCTGCTGCAGTCATCACACTTGGGTTATCCCGTTGTCAGGCGGTCTCGCAGTCGGCCGGAATTCCAAAGTCTTGGTCCGGCTTCGGTTGCTGTCGCTTCTTCCCTGACGTCAGTGCGCCAGGGGTATATATAATGCATCCAACGCCATTTTCTTCAGTCTTTCTTGCCGCGTGGTGCCCGAAGCAGAAGCAGTTCGCAAGTGCCGGTCGGCCGACTCCTGAGATTTTCGAAGTCGAATTTCACACCCGAAGTCTTCAATAAAGCTAAGTACCCCGTTGGGGAAACTTTTCTTGCCTCAGACCGATGTCAGAAAAAGTTAACAATTGTATTTCTTGTGGGAAGCAAATACCTTGCCTAGGCCCAAACCACGACGTCACTGGTTGTCGTTTTTGTGCTAGGTTTAATAAGCGTACTATAAAAAGACGCTTTGATTTCGCACGACACTACTTCGGTAGAAAATTTAACTACACAATGCCGTTGGAGCAACCGACTACCGGCGTGCACAAAAAACGCAAGGATAAGGACAGGCAGCCTAGACCCAAGCCAGACTCTGAGGCCTCGGCTGGACCGGTCTCTGGTTCACTGGTCTTCAGTGAGGCTCCGATGCAGCCCCTGACTACCGCAGATTTGGAACCCGAGACCGCTTCAGATCCTTTGGCGGAGAGTGCTAGGCTGACGCAGCCATTTTCTTTAGCCCCTACCGACGACACTGCAGAAAGAGATGGTGCTGCAGAAACACCTTCGGTTTCTGAAGGGGTCTTCAGACCGACGACGCTCACCATAAAAACGTATCCTAAGCTTAAGACTCCTATTAAACCTAAAAAGACTGCACTTCAGTCTCCAGTTCATGCCTAAGAAACAGATGCTTAAAATGGCTGAAGATTTGATCTCTTTAATCAGGGGTTCCCAACCCCCACCCGACAAAAGGCCTAGACAAGAGGAAGATTATGCCTCCTTTGATCGTGTCAATTTCCTCAGGCTCCTCTGAGGACCAAGATTACTCCTTCTCCCCTTATGAAGATTCTGATGCTGAGGATTCTATTCCCTCAGCTTCTCCTCCTGAAGACTACTCCTTTGGGGAAACTTTACACACTATGAGGGAACATTTTCACTGGGACGGTCAGGACTACTCTGACTCAAAGAAAAGGCTCAGAGAGTTTCTTTTACTCCCCCAGCACAGACCACTTGCCATCTCCCCAGTTTTAGACATTGTGGATGATGTTTACTTAGAATCTAGTTTGAACCCAGATTCTCTGCCTCCTGCTCTGGCCAAACCAGACAGATACTATAGAGTGCCTGATTCCCACAAATTCCTTTATAAAATCCCTGTTGCTGATCCAGAGACTATCTCCCAGGGTCCCAAAGGGGCTAAGGCTTCTATGGCAAAAAATCCTGTACCCTCTGAAAGGGACTCCAGAGCACTAGACAGGTGGGGGAAAAAGGTTTACACCTCAGCCACTCTAGCTATGAGAGCACTAAATTGCCAATTTCACATGCTTAAATATCAGCAATTTCTAATGTCTCAGTTAAAACAAAAAATGAGCACACTCCCTCAACAGTCTGAATTGAAAGAAATGCAGGATCTGTTGCATGCAACTGAACAGGTGGGCAAACATACATTACAATGTGGGTTTGATTCTGTCACTGGGTCTGTTATAGGTAGACATGCTTGGTTAAAGGAACATACTCTGCCTGATCATGTTAAAGCAAAGCTTCTAGATGCTCCCTTACAGCAGGATGTTCTATTTGGAGTTAAAGCAGAAGAAGTCTTAAAGAAAATGGAGGATAAGGCAAAATCTATGCAGACAGTCAAATATTTTCTACAGGTACTGCCCCCTCGCTTCAGCAGAAATTGGCCAACAAAAAAATTGGTCCTTTCCAGCTACTGATAGACCACAGAGGGGTAAATACAGACGTCCAAGAGGCAGAGGACAACCACAAGCCCAATACAAACCTCGACAATGGGGCACTGCAACACAGAAGGGAGGAGAAGACAGGTCCCAAACTACCAGAAGACAAACTCAATGACTTGGACCTCATCTGGCCAAGCAACACTCTCTTGGCAGCACCCTTGGGAGGAAAACTCACACTTTTTTCAGACAAATGGCACATTGTCACAAAGGACAAATGGGTCCTAGACATAATTTCACGAGGATACAGATTCCATTTCCACACCTTGCCAATGAAAAGAGGAATGCCAAACGTGCCACAAAATCAATGGGCAGAGGCACAAAAGCAAATTACAGCTCTCATGGACATGAGAGCCATTCAACTGGTAGCTACACGAGAGCAAGGCCAAGGATTTTACTCAAGACTCTTTCTAGTCCCCAGAAAGGACAGTGCCTGGAGACCAATTCTGGACCTTTCAATTCTAAACACCTTCTTACAAGTACCCAAATTCAAGATGCTAACACTACAGCAGCTTCTCCCCATGTTGGGCAAGAAAGCATGGCTAGTAACGTTGGACCTCAAGGAGGCATACCTGCATGTCCCTATCAGACAAAGTTGCAGAAGATACCTCCGTTTCATTGCAGGTTCAACCCATTACCAATTCTCTGCACTGCCCTTTGGCTTATCTACTGCGCCCAGGGTCTTCACAAAATGCCTGGCACCAGTAATTGCATACTGCAGACAAAGAGGAATTCAAATATACTCATACCTGGATGACTGCCTCATCCAAGCAGAAAGCATGGACATCCTCTTACAACATCTGGCTTTTGTAAAACATCTTCTAAGTTGCCTGGGGTACACAGTAAACGAAAAGAAATCAAAACTAGTACCCTCACAAAATATGACATTCCTGGGTGCCAGCTTGAATACAATGGCCCAGAAGGCTTATCTGACGCCAGACAAACAACTACAACTGACTCAATATTTCAAAACAATGGCAACAAAGACCCAATTCCCTGCAAGAAAAATTCTGCAGGTCTTGGGCTTCATGGCATCTTGCATACTACTAATACCATTTGCAAAGCTGCATATGAGGAAATTACAGTGGTACCTAAAAAGCATATGGTCTCAACACAGCCACAGCTTGGACACAATGATATCTCTCATTCCCTGCCTACAACAGGAGTTTCTATGGTGGTCACAGGCATGTCACCTCAACAAGGGTCAGCCTTTCACCCTGCCCCCAGCCAGGCAAACTGTGACAACAGATGCATCGGACTACGCCTGGGGGGCACACATGGCAGGACAGTGCGTTCAAGGCGTATGGACTGCAGATCAAAGAAATCTGCACATCAATCAAAAAGAGATGCTAGCTGTACAGAATGCCCTGACAGCCTTCAAGAACCTGTTACATCCAGGACAACTTGCAATAAGGACGGACAACACCGCAGTAATGTGGTACATAAACAAGGGGGTACACACTCCTACCCTCTATGCAGGCAAGCAATGACCTTGTGGAACACAGCACTGGCTTACCAAGTTCAGTTACAAGCTCAATTCCTGCCAGGAAAAAAGAACACATTGGCAGACGACCTCAGCAGAAACATCATGGATCCCCACGAGTGGAAACTGGATCCACAAGTATTTGCAGTGATAACTCAAAAATGGGGCCTTCCAGACATAGACCTGTTTGCCAGCCCCCAAAACTATCAGCTAACAAAATTTTGTACAAGGACACTTCACCATCAAGCTTGGAAAGTGGACGCACTCTCATTCAGTTGGAAAAACCTGACAGTATATGCCTTCCCTCCATTGCCTCTCCTCACAAAGGTGCTTCTGAAAGTCAGAAAGGAGAGACCATGACTGATACTCATAGCCCCAGCACTGGTACCCATAAGGAATATGGCCCAGGGCCCACCTTGGATTTTACCACAAATTGCCCATTTGCTCACACAGCAAAACAATCAGATTCTACACAGCCAGCTCAACACCTTAAATCTGGCTGCATGGCAAATCAGCTAAGCATCCAGCCAGCTCCTCTTTCCCAAGCAGTTATGGATGTTATTCTGGAAGCTAGGAGGCCCAGCACCAGGAAGGCCTACTCGGACAAATGGAAAAGGTTTTGTGCCTGGAACCAAGCTAAAGGCCAAAACACACTTCAGCCTCACATGCCTCAGATTCTATAGTATTTAACTGAGATGTTGCAGAAAGAACTTTCTTTTTCTTCCATTAAAATCCATGCATCAGCTATTTCAGCCCACTACAATACGGATTCACCCTTATTTTCACATCCACTTCTAAGGCAGTTCCTCAGAGGGGCAAAAAACATTAGACCCCCCAGGAGAGCGCCTACACCAACATGGGACCTCAATTTTGTTTTGGAAAAACTTACGCTACCTCCCTTTGAACCAGCTTTCTCTACAGATCTACAGTTTCTATCATGGAAGACTGCCCTGCTGCTAGCAATAACGTCAGCTAGAAGAGTCTCAGAGCTGCAGGCACTAATGGCAGTGGAACCTTTCCTCATTTTCCATCAAGACAGAGTTTCTCTACGAACTAATACTTCCTTCATGCCTAAGGTGGTTTCCAGTGTGGCTTTAAATCAACCCATCCACTTACCCACCTTCTTCCCAAATCCACAGAACAAAGGAGAAAGACTCCTGCATTCCTTGGACATTCACAGGCAACTTCGTTACTACATGGATAAAACTAAGGTTTTCAGAAAATCTGCCCAGCTCTTTGTATCCTATGCTACAGCTTCACAAGGGAAGGCTATATCAAAACAAACCATTTCCAAATGGATAGGACATTGCATTTGTTTTTGCTATACCCATCATGGAAAACCAGTTCCTGCTACCATTTGGCCCCACTCTACCAGGGCAACAGCTACATCTACAGCCTTCCTCAGGGGGGTTCCAACCAAGGAGATTTTGGAAGCTGCAACTTGGAGTTCAGTACACACCTTTACCAAACACTATCACTTACCACTTTACTCTAAGACTAGAGCTGGCTTCGCCACTGCAGTTCTGCAGGGCCTTCTAGCCTCCTCTAACCCTCTATGACTCCTCCACCCATCCTTAGCTTTGGGATTCTACCCAAGTGTGATGACTGCAGCAGGGTAACACGATGAACATAGTACAGTTTTGTACCTACCATAAATGTAGATGTTTGAGTGTACACCCTGCTGCAGTCCAGGTTACCCTCCCTCCATCCCCTCTGATCTAACTGGCTAAATCTCTACAATACGTTCCTGATGTATTTGCTTATAGCTGGAGGGATTCTGTGTTTGTGCTAAAATTTCTTAAATTGGTACTAATTACTGACCACCTTTTTGGGGGCACCTGACATCTGGGGCAAGAAAAACTGAAGAAAATGGCGTTGGATGCATTATATATACCCCTGGCGCACTGACATCAGGGAAGAAGCGATAGCAACCGACGCCGGACCAAGACTTTGGAATTCCGGCTGACTGCGGGACCACCTGACAACAGGATAACCCAAGTGTGATGACTGCAGCAGGGTGTACACTCGAACATCTACATTTATGGTAGGTACAAAACTGTACTTTATCCCACTCCACAAGGGGGGATCCACCTTAGATCCCGGGAACTACCGCCCCATCAGTCTGACGAGCCAGATCTGCAAGGCATGGAACGTATTATCATGGGACTTGTACACAAAGACATTGGCAACCTTAAAACACTGGACCCCACCCAGTTTTGGTTCGTGAAGGGCCGATCTTGTCTCCTGAACCTGATTGACTTCTTCAAATCAGTCTCCAGAGCCGTGGACGAGGGTAAGGCAGTCCACACAGCCTATCTGGACCTCACCAAGGCCTTTGACACCATCCCCCACTTTGGAATCATAGATAAACTTACTAAGCCTGGCATTAATCTCTAATTCACTCAATGGGTTGCCAACTGGCTTACTGACAGAACCCACACTGTAAAAGTAGCTGACTCCAAATCCAGCTCCAGACTAGTGACAAGTGGGGTACCTCATGGTTCAGTCCTGGGACCTCTTTTGTTTGGCATCTACTTCTCTGAAGTACAAGCCAACACTAAGGGACTCTGGCTAACAAAATTTGCAGATGACTGCAAACTGTGAGCCATTATTGAATCCCCAAATGATGTGGATACTCTACAAAAGGGCCTTACAGAAATAAGGCCATGGGCTCAAGCTTAATGCCAAGAAATGTATAGTTATCCCCTTTGGGAAAAAACATGTATTAGTTGATAGTGAATAGTTGGCCAACAAGAGTTCTTGGATAGGGGCTATTCGAAGAAAGAGATTACTACTACTATAGATGAGGCATGGACATTAAGGGGCAATAGATGTAGACCATATTTGGACTGTATACCACAGGCACATGTACCAGCTCCCATCATTCCAGAGGATTTTAGAGTTGTTTTCCAGTATTCCAGCGACATCAATGAGTATATTTCTATCGTCAAAAAACACTGGTATATTTTACAAGAAGTGCCAGAATTAACAGATAAGATTGGGAATGTTCCTTCCTTCTCTTTTGGAAATAATACATCATTGAAACAATATTTTTTTAACAAAATGAGGGTCAATAGACAGAGTCCTTCCAAGTGAACTGGCACATTCTTGTGCAGATGTTGTTCTGCATGCCACTATATCTATACTAGTACAGCATATGCACATCCCCAACGACAGTTTACTATTAGAAGTAAATGTTATGCTGATTGTTGTACTACAAATGTTGTTTATTTTTCTTTTTGCCAGATATGCCATGCATATTATGTGGGCAAAACAAATAGAATGCTCAAGGATAGGATCCTTGAGCATATAAGGGATATAAGTAATCATAAAGAAACCAATGCCCTAACTAACCATGTGAAGCAAACTGATTGTTCACATACTTTTAAGTTTTTTGTTATTCAAGTTATACATCGTAATATATGAGGGAGGGATATTGAGAACTACACTGAAAGTGCAGAACAAAAGTGGATTATTTTGTTAAATGCGGAGAGACCCCCAGGTTTAAATGGGACAGCGTCTTTGAAACCATTTCTTAAATCACGTCGTCTCAAGCATTAAATAAGTTAATTATTGTTATAGCTTGTATATATAGTTTCTATACATAGAGTTGCCTTAAAAAACAATATATTTTTAAGTGATATAAAGTGTAAACATGCGTATATTTAATGTATCACATGACTTGAACTAGAGGTATCAGCTGATTGTCATCACATGCTATATAAATAGTTTTTATTGTGTTTTAATTTGTCTGTTGAAGCGATAGTTATTGTGAAAGTGCTTACGTTCTTATCTTTGTTTTAATAAATGTTTTTTGGTCGTGCAAGTTTGGGTTGCAGATTTCTATTTACTTCTGTTAAAGCCAACAACCTGTAATGTTGTTTACTATTGCTGCAACTTTGTATCTCTATTTATCATGTACATGATGTGGAGCTTTTCTCCCTGGGCATCCTCTGAAAAAGGACCTGCGTCCAGTCGGAATTTCCCGGTAAACAAATGTAAACAAATAAATAAGTAACATATACCTGAATTTACCCGCATTTGCCATATTCTGCATATTGCCACACCATATTATATTTGTTCTGTTGACATGAGGATAAAGTCCTGATTATGACCCAGTAAATACTAGTTGGAGTAGCATCTCTGGTACTTGCTGGAGCTGGCGGGAGGAGATAGTGAATGAATGGACTGCTAACTTGTCTATGTCAATAGGATGAGACCCACTTTCAGGGTGAATACACAGTATATCGGCTCACTGGTGGAGATTGGAGAAGTGTGCATGGTATGTTCTGCCTAGGATGTGGGTCATCTGTGGGCCTATTTCACTGAGGGAAATGAGGCACTACATCCACGGCATGTGTAGGAAGATTAGGGCTAAGTAAGAAAACCCAGTCCATCTTCAAGTATGTCCGTCCCAGGAGTGAATGTAGAGCTCTCACCAGGACAATAAATGGGACAGTAGTGAGTGTGTGGGGGGGAGATATACAGCTGATGGTCATAAGAAGATTAAGGAAAGAAAGAAAGAAAGATCAAAAAAATTATATAAACCTAAACTTATCTTCTGCTGCACTCTTTGTACCGCCAGGTTGTATTGTACCTTTATTTACTGTTTTGTGCTGTAACTTTTTTTTATTAAATATTTTTTTATTATTTCAAATAAGATGTCTTAAGAAACATTACATGAAATAAAGATAAATAACATATTTGCAATTCTAAAACATTACTAACTTCAAACCATTATATAACTATTTACATTGGTGTCTATGCAAATAGCATTGAAATTCTATATTATATAAAGTTAGAAACATAAGATTATATATCTTCTTTGATCTTTTTGAGTATTTCCAGTACTTTCACCCAAGAGTAATAGTAAGAAGTAGATCTTTTAGTTCTGTTCTTCACTGTTAATATTTCCATGTGAGCAACTGTTGTTGTTAAATTCTCAAATTCCTTGAACGTAGGAGAAGCCTCATATTTCCAGTGTATAGTTATGATTTTACGTGAAATTGCCAATAGTGACCATAGGATTTTAGTGTCTTTTTTTGGTACACAGTTTGGAATAGGAGAGTTGAATAAAATTAAAGACTTTGTTAATTGAAAATTATCATTATAAACCGTCTGAAAAAAAATAGTTAATGGATTTCCAGTACATATTGAGACATATATATATTCATAAAAAACATGCTGCCAATCTGCTTTTATCTTGGTATGGCATCTCCAACATTGATCTTCAATAGAATACATTTTGGCTAACCTATGTGGTGTATAGAAACTTCTGTGTAGATATCTCCAAGTGAATAATTGCCAGTATTTTGATAATGTAGAAACTTTGGAAGATTTTAGAATATTACTTTTTTCTTCTTCAATTGGAGGATGGTTGTTTATTAAAGTATAATAATCCCAGTATGATTTTTCATGATAGTTTTTTGTTTTTTTAACAATTTTATAGATATTAGACAAATAACCTGTGCCCTGATAAGGCTGTTTTGTGATAAAAATAAGGTATTTAATGAGTTTTGGAGCTTCATGTCTAACTGAAGGTTGCAGTTGTTCTACTTTATTTATAAGAAAATGCCTTAGATTTTGTAAAAACAACCAATTGTCTTTATTTATATTATAATTATAAATTATCTGTTCATTTGTTAGAATTTTCCCTTTCTCTATAAGTTGATGCCAAAAGAATAATGTTTCTTCTTTAAGTATGTTTATTTTAGATATTTGGAATGTATCTAGAATATTTGGTGTAAAAGCTATAGGGAAAATAAGAAAAATCCAAGAATTAATATTTGGTATTTTGTTTATATATGTTTTTAACACTGAAAATTTAGAGCTTATATAGTTTGATGGCAATTTATTAATATTATTCCTTTTCCCTAAAAAATAATCTTTTAACATCCATATAAGGGGTGATGGTATTACTGTTAAGTTGTCTTGTATGTGATTATAATTGATTTCTATGTAAATCAGCTCATGGGCTTGTTTCCATATAGTTGTGTATGAATTATTTAACCATAGTGTTATGTTTTTAATAACAGATGAGGTAATATATAAATCAATATCCGGTAAATTAATTCCACTGTCTTCCCAATCTGGTAAATGTTTGTTTAAGGCTATACAGGGTTTATTTGGAAACCATAGAAAATTTAAAATTAGTTTATTGTATCTTTGAATAATATATTTGGGAGGTGGCAATGAAAAATGTTGTATTAAGTATAATATTTTGGGAAATATGATTATTTTAATAATCTGTCTGCTGTTGAAAAGATATATTTATTCCAGTAACCAATTGTTTGTTCTATTTTGTCTAGTATTTTATTATAGTTAAATATTAGAGAATCTGTTAATTCATTGAGTAGATTTATTCCCAGATATAATAATTTACTTTCTGTTACTATATATTTGGAAACTCTTTTGTTTATATTATTTTTTTTACAATTACAAGGCAAAATTTTAGTTTTGTTTTCATTAAATTTTAAGCCTGAAATATTTTGAAATTTATTCATGGAGTTAAATAGAGCATTCAAAGACTCATTTGCATCTGAGAGAGTTAATAGTATGTCATCAGCAAAGAGTTGGATTTTAAGGTTTAACATTTTATTAATACAAATGCCCTTTATGTTATTGTTTGATCTGATTTGATTTGCAACGGGTTCTATGAGTAATGCAAATAACAATGGTGATAAAGGACAACCTTGTTTAGTTCCCTTTTTGATTGTTATAGGGCCTGATCTATGCGATCCTAGTTTAACATATGCAGTAGATTTTTCATATAGTATTTGGATAAGATTATTAAAATTAGAAGGAAAGTTATATTCTTTTAAAACTAGTGAAAGAAAGTTCCAGTTAACAGAATCAAAAGCTTTATTAATATCTAATGAGATTACATTTAAATCTAGGACTTTATGTTTGCTATAATCTATTAATGTTAGTATTCTTTTAATATTATCTGAAGTATTTCTTCCTTTAATAAAACCTGTTTGATCTTTGTGAATTAAGAAAGGAAGAAAGTGTTTGATCCTATCTGTGTATATAGCCATAAACATCTTATAGGCTATATTGAGTAATGATATTGGCCTATATGAGGAACACTGCTTCTCATCTTTATCTGGTTTGATAATTGGGGATATCAATGAATATTTCCAAGAGGGTGGTATATTCAAATCTTTCTTGACTATATAATATACTTTTAATAATAAGGATATGGCTTGATTTGGGTATTAATTTATACATTTCTGGTATCAGATTGTCTGGGCCAGGTGCTTTATTTGTCTTGAGCTTTTTAATTTGTGATTTTAATTCTGTCATATTGATTGGTTTGCTTATAATGTCTATTTGTTCTTGTGTTAATTTAATATGAATATTATTTTCTAAGTATGTTTTTATATCCTTAGTAGGTGTATTTGTGCTATAACTTAATGTACTTTTTCTGTCATCTTCCACATTTAGACCTACCTTTGTTTATCTGATGTACACTCCTTTGCTATACTCTGTGTCCTAACATGCTAGCATATACCTTTATTTATTGACATTTGATTGCCGGGAAAGTCTGACTGGTTAGAAACCCATTTTCAGCAGAGGCCCAGGGAGAAAAGCTCCAAATTATTAGACATTCTAAGAACAATAAATGTATAATCTTTAAAAATAAAAAAAAAACATCTGTAGTTTAAATAATTATAACAAATTACTGATGATATAAAAACATTGGTTAAGAAGTGATACAAGTTATATGATCATTTAATATTTATAGAAGTTTTAGACAGACTGTAAAGAAATTAAAGGTAAGCTAGTCTAATGTTGAGTCTTTCGGCTTTTCCCGGTTAGGGGTCGCCACAACAGAACTCCGGTCCGCTAATAATTGGCAGTGGATTTTTACGTGCCGAGTTGCCAGCCCTGACGCACAACCTTCAACGAAGGTATGCCCATTCACGCATGTCTCTACCCAGAAGACGCTCTAGCTGAGAATCGAACAGGACAACGTCTTACTGTGAGGCAACAACGCTACCGCAGCACCACCACCGCAGTCCTAAAGGCAAGCTAGCCTAATACAAACATAAATTGCAATATGACGTTGGGGAAAAACAGGTTTATGGTATATTTAAAGAGAAAGTCAGGGAAGATAATTTGCTAGAAATAAGGAAGTAAGTGAAGAAAGGAGAGTTAAGAAGGTATAAGGAATGAAAAAGTACTTCATATTTAGGGATATAATTTATCCTGGTTTTGAGCAAGAACAGAGCCAGATTTTAGGTAGGCAGTCCTTTAGAGTGGTTTTGAAAGATGGGAGGGAGGCTGTTGACCTTATGGATACAAGTAAGGAGTTCCAGGACTTAGCAACCTTATGTGAGTACAGACAATGCCTTGCAGATTTGATAGGTTTGTAGACAGGAGTTTTTTTGCCGCTGGATTGCAATGATTGACTGGGAACAACATACTTGTGTAGAATGTTTTTTAGTGCTAGACAGGCAAATGGATGCTGGATAATTTTATAGGTGGCAAGAAGTTGTGTATATGTTATTAATGAGACAGTTCTAAGCAATTTAGGCTTTTTAGTGCTATACGATGCTGAGTTCTGAAAGGGATATTTGGTGCAAATTTAGCAACTTTTGTTGTACCATTGTTAAGGTTTTAATTTTTGTGAAGCTTAGAGATTAGTGAGGATGGGAGCACGATAAAGAAGTGTGGCCAGGAGATAATTAGTGGCAAGTGTAGTTTTAGTTGCATCAATGAGTAAGTTTTAGGCTGTGTAAAGCATCCCTATTTTTTGATTGGTTTTTCTTATGCAGTTTTGTATATGCAGGTCAAATGTAAGCTTATCATCCAATATTACCCTTAATTATTTGCTGTGAGAAGTGACTTCAGTGGTTCTATTATCTAGAGAGAGAGCTTTAAATTTTGTTTTTCATGAGAGAGAGATTTTGTGGGGTGGAAAGTAGTAGTTTGGTCTTTTTGGGTTGAGCATGAGTTGTGAGTTGAAGCCATGTTTCATTGGCTGCTAAAGCTTCCTGAGTAATTTTCTGTATGTGTACAATGTTGTCAGATGTGGAAATAAGAGTGGAATCATGTGCGTATTACATTAGGGTGGCCTGTTGTGTGGATGTATAGAGGGTGTTGGTGAAAATATTAGAGGAGAAGACCAAGGATAGAGCCTTATGGTACACCACTGGTCACTGGTAAGTAAGCAGAGACCATGGAGTGCCATTTTACTGACATATACCTATTGGGCAGGTTGGTTTTGAACCACAGAAGGATGGGCTGAGAAAGACCTGTTCTGGACATTTGAAGTAAAAGTTTGCTGTGACAAATGGTGTTGAAGGCTTTAGACAAGTCTATAAATAAGAAAGGACAAGTTTGCAGTTATCGCTAGCTTTATTGACAGTATCTATACAAGTTAGAAAGGCAGTGCTAGTATTATGTGAAGGACAAAAGCCATGCTTTGTAGGGGTTAGAAGTTTTTCCCGCAGGAGATAGTCTAGCAATTGTTTGTGAATACATTTTTCAAGTATTTTGGTGAGGGGAGATAAGATTACTATAGGTCTAAAGTTTTTATTGTCTGGTGAATATGTGACTTTTGCCAGAGAAAGAGACTGTGAAATTCCTGGACTGACCTATTTATAGGGATTGAGACAGTATAGGCAATGCTATTGGCTGCTATTTTTAGGTACTTGGTAATCAAATGTCAATAAATAAAAAACTTATATATTTTATATGGGTGTCATTCACTTTAATTATCAGTTTATATTCAATATGTTTTTAACTCTCATAACTTTAATAATGAATGATTCTGATTTTTTGATCACCGGTATGATTTTTCCAGACAAAAGATGGCTGTGCATACAAGATTGTCACCGTAACTTCAGCACTCCCATTGTGAAAACAGAAACTGAGAAACTGCAGCTGTAAAATCCATTTACTGGCTAGTAAGTAAACTGCCTGGATGCCTGCAAAGAAAAAACTAAGAGAACCTGAAAGAAAATCAGCTAGAAAAAGTGAAGTGAAAACACTGACTGGCAAGAATCCCTCAGCTGTTCAGCAAAAAGTAGTTCAAGCCCAAGCTTTAGTGCAAGACATGTCTTCCAGTAATCTGGAGGAAAAAAGTAAAATGTGCTCCAAGCTGATTAAAATAAACAAAACACCAAAGAAGTAAATCAACTTAAATAAAAAGCTGGAGAAAATCTAAGAAGCTTTAAACAGATATTCAACTGATAATCCAAAATGCTGTGCGATAAACCAGGAGCAGAGACTCAAGCTCAGTTTATAACCTTTATTATTTCCATGAATAACATAAACGGACGAACAAAACAAAATGGTATTAAAAAATGTTTTAATACCATTTTGTTTTGTTCGTCCGTTTATGTTATTCGTGGAAATAATAAATGTTATAAACTGAGCTTGAGTCTCCGCTACTGGTTTATCGCACAGCATTTTTGGATTATTGGTTTGATTTGTGCAATTCCACTTTTCTTGGTTCTAGATATTCAATTGAGCTGATAAAACTGCAAAAATCAAAGGATGAAATGAAGAAAAGGCCAGGTGAAAATAGATGGCCTGTGGCGTACCAAGTTCGCAGATGATTACAAACTGGGAGTGATCATTGAATCCCCTAGAGATATTAGCATATTGGAAGTGGGGTTAACACAAACAAATGACTGGTGCCAAAGCCACAGTCTAAAATTAAATGCAAAAAGTGCATCCTTGTCCCTTCTGTCAAAGAGGTAGTCCCTGCAAATTACAATATAGGCAGCATCCCCAAGCTTGAGCCAAGTGGTGCATGACTTGGTTACACAAGTTGATGGCAGGCTAAACTTCGATGACCATGTATCCACAAAGGTAAAGAAAGCCATTTATATTGCACACCTCATGAGTAAAGGCATTGCATCCAAGGTCAGGGATGTTATAACTCCTCTGTACTCCACCGTCATCAGACCACTTATAGAGTGCAGTGCTATCTTTTACATTTATCTCATCAGACACCTGCAGCAGCTTGAGAGACCACAGAGGTTCCTGACCAAGAGAATTCAGGGACTCCAAAACATGACTTGCATGGAAAGACTAAAAGCCCTGTTGTTGTACTCTGTCTTATTGAGGTTAAATAAAATACTTCAATCTGTAATAGAGTAAAGTAAAAAGTACAGTTTTATTAAACCAGCACCCATGTGTGTACTCGGAAAGTCATGTCTTCCGAACAGAGATTCATGGTTATGTTCTAGAAAAACTTTATCAAGGTAATACATTTTATTACAGCATGTCTTAGGACTACAGAAAAGATATGTGGCCGAGCCAGGTATGGAAATAAGGTAGATAAGGAAAGCTGATGGTGGAATGCAGAAGTCTGGCAAGTCATCAAAAGAAAGTAGGAGTGCAGGAAGAAGTGGGAGATAGAAAAGACCGACCAGGCTAGGAAGGACTACTGGTTGGCTAACAAAGAAGCTAAGAAAGAAGTTGCAGTAGCAAAGAATAGGGCATCAGATGCACTCTACCAGCTTCTGGAAAGTGACTCACTAGGTGGCACAAAGAAACTACAGTATATAAGATTGCAAGGCATAGAGAAAGATAAAGAAGATAGTCAGAGACCCTTCATAAGGGATGCCAGCAACAACCTGCTCACCAGTCCACAGGACATCAAAGGCAGATGGATGGAGTGTTTCCAGGACCTTCTGAATGAAGAAAACCCCACAGAAGATGTACTGCTCCAGAAACAGCCTACAATGAGAGAAGAAGACAAGCCCACCCGAGAAGAAGCAAGAACAGCACTAAGGAAAATTAATTGAGGGAAAGCAGCAGGCTCAGATGAGGTCACAGCAGATGTGATAAAGATGCTGGGTGAGACAGGGGAGAAATGGCTCATGATGGTGTTAATAGCAGTGTGAAGAAAAAGGCGTATCCCAGATGACACGAGAATAAGCATACTTGTACCAGTGTACAAGAACAAAGGGGACATCCACAACTGTAGGCAGTACAGAGGCATCAAACTCCTATCACATTGCATGAAAGTTCTGAAGAGGGTGATTGATAAATGGGTATGTAGAGTAGTAGAATGTAAGATGGGAGATGAGCAGTTCAGATTCAGATCAGGATGCAGCACAATTGACCCGATGTTTCCAGTGAGACATATACTTGAGAAGAAGCTAGACGTGAGGAGAGACTCCATATGGGCATGCCTAGACTTGGAGAAAGCATATCCATGTCTGACCCAGCTCTGTTAGAATTGCTGCATCTAAAGAAATCCAAATCTCTCCATACCACATGCTCCAAACACCTCAACCTCATTACCACAATCAACAGAACATGCTGGAGGCACAGCTTCATAACCCGGAGACCGCCCATGTTATGGAATAGACTTCCCATACATGTCAAGCAGAGCAGCTCACTGGCCGTCTTCAAGAGAAATCTTGATGAGTGGATGGGAAATAGACAATTCACCCCGGGGATCACTCTAGTGGCTCTACTCGACAGAGTCACTGGGAAATAAGATCAGGTGGCATGATGCCAGAGTAAATCTATGGGCTAGGCTTGTAAAGGCTCCAGGGCCATTAACCTAGTACACACCTATGAACCTATTTATCAGACCAGTGCTAACATCCAGTAGTGAAAATCTGGCCAATGTACTTTATCGCTCTGACCACTATTAAATATTCAATAGGAAAATGCCAAGTTCAGTAAAAAAAAAAAAAAAAAAAAGAAATACATCTGCTTCTTATCTGTATTGCAGCCTACTAAGGAATAAGTTTCATTTTACCATGCGATTTAGAAGAAATGTTGCCTTAGGCTCAGGAGACTTAACATTCTGTACTTTTCTATAGTTACACAGTGCTTTTGCAATCATGTACACCAACTTTTTTTTTTTTTTTCATTTTCACTTTCCAGATGACCTTCATTGGTATGACTTGTAAATGGCACATTTTCAAAATTATAACCACAAGAAAAACACGGATGCCTGGACCTGGTCCCCAAACTTTAATGGATAAGCGTTTTCATCAAGGTGAATACAAGACTTTATCAGATCAAGTACAGAATTATATCAACCCCAATTAAATACTAAAAAAATCACATGACACCATTCAGTTAACATTTAAAGGAATAAGAACAGACATTAAAAAATGCACTTCCACAGAAATGAAGACAACAATCTCAAGATATAAAACATTTTTTTAATAATATATGTATATAAAAATACACATAAAAATCAAAACATGATGTATTATATGAACCATATGAAAAATTAAATCACCTACACTGTGTCCTCAATTTTAAGACACATCCAATGGATGCCATTTCATTTAATCCAGGGAACCCAACAGCTCCCAGACGTAAAATCCAATAAAGTTCCCTGTTTTCCAGTAACAACTGCCATGGACCACCCCTCACATTATTTAAAACCTGTTCAATAACCGTAAATTTAAAATAATGCCCCAGAAATTCAAGTATGTGCCTATAAAGAGCACTGGTAGTTTTCAAAATTGCCAACAAGCACATTCTGTAACAAAATGTTGGATAGGGATGCAATAAGCTTAGTTATTGAAGTCTTACATAAAAATAAAGCAAAAACAAAATGAGAATAATAGCTATAAGCGTAATAAATTTCAAAAAAACTGCCTCCCCATCCTGAAAACATATAAGTTAGCCAAGCCCATTGTGAACTATCCACTTCTTTATTATCTGATAATTCAGCCACCTTCTGGATGATTTTCAAATGGCTATGTATTGCATGCTCGTTATCAAGAATAAATATGCAGCACTCCTTGTGCAGAAGTGCACAAGTATCTCCCTTTGACGCAAGTACGAAATCAAGTGCCATTCGGTTTTGCAGTAGCACTGCATCATGGCATTCAGCTCTAAAGTAATTAAATTTACCAATTCAAATGTGGCATTATTCAACACCTTTAACAGCTTAGAGAGCTTCCTCAGCTCCCAAATTGATTTTATAGCCCCATCAACAGATAATATAGAACATCATCTCCAAGGTCCAAATGCGAAAGCCCTTTAAAAGCTGCTTGTTCTAAATCATGGTATTAAATCCATGAAGTGTTGATCTTTCCAACCAGATTTTTCACAGTCTGAGTTTCTTGTATGCTACAAATTTTTCTAATGGTATGTTGAATAGCAGGAATTATATAACCAATAAAACAACTTCTACTCCAATTTTTGGTAACCATTTATATGCTTTTCTCCAACAAATAAAATAACACCCTTCTGTTAAAATGGCGGCATTCCATTCGTCTACACATATATGGAAGGCACATTGGACATTTTGTTCTATAGTGCTATTGTTTTTCATAGCATAATTGGATATACTATTCCCTACCTTCACTTTTCCATTTTGTTGAAAACATAGAAATTCTTTTTGCAAATAAGGCAGGGAGAGTGACACATTCTTGTCTGTCATAGTTGCTATTCTTCCCATGTTATTTACAAAGGCAGCACAAATTTCAGAATCATTTAACAGTACTATTCTGGGTAGCAATCCAGTATGTGCTGTCAGGATTGCTGCACACACCCAACGCAACAATTATTTACACTGAAAGTCATTGCATAGATTTGTAAGGCAGCATCAAATGTATTAAAGAAGGGGTACCAGTTAATCTTTTTTGTTTATATTTAGGTGTTATCACACTGCATTCTCTTATTAAAAGGTTCAACAGTATTTACAGTTTCAGCAGGAATTAAAAAGGTGCAGCAACAGAATGAAGAAAATTGCAGTCATTAAGGCAACGATCAAACACGAATATCAAGCTGGGCCGGGGTCAGAGTGGACTCGCAAATGTTAAAGCACAAATTTGGTTTGCAATGAATAGCTCCCTCTGCACTCCACACAAATTCCACAAAGGCTGCTTCTGTTGCTGTCTGGCTTCCATGAGTGGTGCTTACTGCTGTGTCACTTGTGGAATCCTTCAAGTTTTTGGGATCTGTAATCTCCTGGGACTTTTGAGACCAATGTAGGGGCCATCATAAAAAAGGCACAACAGCAAATGTACTTTCTGTGACAACTGAGGAAGTTCAACCTCCCACAGCAACTGTTGATTCAGTTCTATACTGCAGTCATTGAGTCTGTTCTCAGCTCATCCATAACAGTGTGGTTTGGATCTCTGTCTAATCATGACAAAAATAGGTTACATCGAATAGTCAGGTCTGCCAAAAATATCATTGGTGCTAGTTTGCCCTCCTTACAGGACTTGTACTATTCCAGAGTCGTGAAAAGGGCAGGGAAAACACCACCAACCCTTCACATCCAGGCCATCATCTTTTTGAAATATTACCATCAGCCAGGCGTTATAGATTAATATGCACCAAAACAAGCAAATATAAGAACAGTTTTTTTCCCACAGGCCATCAAGTTCATAAACAGTTAACTCAGCTAATTAGGCTCTGGTATTCTTTTTCCTAAGCCTCTGAGGATTCTGCAATATTGTTTACATATTATTAATATCTGTTTCTTTCAGAGTTTATTTCAGTATTTTTTGCACTGAGTTGCACTTTGCACCTTGTATGTATATGTAGATTTACTTTTTTTGTCATGTTTTTAATAGTTGCATGTATGTTGTTTGCCGTGTTCTCAATAGTTGTATGTATGTTGTTTATGTAATTCATACTTGGAGATTTACTGAAACTGGAGTCAAGTTCCTTGTATGCATGCATACTTGGCCAGTATATCTGATTCTGATTCTGACTGATTGCCTGACTCAGGGAAAATGCCCTTTCCTGATGTCCCCCCAGTCTCAGTCGTCGGCCCTGTTCTCAGACTCTGTGGTTTTTCTACTGGTACAATAGGAAACTGGTTCATCATCAGATAAGGCTGCAGAAGGAGGGCTGAAAGGAATGGGCTGATTTTCCTCATTCAGATCTGCTTTTCGGACATGGAAGATATGGATTCAAGTTAAGACCCTTTGAGTCTAATGGCTGTTACTGTGATGAGGAGTACCAGGAATGGGCCTTTCCATTGATGCTGGAATGCATGCCATCTGGAGAAGGAACAAACATAGATCTAATCACTAGGTTGGACATCGTGTATAGTAGCAGGGTTAAGCTGGAGCTGGCTGGAGGCAACCTATGAATGGAGGTGCTGCATAACAGAAATAAATTCTTTACAATAATTTATTTATTTATCATTTGTTAACCGGGAAAGTCCAACTTGGAACGAAGCCAATTTTCAGCAGAGGCCCGGGGAGAAAGGCTCCAGATGCATGTCTTTGTAATGTGGGAGGAAACCGGAGCACCCGGAGGAAACCCACATGAACGCAGGGAGGACATGCAGACTCCACACAGAAGGCACCCCAGCCGAGAATCGAACCGGAGAACCTCTTGCACCACTGCGCCGTCATAATTGCATTGTTTCATCAATAACCTGCATATCAAAGGTTGCGGTAGAGGTGTGGCTGGCATCCTCGTAGTGCATCCCATGGGAATTTCATGAGGGGAAAATTTTCTAGGTGCACTAATTGCACTTCGGATAGTAAACAATACCAAGGGCAAGGCTTCTGGCCATTTTAGACCTGTTTCTGCAGTCATTTTGCTAATTTGGTCTTTAATGTCTGATTTTCTCATTCTACCATGCCTGAAGTCTGAGGTCAATGTGGATAATGAAACTGTATTTGCACATTAAACACTTTACAAATTTGCTGTATAATCTGACTTGTGAAATGTGTGCCTTTATCAGGCTGGGTATAACCTGGGACTCCAAAATGGGGTATAAATTAATACAACATTTTCGCCACTGGGGCAGCATCATTTTTAACATGTGGGTATGCTTCTATCCAACCAGAAAATACATCTACTATGACTGATATATTTTTAAACTTTGCCCAAGGTGGTAACTCAGTAAAGTCCCATTGTATACAACAAAAGTGTCCTCACAGCTTTTTAATATGCTGTGTAGGATCAGCAACAGACTTGGAAATGTTAAAAGAAAGACATATGTTGCCTGTATTTACAAGATGCTGAGCAGCCTCTGAAGCATAAGGGGCATACCAGTCAGTAAAAAGTTGCTTTAGTAAAGCATTTTTTTCCCAGATAGGAAGTCAAATGGTAAACCCATGCCAATTGAGGTAAAAAAAAAAAAAAGATTGTGATGCTACTAACCTTCCATCCGGATGGCACCAAAATGAACTAATGACCGCAGCCGTCACAGATCCACTTTACCCTTTGAGTCGTCAGCTTGGTTCTGAAAAGACAACACTTCCTGCAAAGATACAGGTAGTCTTTCAACTTGAAGAGGCTGTAAAAAGGAGACCTGAAGAGGATTTAACAAAGCAGCCTGTCTTGATGCTCTATCAACAAAAGCATTCCTTATAGACTCAAAAGATTGATCATTTATGTGAGCTGCAAATTTAACCACAGCTATTTCTTTTGGTAATAACAGTGCATCTAACAGTTCTTTAACAAATAAAGCATTTTTAATTGTGGTCCCTGCAGAAGCTAAATAACCTCGTTCTCTCTATAAACTACCAAAATCATGGACCACTCCACAAGCGTATCTGGAATTACTATATATCGTAACAGTTCTGCCTTTTGCCAGTTTGCAAGCTTCAGTAATAGTTACTAATTCTGCTTCTTGAGCTAAAACATTTCCCTGCAATTGTCCAGTCAACAATATTTGATCAGCTGTGCAGACTGAGAAGGCGGCTGCTAATTGTCCATTTTCTGTTTTTATACAGGATCCATCAACAAACAAAATTAAGTCAGGGTCCTATAGAGGTGTATCTCAGAGATCAGGTCTAGAAGGAAGCACATTGTTAAAGACACAGTCATGAGGTTCACCTTCATCAGCAGTGGGAATATAAGAAACTGGATTGAAAGGAGGGCATCTAATAATTCACAAAGAAGGATTATTCAGTAGAGCTAGCACATATTTAGAAAGTCTAGAAGCAGAAAATATTGTGCGTTAGTCTTTAACAACAAGGCAACAATAGAATGTGGAACTGCAACAAAAGTCTCATGACCCAGAGTAAATGCCATGTCACTAACCGGGAAGTTCTGGCTATAGCTCTGAGGCAAGGGGGAAGGGCAGCTGCTACTGGGTTAAAATTTTGTACAGTCATAGGCAGCTGGTATGAAGCCATCATTTTTTCACTGTGCTAATAATCCTAATGCTTCCTTGCTATGTTCACAGCAGAAAAAGAATACTTTAGAATAAACTGGTAGTCCTAAAACTGGAGAATTTGAAAGAAGTGACTTTTAACTGAGTAAAAGCTTGTTCAAGGCATGGTTGCCATTGGAGGGGGCTCAGGAGTGTCCTGTTTCAATAATTTGAATAGATGTTTAATTACTTCAGCTTAATTAGGAATCCATTTTTTATAATAATCTGACAAACCAAGAAATGCCCTAAGTTGTTTTAAAGTTGTAGGTCTTGGTGCTGTCTGTACAGCTGCAATACGAGAGGGTAAAATATTTTGTGCGTTTTCAGAGATTAAATGTCCCAAATACTGAACCTGTGGTTGCCAAAGCTGGAGCTTAGCTTGGTTTACTTTAAACTCTAATTCAGGTAGCTTAGTTAAAAGGAAAACAGTATCAGTTTGACAGTTAGCTAAAGAATTATACACTATGCGAAGATCATCCACATACTGTACTAGGGTAGACCCACAAGCTAACTGGGTTGTATTTTGCTGCTTTTTCATTTCCCTTAAAAATAAGGTGAGTGATTCTACATATCTTTGAGGTAGCCACATCCATGTATACTGTTGCCCTCTGTATGTGAATGCAAACAAATACTGGCTATCAGGGTGTACTGGGATAGAGAGAGAGGCTGAGGAAATATCAGTGATGGAAAAAATGGTGGTAAAGGGAGGAATTGAACTAAGAATAGTGGCTGGGTTAGGTACTACAGGAAAGCAGGCCTGCTATTGCATTCACTGCCCTTAAATATTGCACAAATCTAAAGTATCCATACCAGTTTTTTTCACTGACAAAATGGATGCATTGGAGGGGCTTCTAGTAGGAACAATTATGTCTTTTTGTAGTAATGCTGAAATAACTTGTTTAATTCCTGCTTCTGTTTCAGCAGAAAGAGGATAGTATGTCACCATGGGAAGCAGTTCATGTGGTTTTAAGGTTATTTGTACTGGTGTGGCATCTTTAACAAGTCCTACCTCATTTTCGTGGGTTGCCCATAACTGTGAGGTAACTGCATTTAGTCATGCTGTATTTGACAGCTGTATAGGTTCTGTCTCAGTGAGGATAGAAAAAAGTGTGTCTTCATCCAGAACGCCAGGAACAGCACACATCTGGATCACCGGAGACCCATTAGAAACATTTAAATATATTCCATCTGGTGTGCAGAATATCTTACATTGTAATTTACACAGAAGGTTAAGGGGTGCAGAAGTTCCAGCCAGAAAATCATGTTGATATGCCAGTGGTCCCAGCTGAATGAGAACCGAAACAGTCTCAGGGTGGTCCAAAGGGACTCCTGACACCCCAACTCCCTGCACTGAGGTGTGGGACAAGGGAAGACTCTTGGCAGCCAACGTATTTAACATTGATCTAGTAGCTCCAGTATCTTTTAAAAAAGGGATGTCAATATCTTGAACTTTGATGTTAACAAATGGTCCTTTCTGATGTACAGGTACTAAAGGCAATGGCTGTGACTCATGTTCATGGCTATCCTTATTTATCTTGTTGCCAGACTGGTGGCTGCCAAGGAGTACTCCATGTGGGAGGTTCTTGCCTTACATTTTGCGGACCTGTCTGAGGCAATTCGCTATCAAATGGACTAGCAGACCGCAATGGTGCATCTGTTGGCTGCAGGAAGGAACAGTCGTCCCTCCAGTGATCATTTTGTCCACAGTTAAAACACAAATTTGAGTTGGGTCCCTGCCCCCAGGAATTCTGAGTATTGTTAAAACTCTGAGGAAATGGTCCTTGGTTTTGAAGAAATCTAGGTCTGTTATGTCCCCCTCTTCCTCCTCTATTTTTCCCTTATTTTTGGTCATAGTGTTGAAGCTGTATGTATAATAATTTTCCTGTCATTCCTTTTTCCTCACGAGTAAGAGTATCTGCTAAATATTGAACTTTCTTAACAAGTTCATAAAGGCCCAAACCTTTTTCAGTTGGTCTCAAATAGGGGGTAGGAACTCCTCCACGAAGGCAGCTGAGAGACCACTTGCTGCCGGCCCTTCCGTAGGTTCAGTGTACCCTGAAAAGGCTTTGAAAGCATCTGTCATATGCTGTACATAAGATTCAGTAGACTCGTCCATTTATGGGCGGCGCAGTGGTGCAGCGGTTAATGCTGTCACCTCACAGCAAGAGGTTCTCTGGTTCGATTCTCGGCTGGGGTGCCTTCTGTGTGGAGTTTGCATGTTCTCCCTGCGTTCGCGTGGGTTTCCTCCAGGTACTCCAGTTTCCTCCCACATTCTAATGACATGCTTCTGGAGCATTTCTCCCTGGGCCTCCGCTGAAAACAGGATCTGTGGAACCTAGTCGGACTTTCCCGATCAACAAATGTTAAATAAATAAATAAATAAATAATCCTCTCTCTGTGTGACTGCTTTTGTCTGAGACCAATTAGGTGCCGGTGTATACGTAGTAATAGCCAGTAATAAACGAGTCCTAGCTGCCTGAAAAGCATCCGTATCAGTATGCTGGGGAATTAGGGTCTGGTATATTGGCATGCTCCCAAATACGTTTAAATAAGTCTGGCAGAATGGATGTCACTAATACTGCCCTAAGGTCCTGTAAGGTAGGATTTTGTAATTGAACACGTCCTTTCAAAATTCTGGCATGTTTTGCCGGATTGGTTCAGATTGACAGGAGGGAATCCAAAATAGTTTGGAAATTAACCTCCAACCAAGGGTGGACCACATTTATAGTGGAAGATGCTGCTTCATTCTTGCCATGGGCTGAGTTTCGGACTTGTCACAAGGGATGCAGTTCGGCATTCAGAGTAACTACATTATCATCTTCTTTCTCTGAAGAGGAGCAGTCTCATCTTTGTCTAGGTTAAATTTGTCAAGACCATAGTATCCGTCCCCGTCAACAACTATAGGGAATCGAATAACTATGTGTACGTGAGCGTAACTTGAGCTGCCTAAGACGATAAAATAATACTTTTTTTACCTCACCCTAGAAGGCTCATAAATATTAAAGATTGCTATTTTCCTGTTTTCTTAGCTTGCATGTCATCTGAGATGGAATAAGACACTTCAGGCTGGCTAGTGGAAGGGAGCAAATCAGGAGGTTGATTTTCATAAGGTGGTGGAGTAGAAGTCTCTGATGCAGAAGAAATGACAGCAGTATTCTGCTGGACTGGGGGAGGTGCATTATATAGTGGTGGTGTTTCTGTGGACAAAACAAAGCAGTAGTCGTCAGATGACTCGCAATGGCTAAGCTGTAATTTCTGAAGTTCCCTAAGAAGATAAGCCCATAGTCACCTTGCCTCTGACAATCAGAATGTTGAATATGGTTAACTGTCTTAGCTGCCTGCAATTGTGTTCTTAACTTAGCTGCATTATGTTTTAAACTATGAACAATAGTCTTTTTGTCTTTCTTTATATTCTACCTGTCGTGCATTAAAAGCTGACCAGCAGCCAGCAGGGACTTTATTACCTTTTTCCTCTAAGTCGTTTTTGTAATTTAACAAATTATCTTTATCAAACATTTCTGCAGATGGAAAAGTCAATTTACCATCATTCATAGTGAACTCATGCTATGTATCAAAATAAGTACAACTGTGTTTGTTACAATTTTGAAACATATGTCTAGCAGGAGTACCAACCTCCAGCTCTTTTAAAGTACCCGCATTCACTCCCATTGTAAAGAAAACATAATAATAATAATAATAATACAGAAAAAGTATTCCACTCGCATACTAAACCCACATGCATGCAAAAGCAGCACTTACCTGTGGAAGTCTGGAACTCTGGCAAGACTGAAAGTTCCAGAAAGAAAGGTGCACCTGTGAGCTAACGTAACAGAAAACACACAAGAGAGAATGCTGTCAGAGGGCCCAGTAAAGTGATTTTCTGATGAGACAGCTCTAGTCGGTTTGGAAAAATCTGAGTCCTGAGGCAGTATCTGTTAAGGTTAAATAAAATACTTCCATCTGTGGCAGAAAAAAGTAAAAAGTACAATTTCAGTAAACCAGCACACATGCGTGAGAGACAGTACTCAAAAATGTATGTCTCCCTGAACAGAGAGATTCATGGTTATGTTATAGAAAAACTTTATCAAGGTAATGAACTGTATCTATGAGACCACTGCTAACATCCAGTAGAGAAAAACTGGACAATATATTTTATCCATCAGGCCACTATTAAATATCCAATAGGAAAAAGCCAAGCTCAGTTAAAAAAAATACATCTGCTGCTGCTTATCTACATTTTAGCCTAGTAAGGAATAAGTTTAATTTTACCATGTGATTTACAAGAAATGTTGCCTCAGGCTCAGGAAATGAAATTTAACATTCTGTACTTTTCCACGGGTACACAGTGCTTTTGCAGTCACATACACCAACCTTTTGAAACACATGCATTGTTCATTTTAACTCTTTACAGTGTCCTACAGGCTGCTGAGAGGTGACCTTTGCTTGGCATACAGAGCAATCTCTGACGCTGTCCTAATGGAAATGCATGTCCACAAATCAAATGGGACAAGAGTCACTCTCTCCAGAGATCTCAACCTAACTTATGACTTAAACAAAACATGCTGGAGGGATAGATATGTCTTCCAGAAACTTCTGCTACTCTGGAATAAACTCCCAATTCACATTACACAGAGCTCCTCAATGACCCTATTTAAGCACAGCCTGGGCAACTGGATAGGAGACAGTAAATTCACCTCTGGGGTTGCACCTATGTCCCTTATGGACAGGGATAGCTGGTGCTGATCATAGATTTGTCATGTAAACAATCAAACCATCTAACAGTGAGTTAGGGATCCATCTAACAATGGTCAGTTAAGGAACACTGGTATTACATGGCTAGGCTTGTAAAAGCCCTACCGTCATTAGCCTAGTAACCTCATATGAACGTAATTAATAAAGAGCTGAAGGATTTTATGTAGAAGGGAAAGAGGGCAAGAGTCAAGTGGAATAAGTTGATTCTCCCAACAGAACAAGGAGGTCTAGGATTACTTGATTTGAAGGGATATTTTAGAGCTACACATTTAAGACTGTTATACATAACAGAAGCAGAAAGCTACAATTCAAAGTGGAAAGGGATGATGATAAAGCAAAAGGGTAATTCAAGAAATAAAAATGGAGATTTTGGACGGAGATCCTCAAGGAGAATAATAACAATCTTGCAAAATATTATATTCATAAAGTAGCAGAAAGTGTTCTAAGAACTAAAACCAATACAGCAGGAGATTATACCAGTACGGATAACCACAATTAGGGTGCTGAGAATAGACAAGAGGGGCGTGGAGTTTAGTGAATGAATTTGGCAAAGGAACCAAGGTATTGGGATCAAATAATTAGAGAATGAAACTAAATAGAATGAGAAGAGGCCAAAAAGACATTTGGATTACAGACTAGTGATTTATTATACTTTGAAATCAATCCCCGATAAGGAAGGCAGAGAAGGGGATTAGGGGAATCCTAAATAAAAGACCTGCAGTAGTTGAGTTTTTATTTGAGTCTAGAATGGAAGCTGCTGTTAAAAAATGGATTAGTAGGGCATATAAATATTGCACGATAATTAAAGGAATCAGTCAGAAGAGGTCAGAAAACATTGGGAAGTTAGATTAGATATGCAACTCACAAAGAAACAATGACAGAATAATGTACGGTTCCCAAATATGCAAAAAAGTCTAGAAGATTTTGGATTTTTGTTTGTAAGTGTTTGCGTAGGTACTTTTATACCCCAAACAGGCTCCAAAGAATTTTTTCTCAGGTTTATGACAGATGGTGGTGTGATGGTGAAGAAAGAGGTAACTGTGAACATGTTTGGGAGTGCAATGAGTACTGGGCGAGCAAATGAGTGTAACTAAGGAAATGATTTTGTTTGAGCTGGGATACAGGATCTAAATATCTTGGACATAATAAGGCCTTATTTTTTTTAACATCTTATAAGCACTTGTAACATAAACTTACAGTTATATAAAAGTAATCAAACATGTTAACAAGTTCATGTTTACAAACATTATAGTATATATAACAATATATGTGATGTATAATCTATGCAACATTACCTAAGTTGTTAAATTCCTACATTCCCTTAAGCCTCATTCCTCCTCCAAAATATTTTTCTGCATGTATTGTTCTCACAGTTTCCATTTCTTTCTATGCAATTTATGCCTACCCACTTCCAGTTCTTTTATTTCTGTTACAATGTTCACTACTTCAAGTATAATTGGTTTAGATTTTGATTTCCATTTTCTAGTTATAGCTTTTTTGGCAGCCACCAAAATTCAACTTAAGGTCCCTATAAGTAATTTTTTCAAGTCTGCCAAATCATTACACTCCCAAAAACTTGTTCTCAGTTACGTTTTCTTCCCCATCACATGCCCAACATTTGCCATCTGCCTGAGGAAGAATTATTTGGAATCTGCTTGTGGGGAGGTCACATTTTACAAGACTTTTTGTTTCAATAAAAATCCTCAAACAAGAAACCATAAACACCCCAAAAACACCCCTCATAACCTGTTAACTTAATAGAAATGCACACAGCTGTATACATCTTAAGAATGAAGTTTAACCCACCTAACAGGAATATTTGTGTCATGCAGACAGCTGCTAACACAGGTCCAAGTGCTAATTGCTAAGATGCAATTTTAAGAGAAAATCAGTGATTAAACTTTCTGATTTGAAAACTGTGGCCCTCATGTTTGTGTGCTTATCTTGTAGTCCTCATGGTAATTTGAGTGTGAGACCGCTACTTTACCTACTGCCATAATACGTTGCACCTTGTTTTAGCAAGCAGTGACATACTGCCTTCACTGTGCCATTTTGTAAAACACATTTGCTCACACCATACTGAGCCATGGAGAAATTAGAGGAATAGAAACTGAGGTTATGGATTACTTGCGAACTGAAGGATTTAGTGTGGAAAATCTAGCTCTGATAACATCACAGCAGGATAGAACAATGGATCCCCAAATTAAGGAGAAACTGATGGAGCGGGAAACATCTGATCAGTTGCCATATGAAGATAATTTGGAGCCTTCGTAGGAAACCAGTACAAAATTTCAGTTGGAGTTGCACAGCAAGAAAAGGAACAGGAAACTGAAGCAGTCAGTGTTGTGGAGTGATAAGCCAGTGAGTTCCCATATCAAAGAACAACTGATAACACAGAATGAAACTGAAGAGAATGTGGCACAGGAAGATGCTCTGGAACTTTCTGTAGAATACCAGCAGGAAATGGGAACAAAGACTGTTCCCTTAGTTTAGAAAAAAATTATCTAAGAGAAGAGTTGCTTGATTTAATAGAGATGGACAGAAATATTAAGAGCAGTGAAAGAAATAGATGCAGAAGGTCAGTAAAACCCAAAAAAGAAGTTTGTAAAACAAATGAACACATTAATTAGGACTGTCCATAGAGATTCGTGCGATATAACAGAAGTAAATAGGATATGTTACTGTGCAGCTAAATTAATAACAAGTAAAGTCTTACCACAAGAACACACTTCAGTAAGTGAAAGGGTAGGGAGAAATCAAATGCCATCATGGAAGTATCGAATAGAGAAAATTATAAAGCAATTAAGACTAGAAGTGTCACTGTTAGAATAGAAGAGGGAACAGATCAACAAAAATTCTCAGAAAGATAGACGTGATAACAGCAATGCAAAGTATCAGAACCGATCAAGATCTGTTGTGCATTATCGTATGTAAACTAAAAACAATAACAGCACAGACAAAAAACTTAGAAGGTATGCAGATAAATATACAGGAAAAGTACAAAATAAGCAATGTATTGATGACCCAAAAAAGTTTCATAGGGAATTGGGAAACGAGACAAAAGGAAATTAAACACCACCAAAAAAAAAAAAAAAAAAGATATATTTTGGAAAAATATCTAGCAAGATCATTTGGAACATAACAAAGATGCTGAATGGATAGAAGAAGTAAAAGAACGATCAAGAAGTTCAAATGTACAGGATCTGAAATGGGATGAAGTAACGGTCAGAGGGACTGAAACAAAGTTAAGAAAAGCTCCTATTTGGAAAACCCCAGGCCCAGATGCAGTACCTAATTTCAGGTTAAAAGTATTAACATCTTTACATGAAGATTTAGCCATGAGTAAAAACTATATATATGCTCACCCCGAACAGACACCATCCTAGTTAATAACAGGAAAAACAATACTCCTCCTTAAGAACAAACCTGTAAGCTACCCTAAAAACTATAGACCAGTAACTTGCCTTCCAACAATGTACAAAATGTACACTGGCAATCGTAGCAATAGAACAAAAGGGTAACCAAAAAAAGTCATATGGAACAAAGGATTATTTGTTGTTAAATGAAGTTATAATGGAGAATTGTAAAAAGGGGAAGAATCTAAGTATGACAAGGATAGACTACAAAAAAGCATTTAACAGTATTCCACATTCATGGATAAAAGAGTGCTTAAAAATGTATAGGGTACACCCTACACTGATCAATTATCATTTTTTTTTTTTTTTATCATTTGTTGACCGGGAAAGTCCGACTAGGTTCCACAGAGCCTGTTTTCAGCGGAGGCCCGGGGAGAAATGCTCCAGATTACATTACAATGACCATAAAACAGTGGCAAACTACTTTGCAGTTAAGCCATGATAAAGGACAAATTATTATTCCAGGGATAAAAATTCAAAGGGAGGGTATTTGCTGCTCTTTTGTCTTGCCCTTAACCCATTAAGCTGTCTGCTTAATATATTAGTTCATGGCTGCAGTTTGGCTCCCAGTAAACAACAAAGTGTAAAGACTTCTCATCTTCTATTTCTGGATGCTTTAAACCTGTATAGTTCATCAGAAGAGGAACTGAGCACAACTGCAAGTGGTCAAAACTTTTCAGATGATATAAGAATGTCATTTGGTCTTGATAAATGTGCAAAGGCAACCTTTAAAGGAGAAAAGCTGAAACACCAAGAAAACATCTTCCTGGGACAGGAATGTGATATAAAAGAACTTGAGCAAGAGGGAATGTATAAATATTTGTGAATTAATGAAGGATCAACAATAAAACATGAACAAGTGTGAATAAAATTAGTAAGGGATATTATTACTGAAAACAGCACTGACATCTAGGAACAAAGTCCAAGCTATAAACCAGTTTGCTCTTCCTCTCCTAAATTACAATTTTGGAGTGATTGACTGGCCCCAAAAGGTGTTGGATCGGTTGGACAGGAAAACAAGGAGGATGCTTCATGCTCATGAAATGATTTATAAAAATCACTGTATACCAAGACTATATATTCACCATTCTGAAGGGAGGTATGGGCCCCTTTGAAACTGATTACATGTAGAGATCTGCAATTATAGGACTGCATACAGATTTGCTGACCTCACAAGACTCAAACATAGTTAAAGTTTTAACACATGAGCAGATAAGTCTAAGATGACTTTCTTGCTTAGTTTAGCAGAAGCATATTAGTGTCAAGTGGGAATGAAAATCGAACCAGAAGTAGATAAAATCAGGCCACAATTGATTGTGCCAAAACACAGAAGAAAGAATATAAGGTCAGATGAGAAGACAAGAAATGTGGAAAATGTATAAGTATAGTTGCAAGTATTGAAAACTCTTTGAACAACCCCATGTTGATCAGGATCAAAAACAGGAATGGTTAAGGAGAGGTGAATTTAAACCAAAAGACAAAAAGTTGATATTGACGGTCCAAGATAGCGACTACATACATGTTAGTTTACAAAGTCCGTAGAACATGTGGAAGAAACAGACAAATGTAGAGTTTGTAAAACATAATTGGAAATAGTTGCACATCTTGTTGCTGGTTGTGATATACTAATGGCAGAAGGAATTTATACTGAAAGACATAATATTTTGGCAGGATTGTTGCGCTGGGGCTGTGCAGACATTATAATATTGAAGTTGCTGAAAGCGTTATAGAAAATAATGAAGTTTATATCACATGGGATCACCCCTTACCAATAGTTCAAAAAGTAGATGTAAGAAAGCCAGATAAAGTTGTCCATGTAAAGAAGACAATAGTAGCACTGATAACTGAACTTAAACTGCTACACCCAGTGACTACAGGGTCTTACATACAACAAGAGACAAAGTCATAAAATACCAGGATTTGCAGGCAGAAATGAGGGCAGTGTGGAAGAAGGATACACAGACAGTTCCAACAGTAGTAGGAGCAACAGGTCTTATAAAAATAATTTGCAATCATACTTGGATATGTTACAGATGCATGTAACGCTGTATGAATTGCAGAAGGAATCAATACTGGGCACACTACAGGTGCTACAAAGAGCATTTCTGGCTAAAATCAAAGAGTGAAGCAATACTAATTTCTTGAACTTTAATCATAAGTTTTTTATTTATTTATTTATTTTATATTTGTTGACCGGGCTAGTCTAGCTGGATACATGTCCATTTTCAGTAAAGGCCCGAGGAGAAAAGCTCCAAGCATAAGTAAATTACAGAATACAAAATTAAAAAATGGCTAGATTCCAATACATTAGAGAGCAAAAAATGGTTGGAAAACAAATAAAAGTTATTTTGTGAACAATAGTACAGAGTCTTGGCATAGGTTTAAGAAACAATCAAGTACAAAGTCTTTACTAGGTTTCAGGTACAATCAAGCACAAGTTTACACAATATTTGAAAATTATTATTCATTAAGTGAAAGGAGGAGAAAGAGAAAAGACAGGAAAACACAAGTACTAGTATAAAGTTAGCTTCTACTGATTAATGCTGCAGAGGGGCCATAGCCCAGGAGGAAGGGGTATAGCAAGAAGACAGATAAGAGGATAAGTATGATTCAGTCAGGCTTAGAGCAGGGACAAAGCCAGTGTATTTTTAGATGTTCTCTGAGATGTTTCTTGAGTGGTGTAGATGAGAGAGAAGTGAGCGTTCTAGGAAGCTTGTTCCAGATTCTGCCCACAACATTGGTAAAGAGTGAGTCCCCAGCTTTGTTATTAGATTTAATGTTGGCAATTAGTAGCTTATTAGCTGAGCGTAGTGTTGTAAGATTTTTATATGGGGAGATCAGGTTAGAGAGGATAGGGGTATTAGTAGGGTAGTAAAGGATTTTTTGTGTGATCACAAGTTGATTATATAGTAGTTGGTTTTGTAGTTCCGACCATCTGAGTTGTTTAAGGTTGAGACAGTGGTGGGTTCTATAAGGGGAGCCAGTGGCAAATCTGACTATATTATTATAGCTAGTTTCAAGCTTGGTACGATTGTGCTTTGATAGATTGGTATATATGGCAGAAGCATAGAATAGGGTAGAAGTGAGATGAGTCTGGGCAATGGTGGTTCTAGCTAGTGGTGTAAGGAAGGGTTTGATTATATACAGGGAGCCTAATTTTTTATTGACAGTTTTTATAGTATTGTTGATATGGTCATCATAGCTGAGGTTATAATCAATGGTTATGCCCAGGAGATGTGCAGTAGGATCAGGGGAAATACAAGTTCCATTATTAGAGGTAATTTTGAAGTGGATCTGTGGAGATTTTTGGGTGGGAGTAAAAAGTAATAATTTAGTTTTTTTGGGGTTGAGGAGGCAATGATGGGTGAACCACTTTTCAGCAGAGTTAAATACAGTTTGAGTAAGGGTCTGGAGAGAGGTTGATGACTTAGCAGTACAGATTAAAGTAGAGTCATCAGTGTATTGTATACAGGTGGCTTGAGGAAAAACAGTATGGAGATCGTTAATAAAAATGGAAAAAAGAAGAGGGCCTAGGATAGAGCCTTGAGGGACTCCAATGTTCATGGGGAGGGGTGTGGAAAGATTATTGTCCCAGAGCACTGCTTGTTGTTGTCTATTTTCTAGCTAGGATTTAAACCAAAGAATTGCTTGTGGGCCAAGAGATTGGGCTTTTAACACACTGATAAGTAAGTTATGGTTGACCATATCAAAGGCTTTTGATAGGTCAATAAATAGAGAGGATGAGAGAGAGTTATTGTTTTGATTCCTTTTTATACAGTCAGTAAAAGTTAGCAGGGCAGTAGTAGTGCTATGAAACGGCCTAAAGCTGTGCTAGCAGTTGGCAAGTAAATTATTGTGGAGCAGGTGTTGAAGTAGTTGATGGTGAATACATTTTTCCATTATTTTGGCTAGTGGAGAGAGTAGTGCAATTGGTCGGAAGTTGGAGATATCAGTGGATTTACCTCCTTTATGCAAGGGGATAATATGGGAGACTTTCCATATGGAAGGGATGGTACCTTCTGAGATTGATCTGTTTATAAGGATGGATATGGGATATGCTGTGGCTGTTGACTTAGGAATGGGGTCCATTCACATCATGTTATTAGAAAACCAAAAGACTTGGAGAAATTAAAGAAAATAGAAGCCATTTAGATGTACAGTTTCTGATGTAACCTTTCTGTGGCCTGTCATACATCTTATCTTACACTGTGCAGAGTACCATACCATAGCCTACCTGCCCTTGAAGTTCTATGCTGCAAATTGGAACCATCTTTATTCTGTTTGACCTTATGGTGCCTTGCTGAGCTACTCATTTGTCTACACACAATATATTGTATAAAAGCTTAAAATCATGTGACACGCCATGCACCTTGTCATAATTATGTGATACTTGAACATCTCTTGCCTTGACATATTGTTCATATTGTTTGTTCATGTTGAGCCTAAATGTTTATGTTGTACGTTCTTATTGTGCACATATCTTGCTTTTTCCACACTAGCATACCATTTAGTAACTAATCAGATGTTGCTCACCTGCACTGTGTAGACTTCCACACCATATTTTACATGACCTTAGCCTGCCATGCTATGTTTTACCTGAGCTTTCCTCACCCTGCCACACTCTGCATGGTATTTCACTGTATTATACTTAATGGTACCCTTTTCTCTCGTGCCGAAGATCAGTACACCATAGTATGCCTAGCCCTTACCATCCTGTGCCATACTTTGTTTGCAGTGACACCATACTGTTCTGTATTGTTGTGCCTTACTTTATATACTGCTACATACAGTGTACCTGATGTAGCTCTTAGTGCTATACTGTATTTCCTGCTTCACTGCTCTGCATCTGATCTTACTCTGCTGTGCCATACTGCTACATTATAATCTATGTAAACTATCCTTGCTGTACTCTGCTTACTGACTCATAAAAAGAATAAAATCACATAAAGTATTATGCCATAATCTGCATACTGCCGCACCATACTGTACATGCATACTGCACCACCACTGGGGCAAGCCATTTCAGTGCTTTTCCACAAACTTGGGCCTAAATTGCTTTTTGCACACTTCAAACCACTTGAGTAATTTATAAATGTTGTCAAGTTCTGGCCAAGTAATTATATTATTAATCAAAATAAATAATTCAGTATTGGCTCTCTGGCAAATAGGGATGAAACCCAGACTGTATCTGTGTTTGATTGATTGTCAGCCCAGACAGTTGGAGAACTTTTGATAGGGTGAAGAGGAATGACAAAGCAGTGCCCACTCACTTCTTTCAGGTGGGACGCTGTGAGGATACGTTGAGGCTGCATCTGTGTCGTGAGCACTGGTGGTAATTTCTATAAGTGCTGCATTGGTAAGTATGCAGACAAATGAGATGGCATAAGTCAAAGTGGATCCTTCATGGCACCATCGCATACTAACTTCTTAATGTGAATCCAGCACATTATGCTGTTGTTAATGGTTTATTTATCCTTCTGTGGGCTGAGAGTAAAATGACAGGATTCAAAAAAAAAATCTACTTCCTCTGGGCACAAAATCCCAAATTCAGATGCCCACAACCAGTGCATTTATTGTTTATTGGCAGCACACCTTAATACAAACTGCATTTCAGAAAGGAGTCTGAATGGAAATGAATCTGGAAGCAGATGAGAATCAGACAGCAACTGTAACTGCCAGAAACAAAAGAATGACTATAAAGAAAAGTATCAAAAGAGGAGGAAAGAAAACTGGAAAAGACCATAAATACAGAGACAAATATACAAAACTCCTAGAGCAACCACATATTGATCAAGATTCGATACAGGAGTTGTTAGAGAGCCTGAATGTTAACTAAAAGATGAAGAGCTATAATGGTGGCTCAAGATGGTGGTCTGTGAACACATTGATCTGATGTTGGCCTTTTCATTTTTCCACAATGTATGTGTTATGACTCGAGCTCGGGTCTGACTCAGCCACATTTCACAGAATTTGGGTCAAACTGTTAAGCTTCTCCCTCTACTCATAAGGCCCTAGTCCGCCCACAGTACCCCAGCCCTCGTTTGCCACCATCTTGCATGGATTGCGGATATTCTCTCTGAGCAATCCGTTAAAGATCACGTGTTTTGTGAGGGCTTTCTCTCAAAATTTCTTTATTTTGTAATTTTCAGTATCTTTAAATAACAAAATATTTTCATAGATCCTCTCTCCTTTATTTTCTTAGCTTTACGGGGCTTTTTCTTTACCGCTAGTCCTTTTAATTTTGTAAGGTAAACTTCTTACCTTTCATTGTTGGAACTTTCTTTTCTTCCCCTTCTTTTCTTACCCTATTATCATGGTGTTTCTTACTGCCATTGATGGTAGTCTGTCTCGTTTAAAAAAAAATCTCCCGTTTTCCTTTTTTTCCTGTTAAAAAGTTATGACTGAGAGTAAACTGACAGGGTTAAAAAAATGTACTTCCTGTGAGCACAAAATCCCAAATTTGGATGCCCACAGGGAGTGCAATTACTGTTTAGTGGCAGCACACCTTAATACAAACTGCGCTGTTTGTGCTGCATTCAACTCAAGGGTCATTGAGGATAGGAGAAATATGCTAGTTCTACATGGATTATTGCCCTCTACTTCCTCCTCAAGTTTCAAACCCCCAGCAAAACATAGTAAGGCTCTGCCCGAGCATAGGAAGCAGTCCCCTTCTTAGTCTTCTAAGACTCCGTTGACCTCCGATCCTCCACGAAAGATATAAATATCTTCAGATCCAACTTTATCGGATCTGAAAAGGGCAACTTCGGATCCTATGACCTCGGATCCAATAGCTATTTCAGCTGTTCTTCTCAACCTGTGGATCCAAAGGCTTCAGATCAGATTTTGGAACTTCTAAAACTCCTGAATCTCGCTCAACTGAGTTTATTGATCCATTTGCTCCTTGGCTCCACTCCCCTCATGCAGACACCGAGGTAATGTTCCATACCTCTGTCCGATACCTCATCTGTCAAGTCCTCTAGGAGTCTTTCTGAAGCTGAAATGGATAGGATTATGAGGAAGCTCCTTAGACCTCACATCCAGACGGGGGTTATACTGTCTCCATCTCCCTTTGGATCCATGAGCCTCCTTTCCACCTCCCATATAGTTGTATGTCCTTCTCCAATATGCCTTTTTGTTTTGGAGCGCTCTGATCTGGTGTCGGAGCGGAAGATGCTTGCATCTTAGACTGCAACAGTGTCCCTAAGTAGTTCTGCTCCTGTACCCTCAGATTAGTATGAGTCCCAGAGCTGAAGCATCAGCGTTGGGTCTGTGGGGCTGGGATCTATTCCAGTGCTATAAGAGCCATCCTTGACCCTCAGAGCCACTGCACTAGATAGGTCGGGTGTGTCTCCCTCCTTGAGAGAGAGATTCAGACAGAGTAGTGGCTTGTCTGCTTTGGAAGTCTCAGCTGCAGTTCAACCAGCCACGTGTCACCTGGTCTGTGTGCTTTCGAGGTAGTGGAGGAGGTGTTCTCTCATCCAAATGACCCGGTCTCTCGTACATCTTAGGACCCTACCTTTTATTCCTCTATGGTTCTAAGCTCTGATCCCATCAGACCTCCTTTTGATGAAATGTCCTTGTTTGGCCCTTTTGTAAAAGACACTTTTCCACAGTGAGCAGGAAGGAAAAACCCTGTCTGCCATAGGGATTCCCTTTTGTACCCCGCAGCAGTCCTTTTCTCCGAGTCAAAGAGGAAGCAAGAAAATGTTGCTCCATAAATCCCGGGGATCTTTCCAGGATTCGCGCAGACAAAACTTCAGAAGCAGAGGAGGAAGTTCAAATGGAAGACACTATCCCTATGGCAGAGGAGGCGCACAGAACCAGGGTTTCTGAAATTCCTTCTTGGATAGACCCTTTCAGTGCTCCTGAAGGACTTGCCCAACTGCTCATCTCTAGAGGCAGTTGAGGGACACTTGTCCTTGCACCCAGACAACCTGGACTGCTATTACAAAATATTCTTGGGTGCTGAAAATAATATCCAGAGGTTATTTCATACCATTTTTTCAGACTCCCCCCCCCCCCCCAAAAAAAAAAGAGAAAGCTTCCAGACATTCCACCCAGTCAGAGAGAAGCTGTAGGACAAAGTCATCCAGGAGGTCCCAGCAGACCAGAGAGGATTTGGAAATTACTCAAGGTTCTTTTTAGTGCCAAAAAAGACAAGAAATCTTGAGACCAATTTTGGATCTAAGCAATCTGACCCAGTATGTGAGAAAATCAAGGTTCCGAATGGTCATGTTTCAGTCCATTCTACCTTTTTTTTTTACACAAGGACGATTGGATATGCTCATTTGATCTTCAGGACACATAGTATCATAACAAAATGAACAGGCTCTCCCGAAGATACTTCTGGTTTCTTTTGGGAGCCAGATCATTGCCCTGCCCTTTAGACTCGCCACAATAGTGGTGGCAATTCACCTAGGACTGCAAGGATTCTGAGTGTTTCCATACTTAAACGACTGGCTCCTCAGTACCCCAACCATGCATCTTCTAGAACAGTTCAGGGACCATTTGCTCCAAACAGTTAACATTTCCAAATTACAACTGGTATACAGCCTGGAGTTAATTGGTGCTCATTTAAACACTAAGTCAGATTGCTTCTCTACCTATTCATTGTATGGATATGATCAAGTTCCAGGTGTAAAAGATTTTCTAATCCTGCTCCTCCAGCTAGACTTGTCCTTCAGGGTCTATGTTCCATGGCAGATTCCACAGTTTTAGTCCCATTGACACATTATTATGTGTGTGTTATACAATGGACTCTAGCTGTTCAGTCGTCTGTTCTTCAGTATCCTCTGTCCATTCCAGTAAAACTAACTCCGGTACGCAGAAACCTTCTTCGTTGGTGGATCCAGTCAGATGACATTTACATTGGTCGCCTCTCCATTGTTTTCTCCCCCAGTGACCACAGTGACCACTGGCACCTCCCAACTTGGTGGGGGTGGGGGGTATTTCTTGGGAAGGATGGTCCAAGGCACGTTGTCCCCCCCAGAAAGCAGTTTGCACATCAGTGTCCTGGAAATGAGAGCAGTCCTTTTAGATTTCCAGGCATTTCAAGGTACTCTCCTTCTGGGAACTATTGTGATCAAAACAGCCATGTCTGTAGTCTGGTACATCAGGTAATGGTGAACTCATCCTAATCCTCTGTGTGGCAGTGGGCAATCTCATTTAACCACTTTGTAGTGGCAGTGCACAACATCCAACATACTAGTGGACAGACTCAGCAGGTCAGATTTGATGCCTCATGAGTTGTCTGTTAACCAGTTAGTGGTGAAGAGATTTTCCTTCATTGGGGCCAGCCTTACTGCGATCTTTTTGCAACTCTCCACAACAACATATGCGCAGATATTTTGCCCTGATCCCTTCTCAACGGAAGTCACTGAGAGATGCTTTAGTCCACATTTTGTCCATCTGGTCTCCTTTATGCATATCTCCCACTCCTTAGATACTGGACCTCAGTCCAGACCTTCTGTCACATCCCTTGGGGATAAAGTATACCAGTATCCCAGGCCTTAAACTAAGTAGCTAGACAGCCCAGGCTTTCTTTCCCAGTCCATCATATACTTTGGTCCTCCCAGAAAAATTCCACTAATAGGATTTACAACAGTAAATGGAAAAGATTCTCAGTATGGGCCCTGAAATATGATATTGATCCTTTTAATGCCCCTATTTTTTCATTGCTAGACTTTTTAGCTTCTCTCGTAAAGAAAGGTGCTATTTCTTCCACAGTCAAATTACAGTTGGCAGCCATATCAAATCTTTACTTGAGGCCATGCTTCTTGCTTGGCTGCTTCCAAGTTAAGCAGACCCTCCAGTGAGAGATCCATCCCCTCCTTGGGATTTTACAGCAATACTTCAAGGACTGACCCAACAACCCCTTGAACCTTCAGAAAAAAACTGATTTAATTTAAATTTTTGTCTTAGAATACAGCTTCCTTAGTTGCTAGTACATCTGCAAAAAGAATTATTGAAATCCAGGTTCTTTCATCTAAGCTCCCTTACATTATTTTTCACAAAGACAGAGTTACCTTACAAACCACTCCTTCCTCCCTTAGCCAAAGTAGCCTCTGAATCGAACACAAATCAAGTCATTCATTTATCAGTCTTCTTTCTTAAATTTTCAAGTAAGGGGGGGAATACATGCTATACCTCTTAGATGTAAATAGACAACTACGTTTCTGTCTACACAGAACAAAAGATTTCAGAAAAATGGACCAGTTGTTTGTCTCTCTTTCACCAAGCAGGCTGGGATCTCCACGATCTATCTTGAACAACTAATTGTATTTCCTTAATATATTCCCAGCAAGGTCTCTCCCTACCAAAACCACCTAAGGCTCATTCAGCAAGATCCATGGCCACCTCTTTAGCACTCTTGTCTAGAACTTCCATTGATGACATTTGTGCAGCAGCCAGCTGATCTAATGCTCATACCTTCATTGCTCATTACAAATTAGACATAATTTCCAGAAATAGAGCAGCTTGAAGTTCAGCAGTTCTCTGGAATATCCTTCCATGAAGGTCACCCAAGATTCACGTAGCTGAGGACTCTGTCCCATACGTTGAAGAATGAAAAGGACAACATCGGATATTAAAGTTTTGTAGTAGTCAGAACTATGCATCTCTGTTGTCCATTTTCATTGTTCCTCAACTCCCCTCCCCCTTCCCTGTCTTTTTCTGGAGTGACCTGATGGACTTGTTCATAGGTTAGTACTAGGCTAACTACCCTTGTGGGCCATTTTAAGCCTAGCCAATTACCCCATGTGAGAGTCAAACCCTGCACCTTGTGTTTGTAAGGCAAACACCTTAGCCATTTTGCCAACCTCCCAGTTGGAACCTGTTTTTCCAAGTTTGAGCTTTGGGTCTGTTTCTGCTCACTTTATATTTTAAGATATTTTTGGAAACAAACTTGATCTGAGGTATTGTGGGCAGACTAGGGTATTAAGCTTAGAGGGAGGGTGTCGAGAGTTGGATCCAAAGTCTGTGGAATGAGGCCCAGTCAGATCTGTAACCCATATGTTGGGGAAGAATTAAAATGGACAACATAGATCCATAGTTATGGTGAGTACATAACTTTATTTACAAAGTCTGTGAAAGTGAGAGAGAGAAATGCTTGTGATACACTTTTGTTTCAGGGTCTATATACTGAAAAACAGAATAACATGGCAAGACTGTTGCAGTAGTGATTGTGCAAACACTGTAATATAGAAGTGGCCGAGAAGCATTGGAAACATGAACCGCAAAACATTGTTGACAGTGATGTGGTTCAGAACACATAAGATTACCTAACACCAACAGTTTAACAAAAGAAATGCAAGAAAACTAGATATTGTAGACTAAGAAAAAGAAAACATCATTAATCATTGAAATGTCTCCACCCAGTGACTACACTGTTTTATGTATGTGGAGAGAAAAAGATATAAAATGCCAGAATTTGCAAACAGAAATCAGAGCAGTGGGGTTGAAATGAGCCCCAGACTGTTTCAATAGTCTTAGGAACAACAGGACTAAGTGTACTTAAATATATTACTAATATCTGTAACCCTGTATGAACTGCTGAAGGAAGCTTTTCTGGATACAGTGTATATACTGATATGCAGATGCTGCGAGGAGCGTTCTTAGCTAACATTAAAGACTGAAGCAGTACTAGTTTCATGAAATCTAATGTTAGGAATGGGGTCCATTCCACTGACTGTATTAGAGACCCCTAAACATTTGGAGAGATTAGAGAGAGAGAGAGATACCATTGTTACTTAACTTATCACAAACAGTATGATGAATACTTTCAGAAGTGTATGGTTTTCCATGTGCTTTCCACGACATTCAAGGTTATACCAAAGTTTAAGAATTTTTCTATGCCTGCATGCATTGTTCCCATTATAAAAACTTATTATGTTTCTTAACAGCTTCATATACTCATTTTATTTATACAATATACAGATTTCCTTACTAAATATTTCCATTTTTGAGCAGTGACTTATGGCCATACTTCATCTCTGACCCGTATCTCACTCCGTCTCCCCCACCTTTCCTTTAACTTTCTTGTACACCTCCTTTCCTTCCTCCTGTTAGGTCCCTGTTCTTTTCTTCTCTTCTTTATTCTGCCTCAACTCTTCTTACTTAAAACATATACCCATTCTACTTTATTATTCCCCTTTCATCTCACATTCAACATCAGTTTCCTCATTACACTGTGGTGTAACCACCCCCTCATTCCAACTCCAGATGACTCTTGCAGCCGTTCAAAATTTTCACATTCTTTTTCCTTGATTTCTTCCCAAAGAGCTGAACTAAACTTCTCTGCTTTTTCTTCTCTTTTTTTTCATTTGCATCCTGAATTACATTCCACTGGTCATTTGTCATCTCATATCCTCACACCTTTTTCCCCTCCCCTTCAAAACATCCTTCTCCGTATATTTGACCACTGAACAGGTGACCTAATCTAGCCTACTACAAAACAACTGCTGTGTCCACCTCATCCTCCTATACTTTGCTTCTTAAGCTATTGTTTTTACTTACCCCTTAACCACTTAGCTACTCCTGCTGCAGTAGCATCTTGAAATTGGGCATTCCCCATTGTCCATCTTTCCTACAAGGCTTACACCTGTCTTTACTCCATTTTTTCCCTTCTCTACACACACGTATCTGGTATCATCTGGTGAAAAGAGGTTCCACCGGAAAGAGGGTTCTGGTAATGAAAAAGTGGTCATGAGACCCGGTGGCCTTGGGATATCTATGAATCTGTCATATGTATCCTTAGTTTTGGAAACTGCCATCATAGTAGTTCAGAACCGTTGTTTACATATTTTGAATGCTTGCATTAACAAAGCAACACAGTCAGAGCAGCAAAACACACTCCACATTCAAATAAATCTTGGCTGTTATCCATCTGTTTGGTTCCATAAAATGACGGTCCACAGATGTTCTTCTCTCACCATAAGTTGGGTGTCCATATACGTAGTTCATATTTTCCAACTATTAGAACAAGTCTCAACTACATGCAACAACATTAAGTAGCCCCATCCACCTTTCAGTAGCTGTGCTATAAACTATGTACCCACACACAGATTGGTTAAGCAATACCCATATTTATGAGGACATGGTAAAATTAAGTACTTAGGAGTATGGATTAAAAAGTATTCTGTTATGGTAGCTGAGGAGATAAAGGAGACTTAAAAATGACACAAAACGTGAGAAATTGGAAGCTCTCTTTTATGGATATCAAGATACAAGCAGTGAAAATGTTTAGTCCCTTTAGTTTTATGCACAGGTCAGGCATAGTTTTATCAACCAGAGGAGAAGTTGTAGATATGAGTTAATAAAGAGTTAAAGGATTTTTATTTGGGAGGGGAAGAGGGCAAGAGTCAAATGGAATAAGTTGATAACTTCCAATATAACAAGGTGATTTGGGATTACATGATTTGAAAGGGTATTTCAGAGCTACACAGTTATGGCTCCTATACATAGCATAAGCAGAAAGCTATAATTCAAAGTGGAAATGGATGATGATAATGATGAAATGGGAGATACTGAAGAAATAAGGAGAGACTGGAATTTTGGATGCAGATCCTTAAGGAGAATAACTGTAGCTATGCATAATGTTATATTCATAAAGTATTCTAAGAACTAAGCTAACACGGGAATGGAGAAAGGAGATTCTGATGATAGGGATGGCTACAATTAGGGGTACAGAGAGTAGGCAAGAGGGGGCTGGAATTTATTGGAGAAAACTGGCAAAGGAACCAAGATATTAGGATCAAATAATTTTAGAGGGAGAGGTAATAGAATGGGAGGAGAACAAGAATACATTTAGTCTGCAGGCTACAGATTACCTTCCCTTATCAAGAGCTGATATCCGAGTATAGGCAAAGAGAAAGAAGTAGGGGATCCTAAGAGAAAAAAAACAGCACTGGAGGTTAGAAGGGATTGAAAAGAGAGATTGGATAAGCAACTCTCAGAAAGAAAAAATGGAAAGATTTATGCATGGCTCTGAAATATACAACAAAGTCTAGAAGGTTTAGAAATTTTGCTTGGAAATATTTGCATAGGTATTTTTATACCCCAAGCAGACTCCAGAGAACTTTTCCTCAGCTAGATTGCAAATGTTGGAGGTGTGATGGGGAAGAAGTAATTGGAACATAGTTTTTGGGAGTGTAATGAGTTGGCAAACTTTAAGAATTCCATGCAGAGTACTTTGTCAGAAATACTGAGCGAGCAAATTGTTGTAAATAAGGAAATATTTTTTTTAGCTGTGATACATAGACATAGTAAAGCCTTGCTGAGTTTAATTCTGGTGGCTGCCAAAAAATCAATTCCTAGAAAATGGAAATCGTAGTGTAAACCAACCATATTAGGAGGAATGAATATAGTAACAAAAATAAAAGAACGAAGTAGGATCTTTAGAAAATAGTAAGATCAAATTACATAGAAAAATAGGAATTGTGAGAACAATACATGCAGAATATTGCTTTGGGGGAGGCTGTTTTCCAAGAGGTTTGAGGGAAGCCAGGAGTTGAATGAGCTGTGTAACTTTTGATTGACAATGACTGTAGAGATGATTATATGTGGTGTATAATTTTTGGAACTGAAAATATATCAGTATGGTTTGTTTTCATTTATATAAATGAATGAATGATTGCCTATGTCGTAAGTGATAATTCAATAGAGATGATTCTTGTTGGGAAAAAAAAATGATCAGTTGGTCGCATATGATTCCTATCCTCCTCCATAGCATGCCAGGGATGTGCGCTCTTCAGTAGCATCTCTGGTCAGCCTTCTTAACTGACATCTTCTTTAACTTTTAAATCTCCACTGCCAACATATTGAGAAAAGAAAAAGCACAGCTATTAAGTATCAACAGAACCTTATGCTATCTTCTTCTTCTTTCAGCTTTTCCCGGTTAGGGGTCGCCACAGTGGATCACCTGTCCGCTCATGATTGGCAGTGGAGTTTTACGGTGTTGAGTTGCTAGCCCGGCGCCCAACCTTCCACAGAAGGCACACACATGTACACACTCACACATAGGGCCAATTTAGTGTGTCCAATCCACCTACAGCATGTCTTTGGTATGTGGGAGGAAACCGGAGCACCCGGAGCAAACCCATGCAACCACAGAGAGGATATGTAGACTCTGCACAGAAGGCACCCCAGCCGAGGATCGAACCGGAGAATGTCTTGCTGTGAGGCGGCAACACTAACCACTGCACCATTGTGGCTGCCCAGATAGACCAAACTCAAAAGGTGAAATGTCAAATACCTGAAAAACAGTGAAGCAATGAGTCAGTGCTGAAGTTGCCCAAACATCTTCAACTAAGAGGCGAAACTCAGAATGCAAGGGGAAAAAAAAAAGAAAGAACACCTACAAAATGATCTTACTTTACACAACTAAAGAATATTCCTTGATGTCTGAACAACTCTGTTTGAATCATGGAAAACTCAAGAATACAAATGTGCACAGAGATGCCAGTTGTAGTAATGGATGCCAGCAGCAACTACTGATGATGCATTTAGCAGCTTAACCGCTGAGTATTTTCAGAAGGCTTGAACCCCAAACACTGTTTATTTTTGGCTATGTTTGCTTCTGATTTAAAAGATCATCTCCAAAATTATTCAAAATTTATTATGAAACTTTCAGGGACTGTTATTGGCATACTTATCTGTAATACACCAATGGACTGGGTTCCTACCCACAAAGCAGTAGCTGCAACTCAAATTTTAATTAAAAATTAATTATATGTTTCACAATATACAAAGAACGAAAATATCAATTTTACAACAAAACTCTGCTTTTAGATGTGAAGTCACTCCAAAATGACAGACGTGTGTTTATGGCAGTTTTTTTTTTTTTAAATCTAAAGAAAATGAAAGCTACATATTTGTTTTAAGCGGACTGCTTTGTAAATGTTTCACTCTGTCAATTTATAAAGGCCATTCTGGCCTGAATTCCACTCTTAACTTAAAATGAAGTTGCCTAGGAGTACAAAATAGTCTTAAGATTTTTTTTCTGGAAAGACACCTCTAAGAATCCCACTTTCATTTTGTTTTACATAGACCAGTAGCTTTTATGAAAAGTAGGCAGTCCATCAGATGAGACATTAAACTAACACCTGATGAAAACAGAAGGAAACGTTCCTTTATGCTCTGGCCAAATTTTCCCTTGTACTATAAATAACACCTTGGGTCTCCCCTGATGCTATAAAATCCTTAAAACATTACCACTATGGTATCTTGTTCAGCTTGTAGGATCTGAGCCTGGCATACTTTTCTCACCCATCTGATGAACAGAGTTGTGCTTAAAGTCTGTCTTTCTCCAGCTCAGCTGACCAGTCCTCATTATCCCCTTTCTTCCTGCCACAGTCTTAGACCTGTATCCATTCCTCATCTTGCACAAAATCAGCTCTACTGCTCTACAGCCTTCTACAGCAAGTAGGAGATCTGTTCCTTACCTTTTTAGTTGATTGTACGTTTCTGTCCATTCTGACTAAAATCCCGGACACAGTTACTAGTTCCACCTAAGGTACACAGGGGTATCATTACTCTCATGAGTTGCCACTGTGCTACACTGTTGTCACAAACCTGTTATTCCTCATTGTCTTGCCTCTACCTTTTGACAACATTTTCTTCTCCAGCACTGTCCCACCAGTGTGCTTTGCCCTTTGTAACCTCTTCTTCATGATCGCTTTCATCTTGGTGTAGCAGAAATGAGCCCTGTCTTCTCATTTTACTTTTAATTTAGCAGTGTATACAAAAAACACCATCATCTATGTTTGGCTTAATGGTTTATAGGATCATAGGCTGGTACTAGGCTATCGCCCCTAGGGCCTGTATAAGCTTAGCCATAACAATTCCCTGGATATTTCATCCCACAAGATTTACTTCCCACAAAGTATACACCACAAAACTGAAGCCATTCTACTATTTGTTCATGCAATAATTTTCAAAAATCCTCTGTCACCATAACTTGTGCATCTTTAATTGCCAACCCTTTTCTCCAGACAGTTACCTCTGCACTATTTTTTTATTAAATGGCTGTAGATCTTAACCAAGATATGTCAGCTTGTCTGATATTTTCCAGTCATCCTCCAAACTCTGCAATCTAGTTTGTAAGGTCAGTCATGTATTCTAAGACTGCAACCCAGTCCTGCATAAATTGTAGCATATTTCTTGCTTTTATGCCTTTTACCAGGCCAGTAGTATGTGTTGTCTCTGTATGACCTAGCCTCTGTCATCTAGTTTGTGAGTAGCTACACTGAGGAGTTCAAGTTTTGACAGCTGTTTTAAGTAAGACATGACAAGACACTCATATACCCGTGTATCCCTTGCCTCTGGAACAAACTTCCATTACATATCAAACAGAGTGGCATATGTGCTACCTTCAAGGTAAACTTTGAAAATTGGATAGATAGCATCACATTCTCTCCTAGTCTGTCTTGTCTTGGCTTGCCATCCTTGAGGCTGGAGGGAACTTTTGAATAGAGGTTTTTTTACAAGGTCTGTAATGGTCTGCAGACTGTCTTGTAGTTAACCTATGAACCTGCTTATCTGCCTTTGCCTCCACTTTACTGACTTTCTCCAACAAGATTTTACCTTTCCAAATGCAACACTTTGTGGTTATACCATTGACCCAGGACCGAGTACAGAATTCTTGCTTCTATCTTGCAGTGGCTCTGCAGTTTGCTGCACCCTGAAATGTAAGACTACCTCAACTACAAATTGCTATATAAGTTGTGAGACTAATATGATCAGTACTCAGAATGTAAAAGTCACTAAAAAAAGTCCCAGCCAAAATAAAATTAAAACAGAGTAGTAAAAAATAAAATAAAATGGTGTATAAACTCTAATCGGATGTGAAAGGGTATATTAAGATAAAAAAGGTAAGCAAGTATGTGAGCTAACAAATGTAGATTAACAGATAATTGAAACAAGATATGCAGAAAACCATCCAGAGAAGCCAGCATGTAGTCCATAGATAGCCAAAAGTGGTACACTATAAGATGATAAACCACAGGTGATTCCACAGGCCCAAATGTCATTGCAACTGAACGTCTCATGCTCTGAAGTAGCAGTTCAGTAGCCATTGCCAAATATGAAATACCCCCTCACCACCTTAGAAACTATTACTGCAAATGGCATATTGTAGACATGTAACAAGGCATACAGATGTTTTTTTTTAAAGATTACAGGAGTATCCTCAGACTGTACCTCTGGTGGTAGCATATTTCAGATAGCAGTAACCGATCTTGAGAAGGCACTTTCACCAATTACAGTTTTGAATGGAGTCTGACCTAAGGCAATGATATCATCTTGGCTATGGCTAAATGAGTACACTTGATCTGGAAAGGGAAACTTAATTCTCAGAGGTGGTCAGTGTCCTTGCTTTAATGTTTTAAATGTGTGCTTAAAGGGGTGGTTGCCCTTTCAGTCACTAGGAGCCAGTTTATCGAATTCAGAAGGTTACAGTGGTGTGAGTGAGAATCTGCTAGGAGTACAGAGTTCCATAATCTATGTACAGATATTTGTAGTTTGTGTGTCATATATTAAGTGAAATGAAGTGAAGGGAAGTCTGTATTCCAGTTTAGGGAGAAGCACGTTTTTAGCTAAAACAGTACGGGCAAATGGGGACTGTAAATAAGTTCTGTAACAAAGTCTTAGTTGGGATAAGACCGTTGATAATGCCAGTATGGATTGTGAAGGAAAGGGATGGGTCCCCAGTAATACTTGAGGTATTTGTAGTCTGATACAGTAGGTATGATCATATTTGATTATCCCTAATGATGACATTTGCTAGGGTTGGTAGTTTGAGGGGAAAAATAACATTCCATTTGTTTTATTATGACTGATCAGGAGTTTTAGATTCAGCTGATTAGCAGACATTAGAGAAGCTTTCTTGGGACTTGAGGTTGTAGATTGTTAGGGTCATTACTAATCTCTAGCAAGAGTAATTCATCTGCATATAGAATTCCACTGAGAAATGGGAGATCCTCTTTGAGGTCATTAACAAATATCGGGAACAGGGGACCAAAACTGAGCTTTGTGGTGGTTGTAATGTATTTATTTGTCTGGAATTAGTATGTAAGGTAAATGAGTATGCTAGTTGGAGTTGGCCACGATTTTAGTGGGTGTCAACTGTATTAAGAAGCTTATAGCCAAGGTAGCATAGTTTTATAAACAATTCTATTAATGAAATAAATTATTTTGTAGGCCTTAAAAGTGTAGTTCGCATTGTGAACTGCCTTCTGAATATGTATGTGAATAACTTGGTGTAATAATGAAAGTGGAAAGATGTTTGTATAGGAATACTGAATAGACTATGTAATTTGTTGAGGTTTCTGGTGGCAGGTTGTCAGTTATGTAGAGGCAATCAGTGTGAGTAGTATGAAGGATAAGAAACAGAAAGGTCTTAGGCTGTACCTAATTGTGGTGGAAGAGTTATCAGAATTAATGGAGGCTTGCATGCATATAGGAGTAGTATAGACACAAAAGAAGTGGAAAATAGATGAGAGAGGTAGGATGAGGGTATTGAGAGAGGTAAGATGAGGGTGTTGGGAGATGAGGGACTTTATTAGGTATAATGGCAAATCTAGAGCAGAAGATTGCTAGCTAGTTTGATAATGTGTTAACAGTCTATATGCCACCTAGTTTGAATGAATGTGAGTTAAAGGTCATCAACCACCTAGTTTGAGTTTGAGAGAGATGTAGAATGACTGCCACTGAGTTACAGCCTACATCTGTCATCTTGGCTGAGCGTGGGTGAGTTACTGCCTGTATGTAATGTAGACTGAGTGTGGGTGATGATCAGTTTGTAGGGATGTACACAAAGAATTTATATAACAGCCTATATATCACCTAGACCTGAGAATACCTGACTTTGCAGATTAACTGACACCTAAGCTGAGAGTATGTGTGGGTTATGCTGTATGCTGCCTTCAGTATATGTGGATGTCTCTGCCAGCAAGGTTGTGAATGTCAGTGCTACTGTTTGCCTTCTAATTAGGCTGCAAGTATGTTAGCACTAGCCTAATGACCATCTAGGTAGGGAATTAAGAGAAAACAGTCTGTTTCCAAATTTGTGCAAAAATGAGGGAGTGGCTGCCTGTTGTCAGAAGTCTGTGAATAGATAGAGTCATAACTTGGTGTGATTGATGGGAAAAGAGCTGTTTAATAGTTTTTAGGTAGACTAAGTAATGACAAAAGCATGTAACGTGGAATTCAGTGTGCGTAGTACTAGGAATGAGGAAGGGAACTGCCCATATGGACAGTGTCATTTGCTGTTGGGAATTGTCATAATAGTGGAGGTGTATGATTGGTTGGAAAAGTCGGTGGGGTGAAAGATGTGTGGTTATGAATTATAAATTTGATAGTATGGGTGATGGGTGGGGAATGAAGCTACTCCCTCACCAGAAACAATTAACGAGAGGTATTTGTCTCCCTGATATGTCTGTTTCTTAATTGGGAAGCTCATTTAGGAGAGAGCTAAGTTAGGGCCTATAGTGAATTAACTGAAACACAATGTCCTGCATTTAAAGCACAGGCAGGTCCAGATATTCTTAGCAGGATTGTAGAGCAGCCAGACCTGAAATCTTCTTGGCAAGGAAATGCTGTGGCATATTTAATGGCAAACCAGCGTCTGCTGCCTGTTAAAGTAGAGAGAGTTATAGGGATTTGAATAGTATGAAAAAGTGTGCCAGGACCCTATGTAGAAAAGCAAAGGTAGCTAAATCATGAGTAGCATCACTGCATTTATCAGCAGGGAAGCCAGTGACACCCTCTTGGTGACCTAGGTAAGTAATTTGAGTAGTTTGCCCTTTATTTTAAGAAGCTTTCTCTTTAAATAAAACCTCCTAAAATGCTTTTAACATTTTAATTTTATAGAGTGAAGCCTTTCTACTAAATGAAATAGTATCAGGGCTTTCTACTAAGTTAAGTATAGAACCTACATAGTAGGTAATGAGAAGCACCAGGTGTATCTTGAGATTAGAATAGTTAATGGCTTCTAGAAAGGCATCGCTGCAGAAGGGTACTTAACTTGTACCTGCACTAGGTGGAGACCATCCTCAACGAGACAGTTTCTGGCTTTTCTGGCTTTCTGTGCAGAGCCATGCTACAACAACTTTGTTTGACATTGGTAGTAGGAGTAACTTAAGCTGATATCTGCTGCAGTGACCTGGAATAACTTGGATATGTGATAGAATTCCATCATTCGGTACAATGTGCCCTAGTTCATGGGCTCAGTTAGGGTAGGAGCGACAAAATAAAAGGAAAATATGTTGCTGTATAATGTCTGTGATTTTGACCTACTCTACTTAGCATGAAGGATGCCAGTAGGACACTGGGGCTCGCACACTGTTGATGCCAGTAGAACACTGGGGCTCGCACACTGTTGCTTAGCCTGTAAGGGGAGTTGGATAGCTAAGATTATAGAGCAGCACCCCCAATCCGGAAAGAAAAACAAGTTTAAAATAGCTTGTCATTCCCATGTCAGTGAAATAATATATAGCCTGACTTAATTGGTTGTGATATACAAGGAGTTAATTAAGTTCTGTTTCAGCAGTGAAGGAAAAGCAAGCCACTTGCTACATAATAATGGATGCTAAGTGTCATACTTCCACAGCGCATTAGGACCATCTAGAGTAAAGACAAAAATGTTTTAAAAGTACACAGTCAAAAATGTTTGTAAAATCAGCTATTGCATGACTGTAAGAATTCCAACATAAAGCACATTTGAAATATATATATATAAAACAATCGGCTTGGGAAATGAACAGCAAAAACGTGATAGCATGTACTACATACAAGAAATAGACACTCCCAAGCTTAATTGCTTCAGTTACAAAAAAAAGTTTGTTTAACTCATGCTCTTTAGGAGTGATTACAAATAGGACATTGTTTTTATTTTTTGATTTATGAATACTCTGTGACAACCCCTGCATGCTTTTACCTACAAACAAGCTGTTAGAGCCCAAATGTCTAACTAGAATATGAGTCACAGTTTAAATGTTGATTAACCAAAGGTTCTTTTCTTATACAGTAGATCAAAATGTAGTCTCTTGTTTATAAAACTTACAATAAGGGTATTCACATCTGTAGATATCTCTAGGTTTGTTTGATCTGGATTTGATGTCATCTGTGCCATTTTTTTCCAAAATAGATTTAAGATTTTTCATTTCGCTATAAATAACTCCACAGCACAAAAACTTTTAGCAAAACAACTTACGCAACAGAAAGTAGAAACAATTGCTGTCAAACTTAAGAAACCTATGACAAGAAAAATAACCAATAACACTGTAGAGGTTTTCAGAGATATTTCAAAAATTTGTATAAAGCTGAGAAATGTGGAAACCAAGGAAGGCCACCAGTGGAAGTATTTATGGAAGAGTTAATTATGATATGGTAAGAGGTAAATGAGGCTCAGAAATTAATAGTTAATATAGGGGAGGATGAAATAATGATGTATAGTCAGTCTTCAGGAAGTCTGTAGGAACAGATAGTATTCCTGTGGGTATTTGGAAGTTAGGAGGGGCAAAAGTGATAAAGATTTTGTTTAACAATAGTTTAAAATGAGGGGAAGCACCAACATCTTGGAAGAAAATTGTGGTGGCTGTATTACCTAAGTATGGTAAAGACACATCAAACCCACCTTATTACAGATGCATTTTGACTTCAAACCTTTGTTATAAAGTGTTTATATACTGGCTACCAGAATGACAAAGGTTTTGCCAAAATTTCAGATTGATAGATATTGGTCAATGTGGTTTTGTGGAGGAGAGAACGTCTAACAACATTACTAGAGCAGTGATGATCCAGAGGGAAGCAGAATGTAAGAAAATGCTGCTGCTGTTTGTGGGTTTTGATTCAGAGAAAGCATTCAGGAGAGTAAGCTGAGATTTTAAATAGGGCAATGGATGAATTTACATTCCTTCACACAGTAACAAGTTTATTAAGGGGATATATGAAGGAATGGAGTAAATAAAGTCAAATCCAGAAAAAGAAGTGAATTCCGCTAAAGAACGCTCAGCAGAACAAAAAACAATGTAAATATTGGAAGAGCGTTGCACCACAGGTATTAGTATTTCATCTGAGTATTCAAAACTTGCTAAACAACCAAAATGGCAGAAAGACAGCTTCAAAACGACAGCTTCAATAACAGGCTTTTACCATGTTGAATCCACAATATATGAAATATAGAACTTTGCTGTTGTAAAAGTCAAGTGGCGTTGTAATTCCACAGCTTTAAAACGTGTGGATGTCATAAAAACAGAAAAAAACAAACATAAAAGTGAAGAACCCTTCTGATGTAAACAATGGACAAGCGCTTTCAGCTTTTTCAAGCCTTCTTCAGATTCAAGTAGGTAAGCTGGGTTCAGCGTTTAAAAGTTGGTATCATCCAATGAAACACCTCAGTGAATAATGAATGTTAACTAATCAAGTTAGTCTATTGGTACACACCTCCATAGCTTGAAGTTAAAACTCTTTATTTAAAGCTCTTTGTTTAAAACAACATAACAGTTTGACATTTCTAAGACAGACTCAGACATATTTTCAGAAGGAATATTAGTAAAATCTTTTCAGTAGGTTCTGGTTAAAAGAACAAACTCTGCATAAAAGCCAAGATTTGAGAGAAAAAGGTGAAAAAAAAAAAAGGTCATTTAGGGCGCTTCTTTTTATTTAATTTCAACAGTTTATTTGGGGCATCAGAGCCTAAGTCAGTATACCTAAGGTTTCTGTCAATGAAAACAGGTCATAGGTATACTGACTTAGGCTCTGATGTCCCAAAGAAACTGTTGAAATTAAATAAAAAGAAGCGCCCTAAATGAACATCCTTTTTTTTTTTTTTTTTTTTTTTCTCTAAACATCTAAAAATCTCTAAAATATTACTGCTGGGATAGCTTGCAGAATGACACAATTTCTGGTCATCTGACTTCTAGTTCCCAGGCAAAACACCCTTTGCTGGCAGCTGGTAGCATTTAGCATCTACCTGTAAGAATACATAGACAAGGGCTTTTGCGCAGATCTTTGGCGGGTGCTGGAAGTCGTAAAACAATTGCATTCCTTCATGCTTCAAAGTAGCAATTAGTTCACCCCAAAGACAATACAGAAAGCTTCCTAGTACAAACTTTGTGTCTCTAGCTGCATTGAAACTTGTCAGGTAACCTTTTTATGGCCTAGCCTATAAAGTGATTTAATTTCAAATATTTTTCTAAAGTTTGCTGGACTGAGGTTAACCCTCCAGTTTCCTCTGTTAAAATATACATTTAAACAGTTACAATAGTGCATGTACATTTCTGTTCTCTTACTGCAGGGCACACTGTTGATACATTTTAAGAACAAGAACTTAACAAATACCTTTTTATCACAAACATCTGTACAGAGCAGTTTGTTATACACATGACATACAGTTCTAATACATTTGTAATACAAGCATCTTATATAAGTTGGTTTGATATTCTCAAATGACATATAATTATTTACAAAATTCCACAAAACTTTGCTGGCAGTACCTCCTTTTTTCACAGTGGTTTAGGAGAGAGTGATTTGAAGGTATATTTAAAGTCTGCACAATTAAGGTCTATGAATATAACACAACCAGAAACCTATAATTCAAAGTGGAAAGGGATAATGATGAAATGGTGGGAAACTCATGAAAAAAGAAGTGGGATTTTCCATGCAGATCCTTAAGGAGAATAATAGTCATACAGAAGGGTGTATTCATAAAGTAGCAGAAAGTAATCTAAGAGCTAAGCTAAGAAGAGAATGGATATGTATATATTTTTTTGCTGATAGGGATGACTGCAATTAGGATACAGCAAATAGGCAAGAGGGGGGCTAGAACTTACTGAAGAAAACTAGCAAAGTGTTGGGAGCAAATAACTAGAGAGGGATAATAGAAGAGGCCAAGAAGACGTTTGGACTGCAGGAAAGAGTCTGCCTTCTTTTGATTGATATCACAGTGTAGGTAAAGAGAAAGAGAGAGGCAATCCTAATTGAAAGATCTGCTCTGGTAAAGTTTTCAGTTGAATCTAGAACATAAGCTGCTGTTAAAAAGGAGTAATTAATAGAGCTTATAAAATACTGCACAATAAGTGCCAGAATCAATCTCAGTTGGTTAGAAATGATTGGCTAGAGAGACTGGATGAGCAGTTTACAGGGGAACAATGGAAGAACATATGTATGCTTCCAAGTATGCAACAAAGTCTAGAAGATTTAGGATATTTACTGGGAAGTGTTTGAATAGGTATTTTTATATGCTCCAAAGCAGATTAAAAAAAAAATTTCCTCTGGTAGATTGCAAACATTGGAGTTCTAATGGGGAAGAAAGAGGTAACTAGGAACATATGTTTTGGGAGTGTAATGAGTTGGTAATCCTTAAAAATTTCCTGCAGATTAATCTGTCAGAAATACTGGGTGAGCAAATGCATGTAACTAAGGAAAGAAGAAGTTATGTTTTACCATAATGTTCCATCTGTGTTGTAGATCTTCATTCATTCATTACTGATAGGACTTCTGTTCTGTCCTCGGAACCGACATGGCCGTTACCAAGCTTACGCCAGCCAAAAACTCTCAGCCAAGTCCTACCCACAATGCCCCTCTCTGTCTCTTCAGATAGAGTTTGTCTGCCCTTATACTGAAAAGAGGTTAATAATAATAATAATAATAATAATAATAATAGGAGGAGGCTCTGTCTGTGCAGATACCCTAACTAATAAGGTAATCCAAAAGTCCACCAGGAGTCCAGGCCAGGGGGGAAATAGGGCTGGAAGTAATGAATGAATAAAGATCTACAACACAGATGGAACATTATGGTAAGACATAACTTCTTTATCTGATGATGTAAATCTTCATTCATTCCTTACTGATAGGACCAAGTCCCCAGCTACTTCTAGTCCTGGGTGGCCCTAAGGAAGGATATTCCTGAGCACCATAGAACCAAAAGATGCTCTTCCCTTGGAGGCCAAATCCAATTTGTAATGAGTTATAAAGGTATGTTGAGTTGCCTAAGTGGCTGCTGCACAGATATCGTCCATAGAGGCTCTGGCGTGAAAGGCCATTGAGGTTGCTATCTAGTTGAGTGAGCCTTTATTTTGGAAGGCAAGGACATTTTGTTTTGTTGGTAGATGAAAGTAATGGCGTTTCTAAGCCAAGAAGATAAGGTCATTTTGGAAACAGACTTGCCCATCCTGGGTCCTGCAAAAGCTACAAACAGTTGATCTGTTTTCCTAAGAGATTTTGTTCTGTCCAAGTAAAAATGAAGTTGCCTATGAACATCAAGGGTATGTAGAAGGTACTTCCCTTTATTGGATTGCTAGGGAAAGAATTTGGGTAGTTCAGTAGATTGGTTGATGGAAAAAACAGAAATGACGTTTGGCAAAAAGGAAGGATTGGTATGGAGAGAAACTCTATCCGGAGAGAAACTCTATCTTGTGAAAAATCAAATACGGTCTCTTAACACTCAAGGCCTGCAACTCAGAAACTCTTCTCGCTGAGGTAAGGGCTACTAGGAGTAGGGTTTTCCAGGCAAAAAATTTATATTGCATGAATCTGAAGGCTGAAAAGGAGGACTTGTTAATGACTGAAGCACCAGTGCCAAGTCCCAAGGCTCTTTAGGAGGCTTGACAGGAGGTTTAATATGTAATACTCCTTTCATGAAGGTTTTACACATTCTGTGTGACATAACTGATTAATTTTCGATTCCATTGTGAAAATTTGCTTTAGCTAGTAAATGTACTGTAATCGTCGATGCTGAAGCTCAATGTGTAACAGGGTAGTAAGATATTCTAGGATCTTCTGAATCGATATAGAGAAGGGATCTATGTTTTGTTCTTTGGTCCATATAGAGAACCTAGTCCACTTACTGAAATAAAATTTTCTGGTGGATGGTTTGTGCGAAGCCAGAAGGATCTCACGAACAGGGGATGAAATATCAGGTAGCCTGGCAATCATCGGAAGTGGAGAAACCAAGTTGTGAGCTTGAGGCTGTGGAGATTGGGGTGAGCCATTCCTTGAGGGTGAGTCAGCAGACCTTGAGATTGATCCAGGATCCATGGACTGTGGATCAGGTGAGGCCATAGGAATGGGAACCAGACTTGATGGGGCCAATAAGGGACAATGAGGATCACTGTGCTTCTCAACCTTTGAGCTTTCTGTAGAAATTTTGGGATGAGGGAAAATGGGGGAAAGGAGTACAGTAGACCCGGGGGCCAATCGTGCATCAGAGCATCCCTCTGTGACTCCCCCTGAGGAGGGATCAGGGCAAAGTAGCATCTGCATTTTTTGTTTAGGGGTGAAGCGAACAGGACGCAGCAAGGCCTGCCCCAGCGACTGAAGATTTGAGCCGCTATAATCGAGTTGAGGGACCAATTGTGAGGCATCAATATGTTCCTTCTCAAATTGTCTGCAATGAGATTGGAGATCCCGGGAATGTGCATTGCTATGAGAAAGCACTTGGAAGCTATCACCCAATGCCATGTTCTCATGGCTTCCCAACATAGGGGGTAAGACCATGTTCCGCCTTGTTTGTTGATGTACCAGATGACGGGCATGTTGTCCAATTGAATTGCAATGGTCCCGGAAGAAAGGGATGTGTGGAACGCTTGCAACGCTAAGAGAACTGCCCTCAATTATAGGACATTTATGTCCAAATTAGCCTCTATGGGGGACCAAGTGCCTTGGACTGTCCTTCCCTGGAAATGCCCCCCCCCCCCAACAGGGAAGCGACCATGGTCACCGTGGCCTTGGGCTGGGGGAGACAAAATGGTCGACACCAAGGATTTGTTTCTGGCTTCATCCACCATAACATTTCTTTCTTGCAAAGGTTTGTAAAGTGTATCATGTGGTCGAGTGGGTGGGTTAAGATCGACCATTGTGATGAAAGGAGTCACTGTTATAGTGTCATATGCAAACTCGCCAAGGGTACTAGGGTAATGGTTGCTGGCATAGAGCCTAATAGTTGTAGTACAAGGTGTGCTGGTACAAATGTCTGTGGAAGGAGAACTTGAATTTGATTTCTTATTTTTGAAAGTCTGTGGAGGAAGGAAGCTTGACAGAATGTTGTGTTGAATTCCAGTGTTCTTGTTGGAGACATGTTTGATTTTTCCAAATTGATCGTGATACCTAGGCTTAGATCAAGGCCTTGAGTGTAAGAAAGACTGAGAATGAGAAGGTTCCTGGTCGTGGCTATGAGGAGCCAATCATCTAGATATGGAAACATCTGGAATTCTTGTAGTTGGAGATGAGCTACTACGACTGCCATACATGTGGTAAACATTCTGGGGCTGTCGGGAGACCAAAGGGCAGTACCCTGAACTGGTAATGATTGGTTCCCAGCTGGAAAGGAAGAAATCTCCGGGAGCGTTTGTCCATTTTTATGTGGTAATACACATCTTGAAGGTCTATAGAGCACATCCAGTTGTCCTTCCCCAGAAAGGGGAGAATGGACTGCACCGTGATCATCTGGAATTTTTGAGGTTTGATGAATTTTAGTATGCTGAGATCCAGTATTGGTCTCCAGTCTCCTGTCTTTTTTGGCTCTAAAAAGAACCTCGAGTAAAACCTGGATCCTATTTGGTCTGGTGGGACTGGTTGGATGACTCTCTTTCTTATCAGCTTTTCGATTTCCAAGGCTGCAGCATCCCTCTAACCGGGTGAAACGTTGGAGATTCATTTGACAGGTCTGGGAGTGATATTGAATGGGATATGATAGCCTCTGAATATTATTCTCTGCACCCATGAGTCCGTTGTTATGAGTTCCCAGGCTTGTTGGTGCAGAGAGAATCGTCCCCCGACTGCTTCCAGAGGAAAGCAATTGATCCGCTGCTCAAGAGTGCTGGAAGGGTTGGCCCAGAGAATGAATCCTGGTTGAGTGGACCCCCTCTGCCCCGAAAGGGACATCTTCCAGATGAGTTGCCCCCTCTGTCCTGGGGGGAATGCTCATCACGAGTGTCATGAAAAGATCCCTGGGATGACTTGAACCACAATTTTCCTCCCCTCTGATTCCTGGAGTAGGATCTCTGGGGGGGGGGTGGAAAAACATATGCCCATGGCAGCCAAGGTCTTTCCATCTTTCTCACTACGTGATAGTGTTCACAGGTGTGTACTAGGCTAATGGCCCTGGGGGACCTTTACAAGCCTAGCCATAGGATTACCCTGGCATAGTGCCACCCAACCTTAGTTCCCAGTACCTCTGTTGAGTAGAGCTACTGGAGTTATCCCTGGAGTGAATTTTCTGTTTCCCATCCACTCATCAAGATTTCTCTTGAAGAGGGTTAGCGAGGTGCTCTGCTCGACATGTATGGGAAGTCTGTTCCATAGCATGGGCAGTCTCTGGGTTATGAACCTATCCCACCAGCATGTTCTGTTAATTGTGGTAATGAGGTTGAGGTCTCTGGAGACGTGGTGCAGAGGGATTGGGATTTCTTTAGATGTAGCATTTCTAACAGAGCTGGGTCAGGCATGGCTTTGTAAGTCAAGCAGAGATTGCCTCTAAGTAGGTGATATGAGACAGAGAATAGTTGGAGTTTTTTTTAGTCTGTCCATGTAGGACAAGTGTTAAAGGCCTAGGATCCTCTTTGTGAGGTACTTTTGCTGCCTTTCCAGTTGTTGCAGGTGTCTAGTAAGGTACATGCCAAATTGGGGCATTGTACTCGACTGTCTCCCTCTACTCTTCCCTCATTAGGCCAATGACCTCTTTCTTCCTGGATGCAAAACCCTTAGTGTAATGAGATGTGCCACATAGAAGGACTTTCTGACCACAGTGACAATGTGGTGATCAAAAGAGAAGTTGCTGTCAACCTGTGCTCCCAGATCTGTTAAAATACCTTCTGTGTTCAGTGGACTACCATCAATGTTGTAATTCATGGGAACCGGGTTTTTCCCAAAGGGGATGACGACACATTTTTTGACATTGAGATTAAGGCCATGGTTCTGACACCAGTCATTGGTCACAGTGAGGCCATTCTGTACGATGTCAACATCACTTGGGGAGTTAATAATAGCTCCCAATTTGCAACTGTCTGTGAACTTTGTCAACCAGAGTCCCTTCGTGTTGGCCTGGACTTCAGAGAAGTAAATACCAAACAGGAGAGGATCCAGGACCGAACCCTGTGGGACTCCACTCGTGACTAATCGGCAGTCTGACTTGGAGTCAGCTACTTTCACACTGTGGGTTCTGTGAGCCAGTTTGCAACCCACCTATCTAGGGGTTGATGCCAAGCTTAGTGAGGTTTTTCTATGATTTCTGAGTGGGGAATGGTATAAAACGCCTTGGCCAAATCAAGGTAGGCTGTATGAACCACTTGCCTTCATCCACAGCTCTGGTGACTGACTCAAAGAAGTCGACCAAGTTGAGCAGGCATGATCTACCCTTCACAAAATCAAACTGTGTGGGATCCAGAGTTTGGAGAGTCCCTATATCCTTGTTTATTAGGTCCATAATGATGCATTCCATAGCTCTGCATATCAGACTCATCAGGTTAATGGGGCGGTAGTTCCCAGGGTCTGTAGTCGCTCCCCCTTTGTGGAGAGGGATGACTTTAGCAGTGTGCCATTTGTCAGGGACAAAGCCTGAGGTGAGGCTGTGATTGAACAGGGCACACAGGTGAGATGCCATTTCACTCTGTAGTTCATGTAGAACACAACCAGGGATATCATGTCAGGTCCCATAGAAACTGTATTCTTGGCCATGGACAGTGCTGTTTTCACCTGTGCTGCAGTAATACTGGGTGCCTGGCAATCTACTGGTATTGTGATTGGTCCTTTGGGGGGGGGGGGTAAAGTTGGCACTGAATCTGTTGGCCAGTATACTGGCAATATCTGTTGGCTCAGTATAGGAGGTACCTTTGTGCAGTAGCTCCGAGCAAATCTGGGTATTGCCGTGGAGATTCTTTACATAACTATAGAAGGCCTTGTGGTTGTCTTTACTATCTGCTGCAATTCTGTTTTCATACCTAGCTTTAGAGGATTTGAGGAGGGATTTCAACTTTTTGTTGAGGCTGATAAGGGAGTTTTTCCAATCTTGGGACTTCAACTTATTCCACATCAGTTTCCTCCTCCTGTTGTAGAGTTTATTTATGGAAGGGGACCACCAGATTGGCTCTTTTTGAGGAGTGTCTTGGTTCTGTTGTGTATGGCGAGATCCATGCATTTGTGTGCATTTTCGTACAGTGCATTTGGTGTATGATTCTGTGGTCACGCAACTATTCTCCATTTGCATAGGTGCCGTGAAGTTAGCCACCTCTGTTTTTAGGATCCCAAAGTTAGCTCTGGAGAAGTTTTTCATGGTGGTTACCTTTGCTTGGGGTGGGGGTGGGGGGTGGATTTCCAATGTGATTAGTTGTGGTCGGATCTAACCAGGAGGAGCTAACTATTGAACTAATGAAATAATATCTAATCCTGACACAAACTCCTGTTTTTCTTTCATTATCTGTTGCACTGTATATGTTAAACATAAGTATATAAACACATAGCTATATAGCACAAACACATACATGTGTGGATTTTTAATCACACACATCACATATGCTACATGCATACATTTCATGCACACAAACATACACGGATGCCCACTCTACACATCATATGAAGAATCTTGGGTGCTTTATCAAAGGTCTTGTATACTACATGAGCAACACAGCTGCAGAGATACCCACATCATTTATCCTTGTCATACACAAACATTTTGTGTACCAAAGTGGGTTCTGGCCCAGAAAATTGTGTCCAATTCAGATATTGCAAGACCAACCTAGTAACAGATCTGTAGCTACAAATCTCCTCCAAACTTTTGCCACCAGGCTCATCCTAACACTTGCAGTCACTCAGATCATATTTTATACACTGTTAATTACAGGGGTCATCTGACTTCCTACAGTTTGTCCTAGCGGCATACATGGTCCAGTTTCTATGCCCACTCCTCAATACTGCAAGTTTTAAAATAAGCCATAATGATCAATGTCTCTTACTTTTGGACCAAAGAGGGAAGATTCGTCAAAAGGCGCGTTGACAAAGGAAAATTTGAAAGGGTCAATGAAGTCACACAAACACAGAGCTGCCCCCTCGGTGATTTGAGAAATCAAGTGCATTGAGGAGTTCGAGATGGATTCTAGGTTAGCTAGCTGTGAGGCAACAGTATCACGCACCTCCTCGGGCAGTACCCCTGCCAAAGAGGCAGACATTTCTAAAATTAAATCTCTTTGGAGGCGAGTAAAGTGTGCCAGGTAATTCAGCAACCGAATGCCAAAGGTCACTGAAGCAAAGGTCCGCTTCCACAGTCTGTCCAAAGCCCAAGACTCCCTGTTTGGGGAATGAACAGTGGCATTATCTTCTGCCAGTTCCCTCTTAGTGGCTGCTGCCATGACCATTGAATCTACTACTAGCTGTTTGGACTAGTTGGGTTGGTTTTCAGGTGTAGCCAAAATTTTGTCGGGCCTCAGGGGACAGTTTCTATGTTGTCTGCAGCCTTCCAGGCACTCTGCACGATAAGCCTAATGAGCTCAGCTGCAGGTGGGGTCACCCAGGAAGTAGATGGTTGAGCACGGGAACCTGCAAGAACACCGATTCCTCCAAAGAAGGGTTGGAGAATTTCCAGTCTCCCCTCTGCTTGAGGATCTCAAGAATGTCTCCAAATGAGACTGTGGGGACCCTTCTCCCTCATTGTAATCAGTGTCTTCGGTGATGGATTCCTCAGGGGAATCGAGATGCTTCCTCTTGCAAAGTTTCTTCTGAGGTGGCTTCCCAGTGGGGTCTTCTGAGGAGGACTCCAGAGAAAGGGTTCCCTTCAAGGGAGGGTCTTGCAGCTCCCGTGCCCGAGATTTCAGGGTAGGGGGTTAGGACAGCTGCATGCTAGAGGGGAGTTATGGTTCCGATGCCAGTGGTGCCAACTGTGAGCCTGTAGAAGCGAGGACCCTCTCCATCACTTAGAAAGTAGGCTCGCTGGAAGAGGGATGGGAGCCCAGAACCAAGAAGGACAACCTCGGAACTGGGATCACACCCTGCCCTGATGAGCCCACCTCCAGGCGAGGAGTTCCAGAGGACCGGTAGCTGCTGGAGCCAAGACCATAGATGGCACTACAGAAAAAAATCTGTGCCGAGCTAGGTGTCACGGTGATGACAGCCAAATGACTGCTCCGAGGGTGCACCAGTTCCGAAAAAGCTGTGGCACCAAGAGTTATTGGAGCCAACAGGGAAGGCTCCGCTGTCAGAGCCAAGACAGAGTGCACCGGGATGGACATCTGTACTGAAATCTCCAAAACCTGGGAGGAGGTCAGAGGAGGATAAGCAGGTGAATATGCCAGGAAAGCTTCTGTTCCAAGGGGGAGGGAAAAGCTGGTCCACAACCCTCACTGCATCCTGTTCTGAGAGACTCCTGGTGGAGCTGATGGGCACTGCTGATAGAAAGACCGGTCTTTCAGTAAATGGGCTAAATTGCTGCCCCAAAAAAGGGTCATAAGATGGGTAGTACCTTGTTCTAGCAAAGTGCTCAATCTTGGGAACTGCAGGTGTCAACATAGTTGGAGCCGAGTAAGTCATCGATACCATGGCCGGGGATGGCTCCAATGCTGGTGCAGGAGTAGGAGCCTGTATCATAATCATTGTCTGCACCGAAGGAGAAGACAGAGATGCTGGTGCCAAAACTGTCTGTGCTGACGAGTGGAAGAAGTCTGGTGTCAAGACTGTTCTGAAGAGGACAGAGATGTCTGTATCGAGTGACTCCTTTTCTCTTTGTTTTTCTTTCTGTTCTCTAACATCCTTTTGACTAGGAGGTGGTGAGACTTTCACCCAAGAAAGAGCATCGTACAAGGGAGTTTGTTCTTGTGTTCAGCTAACGTACAGTTGCTGAAACCAGAGCAAACATCACAAGACACATTAATATGGTCAATGCCTGAAACAATAAACACACCGGGCGTGACCGTCTGAGTTAGGCATCTTATGCCCGCACTTATCACACTGCTTAAACCCTAGTTTAACTTTATCAGACATCATGGAAACTACACAAATACTATAGTCCTAAACTACAATTATAACCAACAAAAAGCAACAGTAAGGTTATGGAAGAATTTTTTTTTTTTTTTTTTAAACTGGTTGAAAAAAGGAGTACCAACAATGGTACTAAGAAATACCACAAAGTGGTAGGGAAAGGGCCTACCAAAGTAGGGGAGAGGGACAGTACCAACGATGGTACTAAAGAACTACCAGAGCTAGAGGATAGGTTTTAGTAAGAATGTGTATAAATTTAAAGACTAAGAGATACGCTTAAAGAAAACTAACCAGAGGAAGGTAATTATATTAACTAAATCACAAAAACACTACACTTAGCTTCAGAGAAAGGCTTGGCACGTCTGACAAGGAACGCGGCAAACGAGATCTGGAGAGACTATGAGAGGGGCATTGTGGGTAGGACTTAGCTGAGAGTTTTTGGTTGGCGTGAGCTTGGTAACGGCCGTGTCATTTCCAAGGACAGAACCGAAGTCCTATTAGTAAGGAATGAATGAAGATTTACAACATCAGATGGATTGTTCTGAGCTGCGACAGAGGATCTGAATTACCTAGATATAAGGCCTTAAGCTTAATTTTGGTGGCTCTCAAAAAAGTTACTAGAACATGGAAATTAAAGTCTAAGCCAACTGTATCTGAAGTATGGAATACTAAAAAAAAATGGAAGTGGGATCTTTAGAAAAGAATAGGAGCAAATTACATGGAATAAATGGAAATTGTGGAGCAATATGTGCAGAATTGTGCTCTATAAGAGGAGTGATGTTTAAGCAATTTGTGTACTTGTTGGACTGATGATAGTAATACAAAAGAACATTTGTGATGTGTATATATATGTATAACTGGGGACAAGTTAAAATGTTTTTTTTTTTCTTTAAATGTGTTTGCCTATGTCTTAAGTGATAATTTAGTAAAGGTGTTTAAAAAAATGACTGATGGAGTTGAAGATGTCTAACATTTTTCACACAATAAAAGACCCAAAATCCACCAGGAAAAACAAAAGGGCTCAATTCTGATGAAGTTTCTTGAATAATTATTTGGAACAAAATCGCTTAACTTTCTTATATTAGTAAAATTTTTTTTTTTACAGGTGTTCTGCCCTTTCATTTTGGCACTACAGGAGTTTGTGAATTTTTCACAAAATACTTTTTACCTATTTTTTTGCTCTGATCGCTACAGTGCATAAGGATTATGTGTGTCTCATGCTGAAAAGCTAAAGATAGTGGACAAGATTCTCATTAACTCTTCAAAAAAAAAAAAGTAATGTTAAATGCACACAAAATGAACCTTACAAACCATCCCCTTGTAGCTAATCACTTGTAATGGTTTGACTGTCCTTCAAAACCTATCTATAACCAAATGGGATAGGTTATTTCGATCACAGAAGGGAAACTGGCTAGAGCTTAAAAACGAACTGCAAGGGAAGCTAACCTTGTACTTAAATATGAACCTATAAAAAACTTATAGCATTTGTGAATGCTGAAAGAGCATCTTACTCCAGAAATCAGGCACAGTATGAAAGTAATGGTCTATAATTGCAAAAGCTCAGTTTTGCAAGGTATTCCTGAAATCTTCAACATGCAGCCAACTCTGTTGGAAGAACTATATTGTAACCTCATCAGGATGGATGCTGTTTGACTAAAGATATCAGTGCATACCTGCTGACAGTGGCTTTGTTGACTTCTACGCAGGATCATTGTTTACATACTGAACCATCTTCTCAGCTTGTCTGAATGAAAGAGATCATCTGCTGGGCTTTTTTCTGGATATTCCTCTTCCTTACAACAAAACAGGAGAAATTTTCTTCAGGAGATATCTTCCTGTCCTGTGGAACTCTTCCACTGCAGCTTATAGGAAAATTAAAATTATATCCTTCCTTTAAATAAGGCATTGTTCACATTGATAGCTAGCCCTGTCTGCTAAGTGTGGAGTCAAGAGTACAGCTCATTTAAATTCTGTTGCCATACTCTGCCATCGTTGTATTACACAACCCCAAATGTACAGACATAGAGATTCCTGTACTCTGTTCATTTTTTCTTGCATCTTATATAACACACACAAAATGCCATCTGTACAGAATACCCTTTGCATCCCTCCATGTGTTTAATGACTTGATGATCATATGTACCTGCCTTTAATCAAACAATGACTTGCGTTCTGCCTCTTTTGGTTCTTTACACTTTCCTTGCTTTATTTTTACCCTTCATGCTAATAAACTTCATGACAGTAGTTGTTTTTATGATTAATTCTGCAGTAGCATTAGCTGGTTGATATATCCTGCGTAGACTATAACAGCTGGTCAGATTTCAGAACTTAAGGGGTACCATCAATGCTCCCAAACCATTAGGCAGCTCGAGCTGAGCTGTCCTTGAGAGCTGTCATGCCAACTGAGGGAATGACGCCAGAGCCCTGAAAGAGGTCAGTGGCAGGTAAATAAAAATCAAAGTCCTCACAACGACAGCAACATTTATACAAAAATAAGGGGGACTGAGGAAAGGAACAGCTACTGCAGCAATGATAATTTGAACATTTATAGTTATGGTAACCTGCAGTAGCCTTAGCTGTATGGGTAGAATACCATAGCTTATACTGACTGGTAGGAAGGGTAAGGTTCCAGGAGGCCCTGAAGAATAGTACTAGCTAAGTCTGCTCTAGGCCTTCAAAAGGAGTCTTAATTTGCACTGCTTTGTAAAGTTATGCACAGAGGACGGAGATGCTGCCTATAGAATGGTTTGACTGTCCTTCAAAGTCTATCTATAACCAAATGGGATAGGTTATTCCAAAGAGTCTCTGAAGAAGTCAAGTCCCTAGTACAGTGTGCCTTGACTGTGCATGGAATTGATTTATTATGGTGGGGAAAAAACAAACGGAAGTAGCTTGAGACAACCATAGAAAATTTTCTGTTTTGACACTAGTGATCCTTATTTCTTACCTTCATAAGAATTTTTAAAGGTTTACTTCTGTCAGTGTAGTATGAGTTTTCTGTGAACATCCTGAGTAAGAAGGATCCACGTTAGGCATAAGTGATGGATTTGTTCTCAAGGAAATCCTGTCTTTGAGGAAAATTAGATAAGGTTGCCCACCATAAAAAAAAAAAAAAAAGGCAGTTCAGACACTTTCTTGCAGAAGTCAGATCAGTCAGCTATCTTCCAAGATAAGTACCTCAAGTCAGCCCAATGAGCTGGTTCAAATGGAACAGTAGATAATATTTTCAAGACAAAGTTGTGATCCCAGAAAGGGCTACCCATTATATTTTTTCAGCAGGCATGTATAAACGTCTTTCAAAAACAGATCAAATGAGAGTGCTTTGAAAGAGAAGGATCCATGGGCAGACATGCTGAAATGGCCTGACGATGATCCTTGATAGAGGAATTTATTTTATTTATTTCCAGTTTGATTACCGGTTCAGTCCACTGGGTTGAAATTACCCATTTTCAGTGGAGACCCGGGGAGAAAAGCTCCAAGTTGCACAATACATTTACAATACAAGTGGTACAAAGGTATAACAGATACATTATACAACAGTAAGAATTAACACATTTGGAGTCAAGGTATTTAACAGACTTCAGGGTTTTACAATTTCATTTAAGGTGCACTCTAATGTGCGGAGTTTGACAACAATGTATGTGTGAACATGAGAAGAGAGAGAGATGACAGATAAAAGACATAGAGAATGCACTCTGCTTATGCACAATTGAACATGGATGCTGTTTACATTATTTACAAGGTTGAGTTGAGTCAGAGTAGCTATAGGTGTTATCAAAAACATAGAGAGCCCAGGAGAAAGAGAGGGGACACACTGGGAGCAGAAGGTTTAACTAGGATTAGGTAGGGTGAAAGCAGGTGCATTTACTTTTAGAGGTGTTTGAAAAGCAGGTTTTTAAAGTTTTCAGAGTTTGGCATAGATCTTAGAGCAGATGGAAGGGAATTCCATTTTTTGCCAAGTGAGTAAGAGAGAAGAAGTTGGCCAGCAGTGTGTTTAGGTTTATTGATAGCTATTAGGTTCTGATGTTCAGATCTTAGTGTTCTTTTGGGTATGTAGGGTGGAAGGAGATTAGTTAGGGCAGGACATTTTGTTGGTTGAAATATGATTCTGTGAGCAGAGGTGAGTTGGAGAAAGTCTAGGTAGTTAGGGAGTTCGAGCCATTTCAGGGAATGTAGGGTTAGGCAGTGATGGGTATCATTTTTGGAGTTGGTGGCGAATTTAGAGATTTTGTTGTAGCAGGTTTCTAGTTTGGAGGTGATAGTGGAGGACAGATTGGTTAGGAGAGGGCACCGTATAATAAGGAAGGGAGAAGATAAGTTGTGGCCAGAGTATGCCTAGTAGAGTTGGAGAGAAAGTGATTGTTCCTATACAGCATGCCTAGCTTTTGGTGGGTTTTCTTGATATTTTGTTAAATATGTATATCAAATTTTAGGTGTTCATCAATGGTAATTCCAAGTAGATTAGCAGAGGGAACTACTTCTATAGGTGAGTTTGTATGGCTATACACTTTGAAGTTGTTTTTGTCATAGGAGAAGGACTTTGTAGGAGGGAAAAGTAGAATCTTTGATTTATTAGCATTTAGAGAGAGGTGGTTTTGACACATCCAGTTTTCGGTTGTAGAAAATGCAATTTGGGTTATGTTTAGAAGTTCAGAGAGGTTTGAGGCAGAGCAGACTAAGGTAGAATTGTCCGCATATTGAATGATTTTGGTGTCAGGAATAGCAGAGTGAAAGTTATTAACGAAGATATTAAAAAGCATGGGGCCGAGAATAGATCCCTGAGGTACTCGAGTTGGGGTGGGTAGGAAGGAGGAGATGGAGTTCTTCCATTTGACTGCCTGTGATCTATTGGATAGATAACTGGAGAACCAGGATATGGTGCTGGGTGAGAGATGCAGGTTGGAGAGTTGAGAGAGAAGGTGCTTGTGGGATACAGTATCGAAAGCTTCGGACAGATTAAGTAAAATGGTAGAAACTAAATGTCCTGAATCACGGGCTTGGTTGACAGTTTCAAGGAAAGAGAGTAGAGCGGTAATAGTGCTATGGCCTGGGCAGAAGCCATGTTGGGTGGGAGTGAGAAGGTTGTTTAGAGTCAGAAAAGGCATGAGTTGGAGGTGGATGTATTTTTCTAGGATTTTGGAAATTGGTGAGAGATGGGCAAAAGTTTGAGATGGTGGTGTTTTTTCCTCCTTTGTGAAGTGGAAGTATATGGGCTGAGCGCCAGAGTTTAGGGACATAAAATTCCTTTATGGATCTGTTAAGAATGATGCTGATTGGAAGAGCAATACCTTCAGCAGCACATTTAAGGAATGAAGGAGGGATATTGTCAGGAGCATTTGAGCAAGGTTTAAGTTTGGACAAGAGCTTTTGAATGAAATTATTGGAGACTGGTTTGAGCTCAAACAGAGAGGGAGGGTAGTTAGGTGAGTTGGAAAGTGGTGAGTATAAGGAAGTTGGGTTATTGTTAGGAAATGTCTTGGTGAGGTTTGAAATGGTTTCTATGAAAAATGAGTTAAATTCGGAGCTTAGTTCGAGGTCAGATTTACTTGGGTCTGGACAGGGGTTATTCTTGAAGCCTGGATTGAGAAGAGAATTTATTGAATTCCAGAAAAGTTTGGGATTTTTATTGTTATTTGTGGACTGGAGTTTGATGTAGTAGGATTTTTTGTCCTTGGTGATTAGTTTTTTTGTAAGGTTACATAGCTGTTGATATTGGAGAAGTATAGTGGGCAGCTTATTGTTTTGGTAAAGTTTCCATATTTTGTCTCTTTGGTACATGATTTTTTTGTTTCTTTGGATAGCCAAGGAACAGTTTTGGCTTTTATCCTTTTGTGTCTTGGAGGGGCAAGGGAGTTTAGGGTATCTAAAAAGACAAAGTTGAAGTATTCTACAGCTCTGTCAAGTGGAAAGGTGTTTAGAGTTTGCCATTTCATCTGTTTGAAAATGTTTGAGAAAGCAGTGGGGTTGTAGTGGGGTTGAAGTTAGTGAGGTTGTGAGTGTTGATATATTGGTGCTGGTGTGGGGTGGAGTTGGTTGAGCGATGTATGAAGGCTGGAAGGTGGTCGCTAATGGTATCAGGAATAGTGCCAAAGTTAGTTATTTAAGTTGGATCTGAGGCTAGGATCCAGGTGGTTTGGTTTTGTTTGGTCGGGTGATGGGGAGGATTAACTGAGAGAAGTTGTAGAGGTTAATTGTTAGGGAGGGAGAGTGGCAATTGATTTTGTTCCAATCAATATTTACATCTCCTAGA